>NC_134403.1:240026405-240328905 GCF_038048845.1 Mixophyes fleayi
CACTGGGAGTACGATTGTGCTATTGACCTTGTCCCTGGCTCTAGGTTGCCCAAGGGAAGATTATATGCCTTATCTATTCCAGAGACCCAAGCCATGGAATCATATGTAAAGGAGAACGTGCAAAAAGGCTTCATACGGCCTTCCAAGTCTCCCGCCGGAGCAGGCTTCTTCTTTGTGGCTAAAAAAGATGGTGGGCTTAGGCTTTGTATTGATTATAGAGGGTTAAATAAAATAACCATTAAAAATACTTATCCTTTGCCACTTATCTCAGCCATCTTCGATCAACTAAAGGGAGCCAAAATTTACTCCAAAATTGACCTACGAGGGGCCTACAATCTGATACGTATCCGAAGTGGCGACGAGTGGTAGACTGCCTTTAATACTCAAACGGGCCATTATGAATACCTCGTTATGCCCTTAGGCCTCAGCAATGCTCCAGCTGTTTTCCAAGACTTGATCAACGATGTCCTTCGTGAATTCTTGGGGTCCTTCGTAGTGGTCTATTTGGATGGCATCCTGATTTACTCCCGTTCATTAGAGCAACACCGGGAACATGTTCGACAAGTACTTTTGAAGCTCCGTCATCATCATCTGTATGCTAAACTAGAAAAGTGTGACTTCGAAGTCTCCAGGGTCACTTTTCTGGGGTATGTCATTTCCCCTGAAGGCTTTGCAATGGATCTCACAAAGCAGTGGCGCACACAGGAGGGGTTTCTGAGTCTCCAAACAGAAACTAACTAAGTGGCCACCATAGCGGCACTATCCTATACAGCAGTCGCGGACGCTTCTTTGACAGTGCCGCGGCTACTATATAGGACAGTGCTGCCAAAACGGAGCTGCTGCAGCTCTCTCTCGTGTTTTGTTTTGTTTTTTTGGGGTGGGTCAGGGGGGAGGAGGGAAACTTAAGGCAAGGACATCCAAGGTAGTATTTTCAGAAATACTACCTGTGCCACGCGCTAGTCCAGGGAGGCAGCGGGAGATTAGGGAGGTTAATGAGTGGCTAAAAGATTGGTGTAGGAAGGAGGGTTTTGGATTCTTAGAGCACTGGGCTGATTTCTCGGTCAGTTGCCATCTTTATTGTCGTGATGGATTGCACCTGAATGAGGAGGGGGCTGCAGTGCTAGGGGAGAGGATGGTTAGAAGGTTGGAGGAGATTTTAAACTAGGCTCCGGGGGGGAGGGGCAAGCAAGTATTTATGGGATAGACATTGAGAGTAGTAAGGAGGAATTTAACAAGAGTCAAGGGGGTGGAGAGGGGGGAAAGGGAAGCATAGCCGATAAGGAGAGGCCCTTTTTAAAGCAAAAAGAAATACCTAAGGGAGGCAATAGACTTAAGTGTATGCTTCCAAATGCAAGAAGCCTGACATGTAAAAAGGGGGAGTTAGAGCTAGTAGCAATGAATGAGCAGTATGATATTATAGGTATTACGGAGACCTGGTGGGATAATACACATGACTGGGTGGTCAACTTGGAAGGCTAGTCTCTCTTCAGGAGGGATAGGGTAAATAAAAGGGGAGGAGGAATATGTCTTTATATTAAGCCAGAATTAAAACCAAGTATTCAGGATTTTATATATGAGAATATTGGTGATAATATAGAGGCATTGTGGGTGGAAATATCCAGCGGAGGAAGAAGTTCAGAGAAGTTGCTGATAGGGATATGCTATAAACCACCAGATATTAGTACGATTGAGGAAGCCCAACTTCTACAGCAAATTGAAAAGGCTACACAACTAGGTCAAATTTTAATTATGGGGGATTTTAATTATCCGGACATTGATTGGAGTACTGAGACCTGCAGTACAGCTAGGGGAAATAGGTTTCTGAGCACGCTAAAAGACAATTACATGTCCCAATTAGTAGAGGAACCAACTAGGAACCGGAATATACTGGACCTAGTAATAATAAACAATGTAGACGTAATATCAAATATTCAAGTAAGGGAGCACTTGGGAAACAGTGATCATAATATGGTCTCTTTTGAAATTAGTTTCCAGAAGCAACGGTATAAGGGATCAACTAGGACTTTAAACTTTAAGAGGCAAATTTTAATATGCTAAAGGAGTCTATAAAGAGCAGAGACTGGGACAAAGCCTTTGAAGGTAAAAATCCGGAAGAAAAGTGGGCTGTCTTTAAAATGTTGTTGGAAACATATACGTATAGGTTCATTCCTATGGGAAATAAATTTAAAAGAATTAAGTCTAAACCAATGTGGCTAAATAAAAAGGTAAGGGAAGAAATGCAAAGGAAGAAGCGTGCATTTAAATTGTTTAAGTCTGAAGGGTCAGAGGAGTCCTTCCATAGGTACAAGGAATGTAATAAAACATGCAAAAAGGAAATTAGATTGGCTAAATTAGAAAATGAAAGGCACGTTGCAAAAGAAAGTAAGACAAACCCCAAAAAGTTTTTTAAGTATATAAATGGCAAAAGGATTAAAAAAGATAATATAGGACCCCTAAGAAGTGAGATGGGTGAATTGATAAATGATACTAAGGAAAAAGCAGAGGTATTAAACACTTTCTTTTCTTCAGTATTTACTAGAGAGGAACAAATGGTAGAAGTAATACATAAAAATGGAAATTAAACCATGCCATTAATTAATACTTGGTTGTCAGAGGAAGAAGCACAAAAGCGACTGAAGAATATTAAGATAAATAAAGCTCCAGGTCCAGATGGCATACACCCAAGGGTACTTATGGAGTTAAATTCGGAAATAGCTAGACCGCTATTCTTAATTTTCAGAGATTCAATCTCATCAGGCTCAGTACCAAGGAATTGGCGAATAGCAGATGTGGTGCCGTTGTTTAAAAAGGGGACGAGATCACAACCAGCGAGTTATAGACCTGTAAGCCTGACATCAATGGTGGGGAAACTACTGGAAGGTATTTTAAGGGATAGTATTCAGGATTACTTAGTACGCCATAAAATTATTAGTGGGAATCAACATGGATTTGTGAGGGATAGGTCATGTCAAACTAATATAATTAGTTTCTACGAGGAAGTTAGTGGAAACTTAGACCAGGGTAGCACAGTAGATGTGGTCTACTTAGATTTTGCAAAGGCCTTTGATACAGTGCCACACAAGAGGTTGGTTTACAAAATTAGGGAACTGGGTCTAGGAATCAAACATTTGTACTTGGATCGAAAACTGTTTAGAGAATAGGGAACAGAGACTTGTGATAAATGGAACATTTTCTAATTGGTCAAAAGTCTTAAGTGGAGTACCTCAAGGTTCCGTGCTGGGACCACTCCTTTTTAATATATTCATTAATGACCTTGGTGATGGTTTAGAGAGTAAAGTTTCTATTTTTGCAGATGACACTAAACTTTGTAAGGTAATAAAATCAGAGCAAGATGTAGCTTCTCTACAGAGGGACTTAAACAAACTGGATGATTGGGCGGCCAAATGGAATATGAGGTTCAACACAGATAAATGTAAGGTTATGCATTCAGGGATCAAAAACAAGAATGCAATCTATAAATTAAATGGAATTAATTTAGGAGAATCTATAATGGAAAAGGATTTGGGAGTGCTCATAGACAGTAGACTTAGCAATAGTGCTCAATGTCAAGCAGCAGCTGCAAGGGCAAACAAAGTATTGGCATGCATAAAAAGAGGCATAGATGCAAGGGAAGATAGTGTAATTTTGCCACTGTATAAATCGTTGGTAAGACCTCATCTTGAATATGCAGTACAGTTCTGGGCACCACTCTTTAAAAAAGATAATTTGGAACTAGAAAGGGTTCAGAGAAGGGCGACAAAATTGATAAAGGGTATGGAGTCATTAAGTTATGAGGAAAGGTTAGCCAGTTTAGGCATGTTTACTTTAGAAAAGAGGCGTCTAAGGGGAGATATGATTACTATGTACAAATACATTAGGGGTCAATACAGAGAACTTTCATGGGAACTTTTTACCCCAAGGACTATACAAAGGACACGTTGTCACTCTCTAAGGTTAGAGGGGAGGAAATTTCACAACCAGCAAAGGAAGGGGTTCTTTACAGTAAGGGCAGTCAAGATATGGAATCCATTGCCAGGGAAGGTTGTGATGGCAGATTCAATAGATATGTTTAACAAAGGGTTAGACAAATTTTTTGCGGAAAGGTGTATCCAGGGATACGACCATTAATTAAAATGTAGGATAGTAGTAGAAATAAGGTAAAAATAGGACTGCAATATTGAGTCTGGGGGGATTTTCACAATTTAAACAGATTGGCGGTTGCTTACTCTGGATCAATTTCAAATATAAGTGCAGGATCGCAGGAGATCCAAAATAGGTTGAACTTGGTGGACTGGTGTCTTTTTTCAACCTCATCAACTATGTTACTATGTTATGTTACTATGATGTGGGCAATCATGAGTTACTGGCCGTCAAATGGGCATTGGAAGAATGGCGCCACTGGCTTGAAGGAGCAAAACATACTATCACAATCTATATTGATCACAAAAACCTATCCTACATTGAGTCCGCTAAAAGATTGATCTTCAGGCAAGCACGGTGGTCCCTCTTCTTCTCCCGTTTCCAGTTTATTATTACTTTTTGGCCTTGTTCAAAGAACCTAAGAGCGGATGCTCTGTCCCGTACCTTTATCTCTTCTCAAACTCCAGTTTCTGAGCCATGTTCCATTATTCCCGCTTCTTCTATTTTGATTGCCTTCACACAGGAATTGGATAAAACCCTTCAGCAATGTCAACCACATGCACCTTCTGAAACACCAGTGGGCAAACTTTTTGTGCCTGTACACCTCAGGAAGTCGGTACTCTCACAGTGTCATAACAACAAGGCTTTTGGACATCCTGGTATTGCCAAGACCATTGAAATTGTCTCTTGTACTGTCTGGTGGCCATCATTGTCTAAGGATGTAAGAGAGTATATATCGTCCTGTGACCTGTGCTCCAAGAACAAAGTTTCCCGGAGTTCCCCTTCCGGGCCATTACTGCCATTACCTATCCTGGTCAGACCTTGGACCCATGTGTCCATGGACTTCATCGTTGACTTACCCCTATCCTCTGGGTGTAACACCATCTGGGTAATGTAAGAAATTAGGACCTAAATTTATTGGTCCATTTACCATCCTAAAGCGAATCAACCCAGTGGCCTTCAAACTGAAGCTTCTGGAATCTTTAAAGATTCCCAGTAAATTTCACTGCTCTTTATTGAAACCTGCCCGATCTTCCAGAAAATTCAAACCTCAACCAGTTTCGGTGGATGGACATCAAGTTTGTAGTGGAGAAATCCTGGATTCAAAGAATGTCCAAGGTCAGGTTCACTACTTAGTCTATTGGAAGGGGTACGGTCCCAAAGAACGGTCGTGGGTACCACAAAGAAACCTACACTCAGATAGGTTACTCACTGAGTACTTTAGGAGATTTCCCGGAAAGCTAGGTTGTCGGGACTCCTTGACCCCTCCTCAAGGGGGGGTACTGTTACGAGCCGAAGTGGCTCTGGGCACCGCCGCGACTCGCTCCCCTCTGCTTCCGGACGTCCCGGCCACGTCATTTCCGCCTTACCCCGACCGTTGCCAAGGCAACGGTCAAAACGCTCCTCATGTGTAGCGCCGCCTCCTGGCATCCAGGGCAGCCGGGCGCGTTCGCAAATTAGAAAATAGCAGCTGGCCCATTAACCTTCCTGTGCCTCTGGAATTTCTATTGGCCAGTGCTAGTATTTAAGGCAGGGAGGGGCAATCCTCCCCTGCCGGTTATAGTTCCTGCTTTGCTGCTGACTAATCCTGCTTTGTTCCTGGTTGCTGTTACCATTGGATTGATTACTTGTTGCCGACCTTTAGCCTGATTCCTGACTTCGTTTGATTGCCTGTGCCCATTGACCTTTTTGCCTGGACTCCTACGCTGCTGATTTGCCTGTGCCCTCTGACCCCGGTTTGTGTACTGGATATTCTGTCAGCTGCTGGCCTCGACCCTTGCCTGGACCTCACTCTGCTATTGCTCTTTTCCTCTATTACTGGTTCTCTCCAGTCAGCGCACAATTCACGACCCTCAGCTGTCTGCGGCCAAGTCTGTCCCCACCACTAGGGGCTCCAGCGAAAACCAGACTTCTGAGTAGACTCCGGGTTTTGTGTTGCTGGCTGTGGGAGTTCCTAACACTAGTATCTTAGCAAAAAATTTTAGATCAACATTAAGCAGGGAGATGGGTCTATAGTTACTCACTTCTGTCGGGTCTCTGTCTGGTTTAGGTATTACGACAATCCCCGCACCGGTGGTGGCTCCATCAAATTTGACTACTTCAAGTATCGAGCTAAATGACCCTGAATGCATGGGGACCAGTTGGCAAACAAATTTTTTGTAATATATAGAAGAAAATCCATCCGGACGCAGGGATGACTGACGTTTCAGCGCTTTAATGTCCTCAGGGGTAAGCTCTTCATTAAGAGTTGCCAATTGACTTCTACTGAGTTTGGGTAACTGGTAGGAGCGGAGGTAGCTCTTAATATTTGCTTTAAGGAGGACTGGATCTTCTATTGTTGGACTCAAATTGTATAGAGAAGCGTAATAATCCCTAAACCGTTGCACAATCTTTTCAAAAAGAGGAGAACCTGTAGAATCTTTTACTGATATTATTTTGTTGCGAGTACAGCAAGCACAGAGTTTGCGTGCCAAGATATTATCCGCTTTGTCGCCTTTTTCATAATACTTTTGTTGTACCCACAGAAGAGTTTTAGCTGCCTGTTTTGATTTGTTTACCTATTATCTGTGGATTCCTGGAATTTCAGCCAATGGGAGCAGGAAGGGGTTGGGACTTATACACAGTTATAAATCAGTGCAGACAGGATATAGTTCTTCCTGCTTCCGGATTTCGTGGGAGTTGGTCTGAGTATTGAGCTCTGCACTTGAATATTCTTGTAATATTGTGTGCCTTTACAGTTATTTTCTTTTGTTCCCTGTCTCCCCTCCTTTCTGCTTTTCTTATTACTCCCCCTTCTCTCTCCCTCCGCTGCGCAGGGCTCCGTGCGGCTCCCCCCCCATCCCTCACTACTCCCCCCTTTCAGTTTTTATTCCCTGGTATTTAATTTTGCATACCTGTTTTGTTAGCATGTCTCGTCCTAGCCGGACGTGCAGAGCTCCGACTAGGTTCCGGGAGTCAGCCTCCGAAGTCAGGTCCAGCCCGGCTGCTTCTTCTGGACCCGCAGCGCCTCTCCTCCCCCTGTTTCCCGGACGACTTCGGCAGTCAGGGGTAGGCGGGCTGGAAGCGCCGCGCCTGTAACATCGGGGGTGTCAGCGGATATAGAGCAAGCATCGGGGGGGGAACGGGTAGGATAGAGCAGCTTGTAGGTAGTTTGCCCTCCCCTCCTCCCGCAGAGGCAGGCATCCTATTTCTATAGCTGCGGCGGTCGGGGGCATTTTTAGGTCATGGGAATCGGTTTCTCGGAGAGTGTCCCCAGCGGCGGGTGGGCAGAGCAATGTAACTCCTTATAGGGGTTTGGGGCCCGTGATATGGGACCCCACTGTGTCAGAGGAGGGAGTTTTTCATTAGTTAGGTGGTTCTGTCCCGGCTGGGAGGGGGGCTGCTCCTTGGGAGCTGTCTCATTTATATGCCACAGGGGTTGATAGCAGTGGCAGGGCGAGGGTGGCGAAGGGTAGGGGTAATGTGGATACGAGTTTCCCAGGGGTGTCCGCAGCTGTTAGCGGGGTGAGTGCAGGAAGGTGTAACTATCCTGCCCCCCCTTTGGCCTGGAGCAGATAACAGGGCTCATGCATTTTTTTAAGGGGGGGGGCGTGGATCCTGGGTTCCAGCCTTTTTATGCGGGTCAAGGGTCACTGGGAGGCTATGGGGGGGCCGCTGGCTGGGCTCAGCTCGACAGTCAGGGAAGCTTGGAACTTGTCTTATCCCCCCGCCGGGGGTAGTCTGCCCTCGGGAGCCACGCTAGGCCTTGGGCCTCCTTATTCCACTCCATCTGGTAATTACACCCACTTATACCCTGCCCCTTTCATACAGCGGGTAAGGTCATGTAGGGAAGCGGGGATTTCTGTGTTTAGACCCCCTCTCTCAGGATTTGTAGGGGCCTGGCAAGGACAGGCGGAATTTGGGGCAGAGGGTGTGGGGGTAAGGGTCCCGGGTGGTAGTACTCAGTTTGCCTCTGTTTCTAACGTGCCTCTATTTGCAGAAATGCAAGTGCCAATGGACAGGTCAACAATGCAGGCTTCGGACCCGGTCATGCCCAGGTCAGGACCCGAAGGCCGACAAGACATCACAGCAGAGAGTGCGGAGGTTCCCGCAGCGGTTTCTGCCGGAGTTTTGAGGGTTTCGGAACCACAGCAGGCGGGGGCAACAGCAGATCCATCGGGCCCGGGAACTTCTGGCGTGTCGGGAAGTCAACAAGCGGAGGCGAGCGCAGGTGGTGAGTTGGTTGATGTTAGTCTGGTGCACGATTGTACACATAGTCCCCCAATGTCCTCCACTGACGAGGATTCTCACTCTTCATCGGGGGAGGGTCCTCGGAAGTTGATAAAAATTCTCAACACGCATTTTAGTAGATCTAGACCTAAAGGTGTTAGAAAGGGAGCAGCAGCGAACCCGTCAGTAAATAAAGCCCCCATGGTGCAATGTGAATGCACGGCCCTTTTAGTGGGCGTACGCCCTTGCATTAGGGACAGGATAAGTAAAGGCTGTTTGGTGGATATGATCGAGATTACAAAATCGGATAAGAAAGATTTGGAAGTGGTCCGGACAAAAAGGGGCATGGGGAGGATGCCTATAAAACATTCCCTAACTGGCGGTCGGGTTATTGTTCCTTCGCATCGTGCTATATAGAAACGAGGCCGCAGGCCAGCGAGGATGTTTGGAAATATTTACATCTGATAAATGAGATGTTCATTAACGACCGCCCGGGGACGTGGCGGAAGTATGACGAATTGTTCCGGGAGCAAGTTGATGGTCGGGTAGAAATGCCTTTAGGCATGAAAGACGTTGAGAT
Source organism: Mixophyes fleayi (assembly GCF_038048845.1). Classification (NCBI taxonomy): domain Eukaryota; kingdom Metazoa; phylum Chordata; class Amphibia; order Anura; family Limnodynastidae; genus Mixophyes; species Mixophyes fleayi. The sequence continues at coordinate 240,035,335 of NC_134403.1, forward strand.
TTGGATGCAGCTTAACCGTGCTAGCTTAGCTTTTGGTTCAGGGGCCCAAGGAAACCGATTTCCACAAGGTGGAGACGTGGAGCTCCCCAATTTGCAAAGAATAGGTGCTTCGCATACAATAACGGGGCTTGCGGCAGGGGAGAGTCATGCAGATATAGGCACATCTGCTCCTATTGCCGTGGTGCACACGCAGCCAGAGAGTGTCCGAGGAGTGCCCCCGGCCTCTCCAGAATCGCAGTGATGGCGGCATTTGTTAAAGCCCAGTCTCCTATATGTAACAATGTTTTAGAAAAATGGCTAAGGCTTTACCCGAATGCGGATCAGGCTTCCTTTCTCTGCGAGGGGTTTTGTCATGGATTTAGGCTCCCTATTGTCACAATGGTCAGCGCCAGGGCCTCTAGGAACTTGAAATCAGCATATGTATTCCCTGAAATCCTTGACAAAAAAATTTGTGGGGAGGTAAGCTTAGGACGCATGATTGGCCCATTTGATTCCCCCCCCTTTTCAGATTTAATCATATCCCCAGTTGGTATAGTTCCCAAAAAAGTGGCAGGTAAATTTTGGCTAATACAGCACATGTCACATCCCGCAGGTAATTAGGTCAATGATGCCATAGACCAGGACATAAGTTCTGTCGTATACCAGTCATTCGAAGAGGCTTTGATGCTCATTTGGAGGATTGGTTCGGGAGCTCTTATGGCCAAATTAGATATCGAGTCGGCTTTCAGGTTGCTTCCCCTTCACCCAGAGTCATTCCCTTACATGGGATTTAAGATCAAAGGCAAATATTATATTGACAGATGCCTTCCCATGGGGTGTTCCCTATCATGCGCCTACTTTGAATCCTTTAGTTCTTTTCTTCACTGGGCGATTCAAGCGGGTACAGGGCACGAGGGCATTGTGCATTATCTGGATGATTTTCTGTTCGTAGGCCCGGCTAGCTCTTCAGTATGCTCGGATACGCTGTATTCAGCTCAGGCCCTTTTCTTGGTTATGGGGGTACCGGTAGCCAAGGATAAGACAGAAGGCCCAACTACTTGCTTGTAGTTCCTAGGGATAGAAATAGACTCGGTTGCAGGCTGTTGTCGTTTGCCGGCTGACAAAATAGAAAAAATGGAGAGTTTGATATCCAGCACTCTGGCCTCTCCTTTTCGTACACTTAGGCAGGTTCAAGCTTTGCTAGGATCTATTAATTTTGCATGTAGGGTTATACCAATGGGTAGAATTTTCTGCAGGAAATTACAGTTTGCTACAGCAGGTAGGAACAGACCCCACGCATTAATTAAACTGAGTGACGAGATAAGGGAGGATTTGGCGGTATGGGTAACATTCCTTCAGAAATTTAATGGTTCTAGGATTTGGCCTTCCCCCCATATATCCACGTTAGAGGTGGATCTATTCACGGAACGCCGCAGGCGCTAAGGGATTCGGTGCTTTCTTCCAAGGTCAGTGGTGCGCTTCAGCATGGACTCAATCGTGGATAGAGAGTGGGCTTGCAAAGAATTTATTAGTGCTAGAGCTTTCTCCCATAATTGTAGCGCTGGAGTTGTGGGCCCCTCAGCTGTCAGGGCGTAATGTTTCCTTTTGGTGTGACAATTTGGGCGTGGTGCAGGCAATTAACCGTCAGAGCGCCTCCTCTAAGCCGGCAGTAAATTTGCTGCGCGTTCTGGTGCTTCCTTGCTTGGACTGCGACATAAATCTTCGCGCCAAACATGTTCCTGTTATAGACAACTGCATAGCTGACTCCCTTTCCCATTTTGAATGGGAGCGCTTTAGATCCCTGGTCCCTCATGCTGAACCCATGGGTATAGCCTGTCCATCTTATGTTTGGCAGATGGTCGGTCCGGTTTAAGATTCTTAGCAGAGGCTTCTCTAGCTCCATCCACGTGGGAGGCCTATCGGGCAGCCTGGAAACGATGGGAGAGCTTTCTGTCGTCCGGTCCCTCTCATGCCCCGGGGGATCCTAATGGTATTGTGGACTTCATGTGGGGGTGCTACCAGGAGGGGGTTAGAAAAAACATCTATGTCAGCTATTCTAGCGGGTATATCATTCATGGCTAGGTTCCAGGGTGTACAAGATCCCACTAAATTGTTCCTCATTAACAAAGCTTTAAAAGAATGGTCAAGGCTTCATCCCACCCCCAAGGATAGGAGAAAGCCCATAGATCCCGTATTATTGTCCCGTATGATTTTGATTTTGCCTGAAGTGACATCAGACCATTTTGAAGCTTCACTGTTTGTGGCAGCGTTCTCTATGGCTTTTCACGGTGCTATGCGAGTCAGTGAGATAGTTGCACAGTCCAAAAACAGGATGGAAGCTGTTTTGCTAGTTAAACACGTGGTGTTGTCGGACGACAACATTCAAGTAAAAATTAGGCGCTCTAAAACTGATATGGTAGGGGTAGAGCATTGGTTTACCCTTAGTAAACATCAGGATCAAGTGATATGTCCGGTAAAGCTTTGTCAATATTTCGCCAGCCTTAGGCCGCATGGAGCAGAGATCTGGCTTGTTCATAAAGATTGCTCCCCCCTTACTAAATTTCAATTTTATTCAGTTATGTGCAGCACATTAAATGGCCTAGGTTTATCAACATCAGAATTCGGGACACATTTGTTTAGGATCAGAGCTGCCACCGTGGCTGCAGCAAGTGGGGCTTCCGTAGCTTCAATACAAATACTAGGAAGATGGATGTCAGGCTCTTATAAGTCTTATATACGTCCTGATGTATAACCATGTTATTTTTTCCCTTTACGCAGCTCTTCTCTACCTCTTTTCTCCTCTAAGCAAGTTAGCCCAGAGCGTTAGGCTGCTCGCCGCTTTTTGCATGTATTATCCCCAGTATTCCCTCTCACAGCCCCCTTCTGCTAGTTATTTACAGGGGTCCATTTCTTTTGGGGATAGTACCTCTATTTTGTTGGGTCTTTTGTCCCTTAGGTGTACAGTTATAGTTGTGTTCTCTTTGGTATTTCTGTTAGTTTGTTTTCATGCGCTCCTTGCTTGTGGTTCCTCTCTATTTATCTCGTTGTAGGATAAATCTTCTAAGATCTCTGTTTGGGTGTTGGGCCACTCTTACATTTACTGGGCTGATAGACACCCTTTATCTTGTATGTGCCCCTGGTTACCGGATAGTGTTCCCATTAGATGGATAGGAAAGAGAGGTTTGAAAAGGGCAGATTTTCTTCTTTTCTTGTCAGAGGAAATTGTCTTGCATGGGGTTCCCGATGTGGTGGTCGTTCACGCTGGTGGTAATGATGTAGGTCATCTTAAATCCCTGGAGCTCATCATTAGAATTTCGGGAAGACATGTCTGTGATTTCTAGTAGATGGCCTTATCTTAAATTGTGTTGGTCTTATATTGTCCCTAGACGTCATTGGAGATCTTCTATGTCTGCTGTTAACATTTGGGTGGTTCTGTTATAAAGCACCCTTTGTTGAAAGCAGAGTTTGCTTTCTTATACAGATTAGACAGTGTTCACTTGTCGGAGGAAGGGGTTCGTTATTTTATTCACCAGCTGTGTTGGAGATTTCTGGGTTGTCCGATGAGCAACAAAAAAATAATCTATCCTTGAATACAAGTCATGAGGGGACGAATTATGAGTGTATTCTCTGGAAGAAGGATATAGAACTCGCAAGGCATCATACAAATTGAATTGCTTCAATTGGTCCTTCAGCCTGCTATACTCCTTAGAGTGTCCTGAGGAGATATGAGTTTGAGTGGATCTATCTAGTGTTGGGTCAAGGATAGTATTAAAGTCCCCTCCCATGATAGTCATACCACCTTCATGAGAGGATAGTTGCTGAAAGAAATCTGCGTAAATAGCTCCCTGCTGCACGTTTGGAGCATATACTGAGGCTAAAGTTATAGGATTCTGATTTAAAGTACCCTTCAGAATAACATATCTACCAAGAGGGTCAGATATCTGTGATTCAACAGTCAGTGGAACTCTACTATGCATCAGTATTGCTGTACCTCTGCGTTTTGCGTTTGCAGAGGGATAAAAGGCATGTGGATAAGATTTAGAGGCCAATGAGGGATGGGGACCTCTAAGATGTGTTTCTTGTAAGAAAATCAGGTCTGGGTTTTTCCTCTCAAAATATTGTAAAGCCATTGTAGGCTTATTCGGCGAATTAAGGCCGTTGACATTTAGAGATATTATTTTAAGACTCATGGGGGATACTAATGTAAGAGAAGCTCTATTTTAACAATGAGAATGAGGCCTTTATTTAAGCCTAGTAGCTGAATGTGGGGAAGGGAAGACACATAAGGAAAAAGGGGATGGGAATGTATGACGGCCCTTATCTCGAGACGAGTTCCAGGACCTAGATGAAAGAGATGTGGCGGGTTGCATGACACCATCTCTTTGGTAGTGGAAGGATTGGTGGGGGTAGTGGTACTTTGTGAGAAATGTAGTAGACAACTAACAAAGTCTGTGCTTAGCGCACTTTTAAGGCACATGTGTGCGGGTGGGATAAGCATGGGTGAGGGGGATCTCACAGGTAATTACCTAAACAAAGTGATATAAGTAGCACAACATAAACATCAAATAAAAAGATGTCAGAGCAGTTCAAACATATAACCATTTCAACATTATAAACAAGAACTGTAAACATATTCTATATATAGGCTCCCGCGAAAACCGGAGTAAGTACTAATATATAAATTAAGACTCCATGTCTATCTTTAGATCAACCAGATTAGAATTGGTTAAAGCCCTTTAAGAAGAAGGGGTAGGGAGGAAAGAGGGGGAGGATGGGGGAAGGGATGGAAGGGGAAGAGGGGGGGAAGAGGGCTTTTACCTGGTTACCAATACCTATATTAAAAAGTTACATAGTCTGAGAAATTAGCGAAGGCCTATAATCCATTTTTATATAAACTTTAGGTATTATAATGGACACAATAAACCTATATGAAATATTAAGCTAATTACATATTAACAACCGTAGCCATAGTTAAGACAGTATGATTACTCAAACCTCATGAAAAGGAGAGTCTAAGATAGTGAATAGACTGGAGTCAGTTTATGACCAAGAATCACGCTTTCTGCCAAGATGCAGCCGGAGCCGAAGTCTTCTGTTGCGAAGGAGATGCTGAAGTCGAAGGTTCAGAGTCCTGGATAAGGTGAAGACGCCTAAGCAGGTCAAGACCCTTTTCCAGGGTTCTCACTGAATGGCTTCGACCATCTTTTGAGACAATTAGCTGGAATGGGAAGCCCCAATTATACTTTATCAAATGGTTACGTAGAACTTTTGTGACATTAATAAGGTCTCTACGTTTTTTTAAAGTAGATGGAGCCAAGTCCTGATACAACTGTAGGTGCGATCTAGAGTAGGAGATCGATTGTACGTTTCTAGCTGATGTCATTATTCGCTCTTTGGTTTTGAAGTAGTGGAAACGTATAATTATGTCTCTGGGAGGTTGATCTGAATTTGGTTTCGGGCGAAGGGCTCTATGGGCCCTATCTAAATTAAGTAACTTTTTTGATAGATCAGGTATCATCTGGAGGAATAGACCCTCTATGTAGTCAGGCAATGCTTCTGCAGAAATGGACTCTTGGACATTTTTTATCTGGAATGTTTTTACGCCCATTGCGGTTCTCTAGATCTTCCAGTTGGTCCTTGAAAGTGGTGAATTCTGCTCGCAGGTCAGCTATCTCCGTGTCTGTTGTTTGTTGGTGCTTGGAGACTACATCCAGCTGACTTTCAACAACATCAGTACGAGATCCGAGTTCTGATATTTCTGATCGAAGCTCTGAGACAATTGCTCTCATTTCTGACTGAATTGTTTTTGTGACTATGGCAATCACATCCTTGGGGGTAAGTGGATTTTCAGGTGATGAATTGTCTTCTGAATCCGATCCCATATCAGCTGCTTCAGGCAGTGCTTTAGATCAGCCACCAGCCTTTTCAAGAGCTTTTATAATGGTATATTTAGGAGTGCTACTTATTTTTTTAATTATGTGAGACATATTAGCAAATAAGGAGCACCTACTATTGACCCAGGATTAACGTAGAGACCAAGATCTGCAACACTCGGATGTATTGAACAATGCACGGCTTCCCAAACTGTATAGAATAATATATGACACTTTGCTTCAGGACATCATTAATATGCAGTGCATCCCGCACCCACTAAAGTTAGAGTTAAGGTAACATTTCTTTACAACTTACAGTTGAGAGTGACAGAGGAGCTCCAATCATGATATATAATCTAGATATCCCGATGACGTCAATGTTATCTACTATTGTTGCTGCAGAAGGAGCTATCCGCACTGCTGCCAGATTAGGGCTCCTGTTGCAGAATGTGGATCTTGTGTGACTTAACTCTCTTCCAGCTGGGTAAATTAGAGACAGGCTGAATTCACCTCTGACACGGTGAGGTCGACTGAGGGGTCCCCTTGGTAGATATCTTTTGTGTGGCAGGTGCCAGGTAAAGGGGTTAGAAAAACCCTTATATGTAATTTAGAGATATAGTTAGCTGCACTTTCTTTGTTTCACCACCAGATGGCAGTGTATACTCACAAGTGAGCTGTGAGGTGTACAGACGCAGCTACTCCTACAGTAAGCGAAGCCACAATGGTGGAAAGGGGACTTCCGGTTCGGAGACCTCAGACTATTCTGCTGGCAGTCTGGGCAGCGCTGGAGGGGTTGAGAGTGACAAATCCAGGCTTGGATCCCCGAGAGTGACTCCCCTGTGCTCCGTTTATTGAAGCGTTGGATCAGAGATGACTGATGGGAGTGTCCCCTGGCAAGTTCCCCACAAGTGGTTCCAAACTGGTCCTATTGGATCGGCAGCGGGGAGCACTCACTTGCAGCTAAGTCTGCTTTCTTCAGGCTGTATGCGCCGCGGACCGGAAGTCGAGTCAGAAGGGCTTCTAGCTCACTGGGGACCGCGGTGATGAGGGCAGTTATAGGCCACAAGTCTCAGAAGCGCAACTGAAGGATCCGGAGCCGCACAAGCAGGGTAAGATACCTTTTCCAGAAGAACTTCTTTCAGCGCCGGGTAACAGCGTCACAGTGGGGTCTCCTTAATATTCAGCGCCGGCCATAGACCAGGCCAGGCAGCCTGGCGATCAGCGGTCAGCCTGTAGGGCTAAATGTTGAGCCTCAAAGGTCGTTGGTGATGCCTGGAGGGCTTAGATCTTGAAATATATCCACAGCGCTGGGGTCAGACCACTTAAATTAAGCATTTTTACAAGTTTTATACGGAGCTCAGCAATATCTGGACTGATCGAAATGGCGTCCAGGCCACGCCCCCGTGTTTTATATTCTTAAGCTAATGCTACATGCACACAGCGATAAATGTTTGATAAATGATGCCCACATACTTTTTTTATTCTCCATCACATTAGTGCCACTGGCACACCTGAAAAATGTTTCTGTGTGGATGTTACTTAAAGCATTTCTATGTATGTCTGTGAATTATTCGCCGTGCGGGCACATTTTATGTAAACAGAAATAATCTGGCATACCAACACCCCTGCACAAGATAGTAAAAACAATATAATTTGATCTTGGAAAAAAGGCAGCAGAGAGAGAGGAAACATCTCCAGTTCAATAATTTTGTGAGTTTACATCAGTAGCAGAATACCTGAAATGATATATACACCAACTGACTGTTTCAAACCTCTTTATTAATATAAGACCATACACTGTGCTGAACTGCTAAGAATTCTGTTACATTATATCACCTATTTCTGTGTCTTAGCAAATGCTGACAGTTTTTTTCACATTTCCTCCTAATCTGTGCAGTCTTAGGGGTATATTTACTAAACTACGGGTTTGAAAAGGTGGAGATGTTGCCTATAGCAACTAATCAGATTCTAGGGGGTAAATGTATCAAGCTGAGAGTTTTCCGGCGGGTTTGAAAAACCAATCAGATTCTAGCTATCATTTATTTAGTACATTCTACAAAATGATAGCTAGAATCTGATTGGTTGCTATAGGCAACATCTCCACTTTTCAAACCCGCCGGAAAACTCTCAGCTTGATACATTTACCCCCTAGAATCTGATTAGTTGCTATAGGCAACATCTCCACTTTTTCAAACCCGCAGTTTAGTAAATCTAGCCCTTAGTATTTATGGAATAATGTGCTAGTAGTAATACTAACATTATCTTGACTAAGCTAACTGCTAAGAGTAGAGAGGAGCAAAATTGCATGGAAATGTCATGTGAATTGGATTTTGTGGTGGAACAGGATGTTTTGCTGCGGTGCATAGTTCCTTTGAATTTGAGTTCTACTTACGTTTCTCCATTCTGTACTGTATGTATACAATTAAGCTTGGCAGAATTTATAGTCTATGAATAGAGCTGAGACAAAGAAGGTTCATTTGGTTTGCTGTGTTGTTTGATTGGATCAGACAGGGAACACATAAGGGCAAATTCCACAAGCTAAACATACAAAAAATTCAGTAATGTTCTGCAGAAAAGGTATCAAAATTTATCTCTAAGTACAAGTTATTCTATATCAACACTAGATGGCGGTGTTTATACATCATTCCACAGTGCACTTTGCATTATGGAGAAATTGTGCTGTATTTAACATTTTGAAAATGAGATGAAGCAAATTCATCAACAAGCTATCCCTTGCATTTTGTACAGTTGCCGACATTGTAAGATCTCAGTGAATTGCATGAAATTGCTGTTTGATGAATCCCAAGCATAATGTATTAGTCACAAAAAGCTGAAGTGACTGCTAATTATACTTTTTCTCCTTAATGCAATGCATTATAAGAACACAACAAGTTGTTTTTCTTCATAATAATAATTTTTGGTACTATAATACAGATTTGCTTTGTTTGAAAAGCACCCTATATACCCTAAACAATCTGGCTTTGCTATTTTCATATGCCATTCATGAAATCTATTTATTTAAAGGTCTATTTGTATATAACTAATTGTAGTTGCGATAGCAGGAATTAGCGATAATTTGCCCTAGTAATATTGTATTATATCACACTTGAATATATACTATAATTAAATAAAATTAACTGTTTCATTTTTGCTTGACAAAAGCACATGGAATGAAAACCAAAAACTAAAATTTCAAAAATCTAAAAATCTGACAAGATCTTATCATCTACTATATAAATGCCTAGTGGCGTGTGTGGGAAAAAAAAAACCAAGCTGCAGCGCCACCTGCTGGGCAGAGTTATACACTGACGTATATATTTCTTGAAGGAGAAGTGACAGTTGGGAGTGGTTGGTGGTTGCTGGGGGTGACAGTGGGGAGTTTTTAACACCTTAAGTAGCTTGATGAAGGATGTGGCGATGAAGATGAAGGATGAGGTGATGGAGAAAAATTATGAGGTGGTAACATGTGGACAAAACCACGTTAAAAAAAGGGCGCTTGCGTCGGGAAGTAACGCTCTTCCCCTGAGGAGGCCTGGGCTAGGCCCAAATGCATGGCAAGAACCTTTTTAACACCTTAAGTAGCTTGATTTGACTAGAATGCATGAGTATCATGCACGGGTTAACTTGTTTCCTATATGATCCAATATGTATGACTAAATTGAATTGGCAAACAATCAGCACAATACAGAACACTATACTTTTAGAATACCTGTATTTAAATTTTACATTCCCGACTCTCGTTATTGGGGGCAAAAAACTTGCATAGCTTGTAGAGACAAACAATAGTTATAACAATAAATACATTTATTTTATTTAGTCTTCTGCTTTTGCTAATATGTCAAATACAAAAGCATCATGTGAAACCTAGAAGCATCCTATTTTATAAAGATCTGAGATGGGATCCTTTACTTGTTACATCACCAAAACAAAAATGTTCTATTGACAGAAACTGAGATTGAATCTCCTATGAGCAAATGTTTTGGAGAGCATTTAGTAAAATATGCAGCATGTATACCGTTCTGCACAGTGGAGGGCTGGCAAATTTAAGCCAGAGGACAAGACTTGACTCTGCAGCCTATTTTAAAGGGGAAAAATGCAGGTGGCCCAGGGACCCAGCCCAAGGTAGCTCATTATGGGACCGGCCCAGGGGGCAGATGCCCCCATGCCCCCCAGCCCAGCCTGCCTCTGGTTCTGCACCAAACAATGGCCATGTCTTGTGGTCACAGCTTTATGCTATGTAAAAGCTAGTATTTAAAATGCTTTTAAAATAGATGCTAAGTAATAATGTATGTAAACCACATTGCGTCTATAGATGTTTTTTAGAAGAACTTTGTATGTACTTGGTGTCGACTGGGGCAAAATATAAGCCCTGAGGAATTTGTCAAATTTATGTGTATGTGTGTTTTCTGTTCGGTAGAAATATAAATTGTAAGTAGAGATGGTCACTGACCCCCGTGTTTTGGTTTTGGATTCGGTTTTGGATCTGGATTACCGTCATGTTTTGGTTTTGGTTTTGGTTTTGCAAAACTGCCATTGCGTGTTTTGGTTTTGGTTTTGTTTGGTTTTGTTTTGCTATTTTTTTGGAAAATCCATGTTTTTGGGCCTAAATTAACCCAATTTAGTGCTCCAACTGTTTTAGAGACAAGTAATCTAATTGTTGAGGTAATAAATCATCCAAAAAAACAGTTTAATTCTTCATTGGTAGGCCTATTCTACACACAAAACAGATTGTCTTCCTCTCCATCTATGCATATTGGCAATGCAGCCATCGTCTTTGAATGTATATTACACCCTACACTTATAGTTAAATATGTAAAGAAATGGAAAAAGCCAGTTTGGTTTCTGTCTCTCAAGGCCCCCCTCCACTTGTATAAAATACCAAAAAATTCAGCCATTATAGACTGTACAATATTAATTGACATGGAGAAAGCCAGTTTGGTTTCTGTCTCTCTAGGCCCCCCTCCACTTGTATAAAATACTAATAAATTCAGCTGTTATATACTGTACAATATAAATTGAAATGGACAAAGGCAGTTTGGTATCTGTCTGCATCAGATCCTCTCTCCACTAGGAGTAAAATAGAAAACTATTCAGCCGTTATATAATCTAGAATATAAATAGAAATTGAGAAAGGCAATTTGGTATCTGTCTGCATCATAATCATCAACATCATCATTAGCGCCCTCGTCGCCTACACAAATCTCCCCCTCATCCTCTTCTAATTCCAAAGTGGCATCCTCAATTTGGGTATCACCGGCTACACTCGGGCTATTAAGGCACACATCAGCAGAATGCTCACGATTAGACATCCCACTGTTGGATGGACTCTCCACAGGGATTGTTGTCATTTGTGAATCAGAGCAAATATTCTCCTGTAATGCCTCACTGTTATCTTGCAGCTCGGCTTTGATGCGTAACAGTAGTTGTGCACCAATTGTAGGCTGGGTAACTTTTTGGGATCTGCCACTAATAGCCAAAGGTGAAGGCCTCATTCTCTCTTTGCCACTGCGTGTGTAGAATGGGATGCTTGCAATTTTTTTTTTATCGTCACTTAACTTTTGCTCAGTTACACTTCTTTTTCGCTTCAATACAGTAAATTTTTTTTTGGTTTTTGTTTTTTGCACTAATTTGAAAACACTCTGTTGTTTGACATCGCCTTGGCCAGATGACGTACTGGGAACACTAACATCAGGACTGGTGACAGAACCTGGTTGCTCATTCAGATCATATGTGGACTGCTTTGAATCCATTCTGAGCGCAAACCACTGGGGAGTGCTAAAAATTATTTAGTAGATACTGCTGACAGATATGACTTTTGACAGCCAGAAATATTAATGCACAATTAGGGAGGACACCCCAAAAGCACTGAGGAGTGCTAAAAATTATTTAGTAGATACTGCTGACAGATATGACTTTTGACAGCCAGAAATATTAATGCACAATTAGGGAGGACACCCCAAAAGCACTGAGGAGTGCTAAAAATTATTTAGTAGATACTGCTGACAGATATGACTTTTGACAGCCAGAAATATTAATGCACAATTAGGGAGGACACCCCAAAAGCACTGAGGAGTGCTAAAAATTATTTAGTAGATACTGCTGACAGATATGACTTTTGACAGCCAGAAATATTAATGCACAATTAGGGAGGACACCCCAAAAGCACTGAGGAGTGCTAAAAATTATTTAGTAGATACTGCTGACAGATATGACTTTTGACAGCCAGAAATATTTATGCACAATTATGGGGGATACCCCAAAAGCGCTGGGGGGTGCCAAATATGAAGAAAAAATAATAAACCTCTATCCTCCTCTCTGCACTAGCGATTTTGGTTAGAGCAATTGCAAGAACAATATTGTATTCTCTGTCCCTGCTCTAATTAGCCTATGACTACACCCTGCTCTCTCCCTCTGTCAAATGGCGATGGATTGCTGTGGAGGCGTGTATTTATAAAGTTGAAGTATCGCGAGAACCGAGCCCCGAGATCCGACGACGTCACAATGACGTTCGGCCTCGATTTGGATTCGGAATGGGCGGGAGAGTACCGAGCTGCTCAGCTCGGTACTCGGATACCCAAAGTTCGGGTGGGTTCGGTTCTCGGACAACCGGACCAGCCCATCTCTAATTGTAAGTTCCACTAGGGCAGGAACTAATGTATATGATTAAAATATTTGCTGAGTAATATGTAGGTACTATATGAATATATATCTATATAATTAATATATCATAACAGAACTGTGTATTATAATGTGACACTTATTTTAGAATACAGATAAATATAGAAGTACTGCAACCCATATTTATGTTGCTGCGGGAAATATTGACAGCTTCATTTAACTATATATGTTATTTTAAATTATCTATTATATAATATCGAGTCTTGCATCACTATATTTCTATATTTCTATTAGATCTTAAAGTCACAGGTTATGCCAGAACCCAAAATAGAGATATCACAAGCAGTCAGATAATTTTTTTTTGGAACGTGGAACTATATACAGTCATGGCCAAAGGTTTTGAGAATGACACATATATTGGTTTTCACAAAGTTTGCTGCTTCAGTGTTTTTAAACCTTTTTGTCAGATATTTATATGGTATACTGAAGTAATATTACAAGCATTTCATAAGTGTGAAAGGATTTTATTGACAATTACATTAAGTTTATGCAAAGAGTCAATATTTGCAGTGTTGACCCTGTCATGCTGTCAGTCAACTTCTGGGCCACATACTTACTGGTGGCCGCCCATTCTTGCCTAATCAATGCTTGGAGTTTGTCAGAATTTGTTTGTCCACCTGCCTCTTGAGGATTGACCACAAGTGCTCAATGAGATTAAGGTCTGGGAAGTTTCCAGGCCATGGACCCAAAATTTAGATGTTTTGTTCCCCGAGCCACTTAGTTATCACTTTTGCCTTATGGCAAGGTGCTCCATCATGCTGGAAAAGGCATTGTCTGTCACCAAACCGTTCTTGGATGATTGGGAGAAGTTGCTCTTGGAGGATGTTTTGGTACCATTCTTTATTCATGGCTGTGTTTTTATTCAAAATTGTCAGTGAGTTCACCCCCACACATGAATGGTCTCAGGATGCTTTACTGTTGGCATGATGGTAGCTCTCACCTATCCTTCTTTGGACAAGGGTTTTTCCAGATGCCCAAACCATCTGAAAGCGGAGTCATCAGAGAAAATTACTTTACCCCTGTCCTCAGCATTCCAATCCCTGTACCTTTTGCAGAATATCAATCATTCCCTGTTTTTTTCCTTGAGAGAAGTGGCTTCTTTGCAGGCCTTCTTAACACCAGGTCATCCTCCAAAAGCCTTCACCTCACTGTGCGTGCAGATGCACACACACCTGCCTGCTGTCACTCCTGAACAAGCTCTGCACTGGTGGTGCCCTGATGTCACGCCTCCTTCCCGCTTGCGGGAATCTGTACCATTATCCCCTTCTCATAAACAGTAATGCTGGCATCACTTGCTCACCTGTATCATGGACAGTTGCTCTGCGCATGTGCAGTACCGAAATTCACATATTAGAAGACTCCTCTCTTCCCTCATTGGCCACATGATCAAGGCTCACTATTTAAACCTCCCAGGAACACCTGCCTATTGCCTGTTCTTCAGTTCACTTCCTGTGCTCTAGGATCTGGCTTCTGTATTCCTAGTGATATCAGCCGCTCAACTCCAGCCATGAACCCGCTGTTCCAGTGACTCCTTTACAATCACCAGAGTTACCTGTATCGTGTCAGCCTTGGTTCTCTCCATCTGCTGCCTCTCTGAGTGATCGCTGTTCCTGTGATTTCCCTGCAGCCGCTCCAAGTTACTTATGTGATATCAGCCACTCTACTCCAGCATTGAATCCGCTGTTCCAGTAACTCCTTTACCATCATCTGAGTTACCTGTATTGTGTCAGCCTCGGTTCTCTCCATCTGCTGCTTCTCTGAGATATCGCTGTTCCTGTGACTTCCCTGCAGCCGCTCCAAGTTACTTATGTGATATCAGCTGCTTTACTCCAGCATTGAACCTGCTGTTTCAGTGACTCCTCTCCTTCACCGAGTTACCTGTATCGTGTCAGCCTCGGTTCTCTCCATCTGCTATCTCTCTGAGCTACTGCTATTCCGATGACTTCCCTGCAGCCGCTCCAAGTTACCTATGCGATATCAGTCGCTCTACTCCAGCTTTGAACCCGCTGTTCCAGTGACTCCTCCACCTTCACCGAGTTACCTGTATCGTGTCAGCCTCGGTTCTCTCCATCTGCTGTCTCTCTGAGCTACTGCTGTTCCGGTGACTTCTCTGCAGCTGCTCCAAGTTACTTATGCGGTACCAGCCACTCTACTCCAGCATTGACTCACTGTTCTGTGTTTTTCCTACATTACCTCCAGCTACCTAGAGGTATCAGTCGGTTCTCTCTCTGCACTGAACCTGCTACTCAATGATTGTTTTCTCTCTATACTGCCTTCAGTATTGTGCACTTACAGCCTCCAGTCTCCATTTGGCTCCTCCTCAACTCTCTGCTACATGCACTCTCTCTCAGGACCGCGACCTGCGGTGCCGCTAAGCCCATACTCCCTTGGGGGGGTCCCTTGTGAATACCACCTACTCGTTAGACTCCACAGCTGCGAGAGAGTGCCCAGTCATCCTGCAGAGTCCGGGGATCCATCGATCTCTGAGGCCAAGCGTGACACCCGATCCCGCAGCTGAATCAACTTTAGGAGACAGTTCTGGCGCTTGCTGGATGTTCTTTGGCACCCTGAACCCTTCTTCACAAGTAATAAACCTCTCTCCTTGAAGTTCTTGATGATTAGATACACTAGGTGCAATCTTACTAGCAGCAATATCCTTGCCTGTGAAGCCCATTTTTTGAAAACAATGATGACTACATGTGTTTCCTTGCAGATAATCATGGTTAACAGAGGAAGAACAATTATTTCAAGCACCACCCTCCTTTTAAAGCTTCCAGTCTGTTATTCTAACAGACTGGAAGCTTGATCTTGACAGCTTGATCTCCAGCCTTGTCCTCGTCAACACTCTCACCTGTGTTAACAAGAGAATCACTGACCTGATGTCAGCTGGTCATTTTGTGGCAGGGCTGAAATGCAGTGGAAATGTTGTTATTGGGATAAAGTTCATTGTCATGGCAAAGAGGAACTTTGAAATTAATTGCAATTAAAATGATCACTCTTCATGACATTCTGGAGTACATGTAAATTGGCATCATTAAAACTGAGGCAGCAGACTTTGTGAAAAATAATATTTGTGTCATTCTCATGACTGTACAGTTTATAATTATAATTGGAGAGGTAAGTAGGATGTAGTTTGCCCAGCATTGACAGTCCCATTAGTAAACACCATCAAGGAGATTACATGATGAAATGTAGATGACAATTTTTTGTGTGACTATATTCATTAATGGTCACCAAAAAAGTGCAATATTTTGTAAATATTATCTTTTCACTATGTAAACATTACAGTTGATAATATTAACAAAGAGATGTAGGGGTTTGATTGCCCAAATAATTCCAGGAATCTCCACTTGGCTGTTGATCCATGGAGGTTACATAGGCCAATTGAGGTGATTGGGGGCGAGTGTGACCTATAGTTAAAGCGTGACTTATACTTCATTTACACTGCCTCAAAATCCTGCTTTTTTTGCTGGGGCGAGCCACAGCGAGCCGAGTTGAGGCTAAGTGTGTGAACGGGTCCCTTGCATCTACCTGGGTCGGATGACTCAGGAATTGAACCCAGAACTTTTGCAGGGTTATTCCCGCGTAGATGCCAGTCTACCTACTATTGAAAAGTTGAAAAAAACAGCATCACACGAGGAGCCAATCAAAGCTCTTATTTTGTTGTTGCCGGGGAGACCCGGGCAGACCCAGTTTCAGTGTGAACCCGGTCGACCCAGGAATTTGTCGGGGAGGGGAGGCTCGGTCATCCGGCAATATCCCGGGGTCATATACCCAGGGTATTGCCGGGGCAGCAATGTGAAGGTGGTATTAGCTGAGGTGGGCATCACGGTGGCTTAGTGGTTAGCACTTCTGCCTCACAGCTCTGGGGTCATGAGTTAAATTCCGACCATGGCCTTATCTGTGTGGAGTTTGTATGTTCTCCCCGTGTTTGCATGGGTTTCCTCCGGGTGCTCCGGTTTCCTCCCACACTCCAAAAACATACTAGTAGGTTAATTGGCTGCTATCAAAATTGACCCTAGTCTGTCTGTCTGTGTGTGTATGTTAGGGAATTTAGACTGTAACCTCCAATGGGGCAGGGACTGTTGTGAATGAGTTCTCTGTACAGCGCTGCGGAATAAGTGGCGCTATATAAATAAATGGTGATGATGATGATGATGATGAGGTTGGGGCATTTTATAGACACATGTTGAGTCAATAAAAATGAGAGACATAGGAGGGATGGTTTGGAGGTGTGTGTCTTACACAGATGGTGTTGAATTAAATTCATCATTGAAATTTTTAAATTACATAAATAGTCATGGGTACATTTCCTATCAGACTTTTGCAAAACAAGGATGCCTCACCATCATCTATTGATGGTCATATTACAACACTGTTTTTTTGGCTATGTGGCTTTGTAGCTGGGTTTTCAAACAATGATATTGACTAATGCTGTAGTATGGGCATCTCTGTCTTGTATTATTTCCTAGTTCTTGCTTTGAGCCTGGAAGCCTTGACAGTAGGAAATGGAAATTGTGCTTCCATTGTCAAAGTTGGTGGATGATCAGTCGGTAGACCAGATATTCTCTGTGCTTCTATTTCTAAGGCAATCATTGATTAATTCTCAACATTGGCAGAGGCTTTAGTAGAAATGCCAGAGGTATTAGCCTTTTGTTAGCAACTAAAAAAAAAATGTATTAATATTTAAGTAAGTAATACTTAAAACTCATCCTGCGACTACATATCCATTGAAGATACACACTTGGTTTCAGGAACATCAGTTGTTTTGGCTGAGAATGAATCTTCTTTGGTGCAAAATCACTTTGGGTAGAGGGACTTTTGAGTATTGCCTGTAGGTCTTTCCAGAAGTGATCTTGAACACCACTACACATGCAACTCTTTATCTGTCTTCATCTGTTTAACAAAAAGATGCAGAGACACACATATATTGTTATCCTTTATTTATAAAGTACCACCGTATTATGCAACTCTGTACAATTAAGGGATTGTAATACAAACCAATAATGTACAATGAAAGGAACAGAAGGTAAATATGGTCCACCCCAAATGAGCTTACAATCTAAGAGGTATGGGGGACATTTGATAATAAGATAGCTGAATAACCATTGTAGCTGCTGGTGTGGAAAGTGTGTATTAGTTACTGCAAGTCAGAAGCTTTATTAGCCATCAATATTAAAGCAGTCATTGGTGACTTCCATTTTTGTCTGGCTATTGATGAGGGAAGACAGTGAAAAGTGGAGACATGAAAGATGAATCAGTCATTGTAGAAATCTTAAGACAGTTATTTGCTGGCATTCATGACTGTCATTCACCATTTACATTAATCGCATCTGCTTCCTGTTCCGATGCTAGAGAAGGCTTTTGCTTTTGTGCTGCATGGGCAGAGTTGTTTTGTGCTCAGTATTTTTCTTTGGAATTATGCTCATTGCTGGATACAGAGTGTTCTCAGAAGTTGTGGCATCAGTTGCTGTAACCAAGGAGACAGCAGAGATCACCAAAGGAGGAACAAAGATGGCAAAAGCAATGACAATTGAACTCACAGGGTCTTACAGTTAAACTGAGATAGTATACTAGAAGACACTGTTTATATTTAGCATGGGACCTGTTAGCAAGGAAGATTTTGATGTGAGTTTTTCAACTTAACATGTATTGCATTTCCTTTAAGTGTAAGTACTGCTTAAAATAGCTAGAATAGCAATAATAATAATAATAATAATAATAATAATAATGTTTGGTGAGTACAAAATGTCAACATCTTTTTGTTTGCACAAAGTGGTCATACACTTTTTGCATCCCCAGGGCCTGATTCATCAAGGCACGTATTTGAGCATATCCTCTGCTAAATCAATCTGCGCATGTCACAAACTGGCCCATGCACCAGTGAAATCAGCAAAGTGCAACTCATCTTAGAATGCAAACTTACTGCAGCCTACGAGTTCAGGAAGGGAGCAGGGTGGGGAATGGGCAGATCCATGTAGTCAATGTACAGTGAGGGCATTCCCATGCAGCCCCTTCCAATTTAACCTCGGGCGCACATATTTTCAGCCATATTTTCACATGTATTTTCAGCCATATCTCCATCTTCAGCTAGGGGTCTAGTCTAAGTGCAGCTGCCATTACAGCCACTAGACCTGCCGGCACTATACAGTGTTATATTAAATAAATATTAAAAAAACAACAGAGTGCCCCCCACCCCTCACTCCAAAACAGTTTACCCCTAGTGCTGAGAGCCTAGTCTGGTAGTAGTAAAATCGGAGGGGAAAAAAGCATGGGGTCCCCCCGATTTTACTATAGCAGGAGAAATCACAGCATTGGGTCCCCGTGCCATAATGTCAAACCAGACCCAGGCTGGTCACCACGGGGCTGGATTCCCTATGAACTTGGCAACCGACAAAATAAATGCGGGCCTCCCTTTCCTAGAAGTACCCAGCCCCATGCTGAAAACACTAGTGAGTAGATTTTCTAAAGCCTCTAAAAAGAAAAAGTGGAGGTGTTGCCCCTAGTAATCAATAAGATTCTGCCTATCATTTTCTAGAATGTCCAAAATAAATGATAGCTAGAATCTGATTGGTTGCTATGGGCAACACCTCCATTTTACCTTTATAGAAGCTGTAGTAGATCTAGCCCTAGGACTCTTCCTTCATCCCTAGGTGGTATGTGTGCAATAAAAGTGTTTTTAATAACCATGTTGTGTTAATGCATTACAGGTTTTAGCAAGCACAAGCTGTCATTAATAGCTTGGGTATGCTGGTGATTGTAGTATTACAACCACCAGCATATCCGTGGCAGCCAGGGCATGCTGGCACTTGGATAATCACCAAAATATAACTTAGTCCGGCACTGAAATGACTGCTCAGACTCGGTACCAGCGCTGGGGATCTGCACCCCAAAAGTAGATAATTAAACAACCAAGGTATGCGGTGGTATGTCCGAGTCTGCCACAAAAACACTCATGCACAAAGTATATATTTATAAAATGTTTATTCTAACATATAAAAAACCATAATAGGTAAACCAATGAGGACTATAATCTGTGCCAAAACAATTGGTTGCGAGGTAGGTGCACCTACACGTTTAACCAGATATTATATGTACCAGTCCAGCAACTGTATAAAAACCGTTCCACTCTAATATTATAGAGATTGCGATATATTTTTCACGGAATTTCCAAACCCTGTCAGGGAATTTAAATGGAGAATAAAGTGATGTATTTGGGAGGTCCAACTCCGGAATAACTGATGAAATCCAATACGAAATGTCAAAAGGTAACAAAGGTCTCTTACCAATTCTGGCGATGTATTATAGGACCAGTACCTTATTCTGTACTATGTACTGTGTAACCGACATGGATCCTCCTCCTCTAGATGCAGAAAATATACGGAGCTCTATGGATAGCTCTTGTTCTCACCACATGAACTCCAAACACTAGCGCGTGGTCTCGCTAGTGACCGACGTCATAGAAGTGCGTCCCCGTCTCCTCCGGGACTCCTCGGGACTCTTCAAAAGTATAACGTTGAACGGTGATAGAAAGATGCACTGGTATAGGCACTAGACTGTAGTCCACAAGAATGGTTAAAATAATTGCTGTTCATCTGACGCGTTTCATCCCCATATAGGCGATTTCCTCAGAGATAGTTTCCACACTGACTTCAGTCGTCTTTTAAGACCACAGCAAATTACAAACAATTAACACCTGGTAAAAAATTAACCCTTTGTGAATCATGCATGAGTGTTTCGTCCCTATACTTGTAGAGGGTATTATATCCATTAGAAAAAGCATATATATATATAAAAAAAAGCAAACCAAACAAAATTCTACACATATTTCCAAGTGGACATTTTTCATATGTAGTGATGTTCTCTTGTTGTTTTAACATTTCTTCTTAAAAACATACAAGTATCCATGTGCTTAGTTGTTCCTCCACATATATACATGCATATAATTATACATATATATACATAGTATTTATCAAGTTACACACACAACCATTTTTGAAAATATATATATATACATGTATTTTATTCTATTTAGCTAACATTCTAACGTGAGAATAGATTGACATTAGCAAAATTGCTATTTACTAGATCCATATTTTAATAAACATTTGACTATAATGAGAAAGGTATAGAATTTTTTAAAAAATATATATTATAGAAACCAGAATCTACCATTACTATCAGGCAGACATAGAGCATAAAAAATATATAAATAAAATAATAAAAAGGAAAAAGGGAGATCACTACATAGGCAGACATCTAGTTATCTGGTAGAACTCGTTCATATAATATCATTAAGTTCAAGAGACTCATTTAGACCTACAGGGTACAATGTGTCTAAGAGATAAATCCAGTATACCTCCTGTTTGCATAATTTTTTATATCTATCTCCTCCCCTTGCTGTAGGATAATCACAACTTCCACCTTCCAATGCAGAATAATCATCATCATCATCATCATCAGAATAATCCACTTTGCACTGAGAAAGTTTAACTCATCTTAAATCTTCATGCATGCAGCAAGCACTCTGTTTAAACATTACTCCATAGCAGTATTTCTCACTCACATCCATCCACTTCCCACTGCTGCTGTGCACAAACAACCCAACTCTAGTTGCTGTTATCCACATAACAAGTCAAATGCAAGTCTTTCTCCATTGTGTCTGTCACATTAAATCTCCCAAGCAAACACATACCTGCTTTCTGCAGATTTCTCAAAGCTGCTGCTGCTGCTGCTCTCAACATGCACAGATCTCATGCTTGCATTCTCCACCACATTGTAACAGCATTAGGGGAACAGGTACCATCTCCTTGGATGGCAACAGAGAAGTCACATAAGTCAAGGATTTACAGTACAACACGCCTCAAGCATTTTTATTAAACAGAAAAAAACAAAGAAAACTTCAAAATAATCAACTTGCCAGTACAGCAACACACAAGAAGACCCTCACTCCTGTGAAGGACCTTTTGTCCTACACGCATGCACAACATAAAGGTAAATGCTCACCATTTGAAGAGTCTCTCAGGAGGCATCCAACCACCTCCCCAGGTCGGAGAGACTGCATGTCCAGCCTGACTGCTTTTTAAGCACCCACACAAAGGTACAAATTAGCCTACACTTAAGCTGGTTGCCCAGAAGACCCGGAATGGGCCTGATAAATGGAGCCCATACTCTCTCTCCATTCATAACCGCAGGGACCTACACCAGTATGTGTGTATATAATATTTATGGGCCTGATTCATTAGCGATCTTATCTGCCGTTTTTTGCTGATCTTACGAAAATCTTCTCTGCGCATGCCCAGAAAAGGGAGTTAAGAATAAAAATCTGTTGCTTAAGTTAAGAATGTCTTAAGTTAAGGTGAAAACCCTTCTTAAGTGCACTTAAGAAGTTCTCCCAACACTTAAGAAAAAAGCGTTGGGAAAGAGAGGGGAATGGGCGGAGATTGGGCGGAGATAGTACTGACTTAAGAAGAGTAAGCACTTACCTCCGGATCTGTTTGGATAAATAAAAAGAAATGCTAAGAGTTTTTCTCAACTTCTTGCTTAAACTTAAGGAAGCTCAGGGTCATGTTTAAGTCCTAAACAGCTATAGCAGCAGCGCTGAATAACAAAACTAAACAGTTAAAAATGCATCGTTCATTTAAAACACTCACAACTAAATATGCACAACATACATCTTAATACACTTCACTCAAAAAAATTATTTTTTTTTATTATATTTTACATTAATTGTAAACATTAAACAATGTACTGTTTTTTAAGAAACAAACATGGTGGATTCACAGTTGTAATAAATTGCAATGTAAAGTGGTTGATGGTTTTTAGCCCTATACCTTTTTTTGATATTTAAAAAAAACGGCTAATAGGCTTCCTCTGCCCTTGCTGAGATTATTAGATGTGACTTTTATAGCCATAGCACTTAGAAAAAAAATAATGAAGCTTGATTGTTAGAGTTTAGGTTAAAATAGACCAAACTAAAGACTTTCATTGATATACTACCAGGCCTTAGCTGGGACATGTCTGCCTCACCTGAAAAATATTCAGTAATTAAGCATAGTCTGTGTTGATAATATATCTGACTTACTATGTCAATTTTCTTTTCTGGCAAAGTAAAGTACATATACTAAATGTTGTGTGTTTATTGATTTTAAGGCACTGATTTGTCAATGTTTTCTAATGGATATTCCTTGCATTATCTTTCATTCTGAGGATAAGTGAGAAACAGACACCATTTTAGTAGAAATTAAATGTTTGTAATTTATTCCAAAATATCTTAGGACCCAGCTGTGAGCTGGAGCACAAAGGATGTGTGGCAAGGATCATTTCATGGAGGAAGGTCAAGACTTGGAGGAGTTGCTTTTGCAGCATGTAAGTATCTATCGTGATTCCTTTTAAGTTATTGGGGGACCTGTGTTATAGTTAAAGCATCAGAAATTGTAGATTTTACAGCTTGAAAGTACAGGTGTATACAAAGTACACACGGTCCAGTAATATCTTATTTCAAAATGACCTAAGGTTGTCTGCTTTTTCTGTAATATTTTAAACAGATAAAGAAGACAGCCATTAAGGGTTCCAGCATGACCTGCCTTGCAATACCTCTAACTAATGGGATAAAACCAACATGAATGTGTTTGTATTCGATCTTTGTAAAAACATTTTTTTACAAAGGAGTTTGTATTTTCAGTTTGTTTTTATTTAGTGTTTCATTTGATTACTGAAATTGTGTTTCTAAATAAATATCAATACTTTTTTTTTTTTTTACCAATGCTCATGCTACTGTAACTCTCTGCTGCTTTGGACACTTTTTAACACCCTCTTCTCCTACACATCCTTCACTCCATTGTCCATTTAGACACAGTTCTCTCCTGGGTCATTTCCTACCTCTCTAACCGCTCCTGTAGTGTACCCATCTCTGGCACATTCTCCCTTCCACCCTCACTCTCTATTGGGGTATCACAAGGCTCCTTTTTTTCTAAATGTTGTACTTTATTATTGTACATCTCTTGTCTTGGGGTACTAATTTGGTCATTTGGCCTCCAATACCACCTAAAGTAAATCATGTTCTATACAGAGCTCATTCTTGTCCCTCATGCCAGAGTCACCAACTGGCCTCTAATCTCACATTTACTGCCAATAACATCACTATACCCTCTGTGTTGACTAAAATTTAATTCCTCAGTTTTTTTCCATTCCTCAGTTAGTTTCATTCCACAGTTTTCTCCCATGATGGCCATAATAATAGTTTATGGCAGGGCCGGACTGGGACTAAAAATCAGCCCTGGCATTTAATGTACACAGGCCTGCCTCAGTCCCAGAACAAAAGAAAGTGTGTGCCGCCGCTGAGCGGCGGCGCCGAAAAGGGTGTTACCACATTGTGTTATGGGTGTGGCCAACATGGGGCATCGATACATACATTATAATAAAACATTACATTTATCACGCTCTCCCAGCCACATCACGCCATCCCCAGCCCACTGTACTTATCTATGCTTCTGGTGCTGCTGACATCCATCAGGGTGGGAACTTCCTGTAGAGTGAGCAGGGAAGCTCTTTGTCTCACGAGATTACCAAATCTTGTGATACTTATGTTACGAGCCGCGGCTCCCCGACGGGCCGCGGCGGCTCACTTCCGGTTTCTTCAGATGTCCTGGCCGTCTCCATGACGCCCGGGACGTCACTTCCGCCTCCTACGTCCCGGTTGCCTGGGCAACAACCGGGACGCTCTAATGTTACTGCCGCAGCGCCCGTCCAGCGGTCTTGCAACCGGGTGCGTGCGCGCAGAAGAAGATGACACTGTGTCAGATGATCACCTGTGTGGGGGAAGTTGCCCAGGAACAATAGCTTTTGTAACATGTTGTGGCAGATCTGACCATGGTAATGATATCATGTTGCCTGCAATAGTGAGTTTTATTTTGATTACTATTTCCTGGGTTTTGGTGCAGTAGGGAGGGGTTTCACTGGCACTCTCTCCTATTGGCTCCTCTCACTATTTAAGGCAGTGAGGACAGAGCCTCATTGCCAGTTATAGCTTCCTGTGTAGCTAGGCTCCTGTTCCTTGTTTCCCTGCTCCTGTGCTGTATTCTAGTTTGGATTTCCCGCGTATGACCCATGGCTTGTTTCTGGACCTTGTTGTATTGCCTGTGAACTCTGACCTCAGCTCGTTATCTGCTATCGCTGTCTGCTGCCGGCCCTTGACCTTTGCTTGGATCTCATGCTGCTGTGTACTACCTCACGCTTCCCCTGGGTTCTCCCCAGTCAGTGCACATTTCAGGACCCTCCGTTCGTCTGCTGCCAAGTCTGTCCCCACCACTAGGGGCTCCAGCGAACAACAGACTTCAGAGCAGACTCCGGGTTTTTTCGTGCTGACTGGAGGGGTTCCTAACAACTTAGAGCTCCTCAGCTTACTCTGCAGGGTGTGTCCTGTCCGGGAGAGCAGCTATCAGTCCCTTCCCCTAACCAGAGCTGGATTAAGGTTCAGGGGGCCCAGGGTATTTAAGACAGCAGGGCCCCTATTATGTAACATGGTTATCATTTTAGACAAATACACATGCAATACTGTGTGCACTACTGTTTGAAGCACACAGCTCTGCCTTCACAAGCAGTACGTTGTGAAGCGGGACATACCTCCCAACTGTCCTTGCCGTCAACCAAATACTGGCTAAGTGAGACAGTCACCCAAATTCAAGACTGCCCCACCAGATTCAGGACAGTTGGCAGACTGTCCTGCTCTCTCCTACTGTCTTGGTCACTTTCACCACTTGTAGTAGCTGGTTTCTTTAGCTCAGTTCTTTCTTATCATGATCCTGGAATACTGGATGCCCCATTCTGAAAAAAAATGGGATACATGAAATTTAGAAAACTTCAATCAGCCCTGGTGTTAAAACAATAGCACTCAAGTTTTATAATTAGGCTTCCCTCCAGTCCCTACAATAATAATATTCACATTTAATAAGTAGACCTATTTCCCTCCAACCAGCCCCAACATTATATTAACGATATACCCATTTACTCAAAACATATTTCCCTCCCTGTAAACAGTCCTGCAATAAATTAAATAGCATTAAAGTTTAATAAATATAGCCATTTTCCACAACCATCACCAGCAAAAAATAATTCATATTTACATTTAATAAATAGAACTCCTCCCCAAAATCAGCACCATATTCAATTGATAGCCCTAAACCACCCCAGCATGAAATTAAAGGTTTCTTCACCTCACCTTAAATAATTAGCCCCCACCTACACTCCACCATTAAATAGCCTACCTCCCACACTATATTAAGATCCTCCCTTCCCTCACATATTATATTAAAATACTGCACACACACACACAATATATACATGGCCCCACACACACATTAATATATACATGGCCCCCCACACACACACTAATATATGTATGGCCACACACACACACACACACTAATATATGTATGCCCCCCCCCACACACACTAATATATATATATGGCCCCACATACACACACTTATATATATATATGGCCCCACACACACACACACTAATATATGTATGGCCCCACACACACACACACTAATATATGTATGGCCCCACACACACACACTAATATATGTATGGCCACACACACACACACACTAATATAAATATATATATATATATATATATGTTCAGACTCCACACAATTGCCAACCAGACACACAGGCCCCCCAGTGACACAAGCCAGATCCCCCCCATGACACACAGCCAGCCAGCCCCCAGTGACACATAACCAGCCAGCCCACCCCAGTCTCCCTGTGACACATAACCAGACAGCCCACCCCAGTCCCCCTGTGACACATAACCAGCCAGCCCCCCCTCCCCTGAGAGAGACACACACTTACCTTTGTCACGTCGCTGCTCGGCGGACATTTGCAATGTGATGTGCTGCCAGTAATCACATGGGATGCGCACCACGTGACAGTAGCCGCCCCATGTGATTAAATAGCCACACATCACATTGCAAATGTCCGCCGAGCAGCGCGCAGTGCGCTGCGCTACTCGGGCAGGCATCCTGTCCCGCTGGACCGGCCCAACTAGCCATCGGCCCATCAGGCATTTCCCAGAAGTGCCCGATGACCAGTCCGGCCCTGGTTTATGGTGATTCAAGTAAACCCCACCCCCTGGCCACCACACAAATGTGTATATTTCTGGTCCTCAAAATTATTAATCCTCTACCTAGTACTGTGTTTAGCATACCATTACCCTTTTCCGACAATGTAAAGTTATGTAATACTTCATGTCTCTGCTGATCCCGTCAAATGAGGTAAACAAAGTACACCCTTTGATGTTTGAACAATTAGCTAAGCATATATATTTTTTATAATTTTTTATAGCTCAAGAAAACACCCAGGCTGGGGTGGAAATTCCACAATCCAAAGATGCATTAATGCATGACATTTTAAAATATAAACAAAAAAATTATAAAAACTACATTTTTTAAAAAAAAATGTGTGTGTCTTTTGTAATTTAATTACAAGAAATGTGTCGAGGTTATTTTAGCCAATAATGGATGTGCAGTTACAAAATAAAATAAAATATAAATTTTTATTTACATTGGTCTCGTTGCCCTACATCATAATTTCTTTAACTTCAATTAATTGATTTGTTAATGGTGACCTTAGGAAATTTAACAATATTTTCAACTGAAAACTGAAATCACACCAAAACTGCACTTTGTCTCTTACACTTAGTACTTTAGTATTAGCTATAATTAACCATGTGCATAATGGCCATTATTGTATTTATAAATATCTGCCTTCACCAAGCAGTGTGTGTGTGGCAAAATAATGTAATGATAATGAAACTTCACACTTGGGCAGTCTAGGTCCAAGGATGGGCAGGTACTACTAGATGAGGAGTATGCCTTGGCTCTATGGCCATGCTGTGACCTAGAGGGACTGAGTTGTAAAGGAAAGGAAAGCACTATCAATCTGACAATTTGAAATGTAGCACAACCATGTCACAAAGCAAGGGTGAATAAAATAAGCTATTTACAGCAAAATAAGCAAACAATGCTAATATATTCACGTAGCCCATCCAAAGCACAAAACTAAGTTATGTTCAGTTATACTAGGACAAGCCCTAACCCTGCTCAAAATCTTTTCTTGATTACCTAAGGCTTTATGTTAAAAATTTTGCTACAAGTAATCTCAAGGACCAAACCATGCTACACTGCAAGTGGTGCAAATGAGTACTCGATTGTGTATATAAATTACAGTATGTCTGTTTTTCCAAAATTCACGTAATGTTTCCCAGCATTTGCACAACACATTGAAAATTTAAAGTGCACTCCAATGCAACATGTTTTGGATAAGCTGCATAATGAATAATTTCTTCCCTTAATTAGCCACATAAGGGCAAAAAAAACCTGTACATACAACACAGACCCCAGATCAATAAAACCTTTGCTTGTTCTACATTAAGAGGTACACACATATTTATGGACCCCGCAATAAAGAACAGACAGCTCTAAATTTAACTTTATTTGTAAGAAATACAACTTTTCAAAGTTCTAGTGTACTCTTACATTACACACTTGTCCATGTGCCTCAAACAATTTTAGCCCCCTAAATTAGAGATTTGCATTTACAATGTACCTTGGATTTTGGTGCTATTGTTTTGTAGGAGGAGGAGGGGGGTGCTTGTGTATGTGTTTGCTTACACTCACCAAAAATTTGACAACAATAATCAATTGATTTCGACTTAGCAAACACGTTGCTGGTCCATTTGTATAGTAAGCAGTAATTTTGGTGCTTGGATATTAGTGTTTTATTAGTGTTTATTAGTTTATTAGTGTTTGTTATGTTGACTCAGTGTACTGATTTTACAGTGTACACACAAACGACAATACGTTTTCATGTCTCATTTCAGCATAATATTTAGACAATAAGTCTAATTTTATTAAAATTAGACTAAAGAAACAAAATAAATAAAGTTGAAAATTAACAACAAAAACCAATTAAATCCTTTTTTTGTGTATTATTTTTTATTAAATCTTCAAAATTAGTACAAACATGATGTACATGTAACAAGTAAGGCATGTTTCAAACTTAGAGTCGCAGATATGATTCATGATCTAAGCCACAGTAAAATAACTTTGTTTTTTACGAATATACAATACAGAACAATTATAAAGATGTAATGACATAGATATAAAAGAAGACAAAGAAAAGTTAAAGAGAAGGGAGGTAAGAGTGGATAGGGGAGGATGGTAATTCTTCGAGTGTATAAAGCCCAGATAAAAGAGATAGTGTCAACAGGGTTTACATGTAACATGACCTCTAGCATAAGCATCTATCAACATTCAGATCTCAACTGAGAATAGAGAACCCGAGTCGATAAGAGAGCAGTAAGACATGGATTCTTTAAAATCAAGTCATCGTAGCCATATTGCAGAGTATTCATTTTGGCTGGAGAAGTATATGTCCTCCATAAGCCAATAAAGGTCAATCAGTCTAAACCACTCCCGTATGTCAGGGGGCACAGGAGACAACCAGTGGACTGGGACAACTGCTAAGGCGGCATTACATAGATGCCAAAGTAAGGATTTTTTGTAATGAGAAATTGGTATATTTGAGATACTGTTAGGAGCTGCGGCGGCCACGGGCACCGGGCGTCCCGGCCGTCTCTTTAGTGACGGGGACATCACTTCTGCCAGCTGGTCCGACCATAGCCAAGGCAACGACCGGATCCCGATTCCCTGCACAGGGCGCCCCGGCAAACAGGACAGCCGGGCGCAGGCGCTGAAATCTCCCCAGCCTGTGGGCTGATTAATGTGGCTTTGTTTAATTAGTCCAGGCATGTGTATTGTTACAGGGCTTAGCCCTGATTGGTTGCTCTATGTATTTAAGGCAGGGAGGGCTTAGCCTCCCTGCTGGTTATAGTGTTTCTGAACCAGTCTTGCTGACCTGCTCCTGTTTTCTATACCCTGTCCTGTGGATACTCTGTTGGATTTTCTGTGTATGACCCCTGCCTGGACTTTGGACTCTGCCTGTTTGCTCGTGACCCTGATCCTTTTGGCCTGTACCTTGGACTCTGCTACTTTGCCTGTGACCCCGACCTTTGGCGAGTTTATTGACTACCCTGCTTGCCTGTGACCCTTGACCTCGGCTACCATTTGACTATCTGCTGCTTTCTACCCAGTCTCCTGGCCTGCTGCTGTTGTTCTGCATTACAAACCCACACTACACCTGGAGCAAAGTCTTGGGGGCATCTGAGTACCGGTGAGAACATCAAGCTCTAAGGGAAAAGCGTCTGCTATAGGTGAAGACCTACGCCATCTAGTTCTGTGGGTTGGTGATCAGACCGACAGCCTAACAGATACTAAATAACCAGAAGTCTGTTCCATCTGGGGTCGAGGTGCCTAAAATCTTCTCTGTAACAGTTTTCAATTTATTCCAAAATGTTGCTATCACAGGGTAGGACCACCATGGTGGTTCCTGGTCCAGAACCACAGCTCCAACATATACCCAAGACATCTGGGTGCATTTTGCTAAGTTGAGAAGGGCATCTGTACCAATGGGAGAGGACCTTGTCTCTACCACAGAGAGGGTAGAGGAGCACGCCATCGTATATTGAAAAGCTTTGGCCCAAAATTGTTCAGAGGTTTCTCTCCTCAATTCTCTGTCACAAGTACTGGCATAAACAGGTAATTTGGACTATAAGTTAACAATGAGTATTTGGTATATCTTTTGAGATGGTATGTTTGGGTTCGGTGGAGACACAGCGCAACTCCTCGAAGCCGGTCAGACCCCTACTCGCGCCCTCCATAACATCTCTCGATTGTAAATAGTGTCTAAATTATGACCAAAACTCTGAAGCAGATAGGCCTAGTCTGTCCTGTAAGAGAGAGAAGGCATGTACTTGTCCATTAGCCACCAGCTGGCCACTCCGAAGTGTCTTGTCTGTGTACCAAGTTCCAAAAGCCCCTGGTGTGAGTCCGGGTGTAAAGTCAGGATTGGCAGTCAGGGGAGTAAGAGACGACAGTGGGGATGATATAAATTTTAAAGTTTAGAGTCTGGCTCAGCATTGAACAGTGGGCCCAATTGTGGGATGTGA
Organism: Mixophyes fleayi; assembly: GCF_038048845.1. NCBI lineage: Eukaryota > Metazoa > Chordata > Amphibia > Anura > Limnodynastidae > Mixophyes > Mixophyes fleayi. The sequence continues at coordinate 240,065,939 of NC_134403.1, forward strand.
AGTGTGTGCCATGTTGGGCAACCAGGAAAATATAGTTGTGGAGACCCCCATTGCATATTCTTCAACATGAATCCACTGCTTAAAGGGTGTCGTTCTCGTCCACTTCATCACCCTGTTTAGAAGTACTCCCTGATAATATTTAGCAAAGTGAGGGAGCTGAAACCCCCCTGAGTCTTCTGCCTATATAAAATGTCATGGCAAAACCTAGGTGGCTTACCAGCCCAAAACAAATTTGCGTACCAATCTTTGTAGATCTAAGAAGAATCGGGGAGGAATATGTATCTGGAGAGCTTGGAGAATGTTTAAGATCTTTGGAAGAATATTAATTTTGATAATATTTATTCTCCCTAGCCATGAGCAGCCCCGAGAATGCCAGCGGCCAAATTCTGCTTGTAATTTGGGGATCAATGGAACAAAATTAATTTTGTATAAGATGGAGAGGTGTTCCGATAGCAGTACCCCCAAATATTTAATTTGAGAAGGATGCCAGGTAAAGGGGAATGAGCTTTTAAGACCTTTCGCAATAAGAGGTGGGATGGAGAGGTTTTCAGAGCCATAGATTTAGTATAATTGATTTTAAAATTGGACAGTGTCCCAAGCCTTTCAAATTCATTAAATTGGGTAGTGAGATTAAGGGATTGGTTATAGTCGCTAATAGGTCATCTGTGAAGAGAGCCAATTTGTGCTCTGTCGTCCCCACCCTCACCCCAGAAATATCAGGATTTTTTCTAATCGACCGTGCAAGTGCCTACATTTATAAGACAAAAATCAACGGGGACAAAGGGCATCCCTGGCGTGTGCCATTGTAAAGGGAAAATGGGTCAGAGAGAGAGCCATTAATCTTAATACGCACAGTTGGGTTCTTATAGAGAGAAAGGATTCTATGAAGACAAATCAGACCCAGTCCCATGTGCTCCAGCACGCCTTTTAGGAATTGCCAGTCCACCCTGTCAAAGGCCTTCTCAGCATCAATGGATAACAATAGGGTAGGAGAATGACCTCCTTTTATGTGATGCATCAAGTCAATAATCTTGGTGGTGTTGTTTTGTGTCTCACGGCCCGGGACAAAGCCTACTTGGTCACTATGTATTAGGTCCGGTAGGAGGGTTTTAAAGCGGTTTGCCATCATTTTCGCAAACATTTTTAGATCTACGTTTAATAAGGATATCGGATGATAACTGGAGCACAGGGAGGGGACTTTTCCATCTTTAGGGATAATTGTAATGTGTGCTTCAAGGAGCTGTCGGGAGAAGCCTGACTTATCGAAAATCTCATACTTAGCCCATAGAAGGAGGGGATTTAACACCTGGCCAAACATCTTATAGCAGCTAATAGTGAATTCATCTGGCCCTGGACTTTTACCAGTTGTTTTGGAAGCAATGGCTTCTTTTAGTTCATGTATCGTTAAAGGTCAGTCTAGCATCTCCCTATCCAGTTCTGAAAGCGTCGGGAAATTGCAACTCTTGAGATAAGCTCTAATTTGTTCTCGTTTTAGATCTGAATTTATCAGAAGAGGAGAACTTGCTATATTATATAGCCCAGAGTAGTAGGCAACGCTGATGCTATGTCCCCAGTTAAGTGGCTCTCCCTCCCTTTTGTATCTTTTATTGACAGGAGAAAAAAAGTTGCATGTTGGAATCTTAATGCTTGAGCTAACATTTTGCCAGGTTTGTTGCCCCATTTAAAGTATTTATATCTGCATCTGTCATGTGCCAATTTCGTTCTGTCACCTAGTAATTTATTAAGAGCAGTCTTAGCGTCCGTCAATTCTCGTAACATTCCCCTCAGCCAGAGAGGATTTATGGGTAATTTCCAAATCTCTAATTTTAATTAGGAGCTTATCTTTTAGAACATTTTTTTCTTTTTTGACCTTCGATCCTAATTGGATGATCTTTTCTTGTAAGACACATTTATGAGCCTCCCAGATGGTAACTTTAGACATTTCAGTGGAATCGTTATGAGTGATATAATCTTCTATAGCGGCACCTATTTGGTCTCTGCAGTAGGTGTCATATATAAGGGACTCGTTAAATCTCCATGTCCATTGTTTGGGGTATTAAAAGGAATATACATAATAAGGGACACTGGGGCGTGATCTGACCAGCTTATTTGGCCGATGTCTGTCTGTCGAATCAAGTGAAGGTGTCTGTGACTAACTAGAAGATAGTCTAGTCTGGAGTATGTTGTGTGGGGGTGCGATTAAAAGGTCTAGTCTCGGTCTAGGGGGTGTTTAAGATGCCAGGAGTCTACCAGCTGGAAGTCATGGAACGTATGCCTTAGCTTGCGATATATACTACCTGGATGTCTCGGAGCTCCCACTGAAGTATCCAAAGTCAGATCCAGGATGCCTGGTTAATGTTTGGTACATAGACATTGATAAATTGTTGATGGAAGATCTTACATTTCACAAGTAAACCTCTGCCCTCATCAAAGGAGTGGTGTGATAAATCAGAGATTTGTAGAGACTTATATAGTAAAATCGAGATGCCCTTTATTTTCCCTGCAGGGTTATTATTAAAAAAAGCATGAGGGTAATGTTTATTCCGCAAAAGGGGTGCTGAATCTAATTTGAAGTGAGTTTCTTGGATGAATACTGTGAGAGTATAAAACAATTAATAGTTATTAAGATGTACAAATATGTGTGAAATACCTTAAAACTATACTTCAGATGCAGGAATATGCCTTGAAGAAAAACAAGTGTTTCCTCTGCAACAGACAATAGCAGCATGCCAGACTGAAGGAAACGGCCGGGAGGAAAACCACATAGTACTGAACAAAGGATGTTGCCTTATATGTATTGTTGTTGCAAAGAAATATTTGCTGAGCTAGAGAGATTTTCTTATATGTACATGTTAACCAGTTAATGCTGGACCCTAGGTATAAATAAAGGGCCAGCCTGGAAAGACCCTCAGAGCTGATTTTGAAACTGCAACACCTTGTTTGTGTTTCACTTCTACTCTCTCCTGTTGACAGTATTATACCAAATAGATAATCAGGTTATCAGAGATCGATAGTAGGGGCACCAAGCCTCGGTACGCCGACATTTACTGGGGACTTCGTCTGGGATACTCAATATACCAGCACAGGACTAACCAGAGACCTCCTTAATCTTCAGGAACAGCAGACAAATCTGGGCGGTGAGTAGTTAAAGTTTTGTGCATTTGCACCTCTCTACTCTATCTGCTCTTCCTGTAAGATATAAGGTGGGGTTCAGTAGGGGATGGTATAACGGGTGTTTGAACAATTACTGAATAACCTGTTTTCCTGACATATTTGTTTTTTTGTGAAAAATAGATAAGTGAATGTATGTGTTTCTATCGATACAGGATGTATATAAAAGGATGCAAATACATAACTTATTAATTGACCTCGATAATCAAAGGCATTCCTCTATACTTGTTGCTGAGACCTCGCCTTGTTCTGTGTAGGTGATTGTTTTTGGGTTTGAGAGGTCATTATAAGAATCCTTCACTCCTGTAAAGATTGAGTGATATTGTACTGATAAGAGATGTATAAGGGGACAGCATAACCTTGAAAAGACTGATCTGATCAAAGACTGTACCTTGCACATGCGACTGAGGTTTGACCTTGTTTTGTGTAACATGCATTCACTGGGCCAGCTGTCAGTCTACAAGGGTCCTCAGCTCTCTTAGAGGTTGAAAGAAGTAACAACTGAGTAACACGGTAAAAGTGCAGAAAGGTTGCTCACTGATTCTGGAAAGGGTCCTTCGCATTTCCTTGTAGGTACCTCTGTGGAGGGGTGCCTGATGTCGGAGGTTAGGTCTGTCTACTGTCCACTGTCTACTGTCTATTGTCTACTGTTTACTGTTTACTGTCTATTGTCTTAAGAAAGATTAGATGACACCTTCAGAAGAAATAGCTGAGTGTATTGGTGGAATTATTTTAATAGTAATTATTGTGCTAGTATTAATATATTGTTTCATAAAAACATCAAGGGGAGTGGAGGGAATCAGAGACATGCTGTGGGGAGTATAAATGTCAGAAAATAATCTTAGTTGTCCAGACTGTAAATGTGTTATTATAATTCAAAAGGCATTGACGATACAAACTAATAAATTGATAGCGGTGATAGGAACTGACACTGATTGTTCAGTAACATATGGTAAACCTAAGGAGGGAATTTTTAATCCAACATATACAGCAATAGTTGGAAGTCATGGTTGTCCAGACTATCTAAAAACCCAAATAGGATTGGGGTGGTGGCAAATATGTAATTTTTTTACCAGAAAACATTAGAAGGATAGGCCCACTTACATGTCCATTCATTTATAACATATCAGGAGAGTATGTACCCAAGTTGATCAAGCAATCCATAACAGGATTTAATTGTAAAGGTGTATAAAATTAGGTTATCAGTCACTTTTCAGGCACACTAGGGGGCCGGTATTCCCATAACTGCAGAAATGGGGGCCCAGGGCAGTAAAGGTATGATGGTGCAGACATCATACACTCCTGCTGATCTAGCTAAGGAAAGAGAAGGTATTGTGGCTGTTAAAGGAATCCATATCATCTGCAGGAAGGCAGGAATGCCAGATATAGGGTCATTAGATCCTAAAAGATGGGAAACTTTTCAGAAAGAACATAGTATATGTGTCACTCACCAGACTGTGAGTGCTTCTTCCCGTGTGTTTAGGAACCGTGGCCGTCCACCATCCTGAGGGTCTGCGCATGTGCAGCCCTTTCAAACCTTCAGTACATGTTCCTTTTAGTTAATTGGCTGATCAGGCAACACTCCCTATTTAAAGCACCTGCTGTCTATACCTCGTTGCCTGATCTTGGAGTCTCATTCCCCATGAGTCTCTGAAGGTGTTCCTGTGTTTCCTCGTGTATTCAGCCCAGCTGATTCCTGTGGTTTCCAGACCACTTCAACTCTCCTGTGGTTTCCAGACCACTTCAACTCTCCTGTGTTTCATCGAGACTGCTCCAGCTGATTCCTATTCGCTGCCTCCGTGCGCTACAGTTATCAGCTCACTTCAACTCTCCCGTGTTTCATCGTGACTGCATTAGCTGATTCCTATCCGCTGCCTTTGTGCACTACAGTTATCAGCTCACTTCAACTCTCCCGTGTTTCATTGAGACTGCTCCAGCTGATTCCTATCCGCTGCCTCCGTGCTCAACAGTTTCAGCTCATCTCAACTCTCCCGTGTTTCATCGCGACTGCACCTGCTGATTCCTATCCGCTACCTCCGTGTATCTGCAGTGTCCTGCTTGTCGCTACCCTTCAGTTCTACTCGTGTCTGCAGCCAGCTGATCCGCTCTCCGTGCTTCTACAGTGTTCCTGCCTGCGTCAACTCGCCTGTCTGCATTGGATCAACGCTCCGCTGCTGTCCTCTCTGCCATACCGCTTCTACTCTTCAGTGATCTCCAGGTGACCAGTCCTATATACTACTGCTTCCTGAGTATTGTTCCATCGTTGCTGGTCTACCTACCTGTGCGCTGCACCTACTTGGATACCGCTTCCATTTCCCTGGGACTTCGCATCCTGCCGGCCTCCTGCCGCTCAGGTATCTCTGCACTCCTTTCTGACAGCCTGCTCTTCTGAACCACGGTATGCATACTTATCATTGACTGTGCTCGTGTATTGCATACCTTGCTGGACTGAGTTGTTCTTCTCTGAAGTCGCCTATCCACTGAGTCTATTGCCATCATTTGATTGTGTTACCTTGTAGTCTGGATACTTCTTGTGACTTTGTATATTTGTGCAGTGCTGCTCAGTTATTACTACTTTGTGCATATCATTGTGGATTCAAGTTCAGTGTGCCCGTGTATACTCTGCATTACATTTATCTCCCCGTGCTCCTCCTCACATATATATTTCAGTGGTACAACTTGCTAGAGGCAGACCACTGATTCCTGTTCCAGTATCCTTCCATATAGCAGTGGTACAACTTGCTAACGCAGACCACTGACTTCCCGGATACCTCCACCTGGATTCCGTTCCCTCACCTAGACAGCGGTACAACTTGCTAAACGCAGACCGCTGACTCTCATCACCTCCTCGTTGCTTCTGGACATTCCTCCTCACTATAGCAGTGGTACAACTTGCTACCGCAGACCACTGACTACCCTCACGTTTCCTTTGTCCATTCAGTTCCTCGTGTACTATTACATATATATTACCAGTGCTGCTAGTCATAGACTTTCCACGAGCATTCTCTACCATCTGCTGTCTCCTGTTCCGTGATCACCCCGCTACCAGAGTACCATATTACCACCTATACTGCTCTGGTAAGTCCATCACCTGGTGATCCCTGGGTAAAGACTCCTAGTGCCCGTGACAATATGGAATACTAGGAATAAGAAAGAACACCAAGTATCAGCATGGGTAAGGGCATGTAGACAAATAGATCAAGAACAAATGGTAAAGGGGGAGATGTTAGAAGGCATCCAAGGTCATACAATTGTAAGCACCACTTCTATTCAGCCACCCTCAAGTGCACCATCAGACCCACATAATCACACATTAGAAGGGATGTCAGGACAATTGCCCAACAACAATTCATTTGTAACACCAGTAAAATACCCCAGTCTTAGAACATGGGGTGTGAAAGGGGATAAAAATTGTACAGCTTGTGGATTTTGTATCCCAAGGGCAGGGAGTACCTGCCCAAACTGTGATAATCGGGTATCAGTTGAAGGAGAACCATGTAAATAGAAAACCTCCCCTGTGGTCACCCTCATCACATTGGACTAGGAGTAAAGTAATATCTGCAATTGTGGTCAGGTTGACTCCAAGGGTACCAAATGTAATTATGGGAGGACTACAATGTATCCAGTGGAAGTAGGGCCACCCCCATATCTTTATAGTACTGTCTCCAGTTACCCAATTACTATACAGACAGTGCACTAACCAAATCCAGAATTTGGTCAATTAAACCACCCCGATGCACCTAGATTAAGAGTAACTCGAAGACAGGAGCAATATAGACCTTGGGCACCGGTGGAATTAACTGATATAGTAAGGAATGCCCCAGATTACAGGAAGAATCCCCTAGCCTTACATAGATATATAGAAAGACTGGTGACAATTTGCGCCGCCGCTTGGGGAGACTTAGAAGAAGCTTGTAAAATGATAGTTGGAATGGGTAGTGTATATGACATACTTGCAATACCTGTTGGGGATGGAATAGTGGCAGCCCCAAAAGGAATAGAACAGAGAACAGAAGAGTCTGGTAATCTATTTCTAATCAGGTTGAGACTCTGGTGTGAGGCGCAACAGCAGAGAATGCCAGCTGTTCCAGAGAGCAGACAGAGGAGGGACCAGTCAGTGAAAGATTATTATGATCAAGTTCATCAGGGACATCTGGATAGGGGATTCCAGGAAGATAATCTTACCCATCAGTGGCTACTGCGTACCGCTTTCCTACAGGGACTCGAAGAATCCCTAAGGAGTGAGTTAATGGCCAAAAGGCCAGAGGCTAGTACAATTATAGTAGCTTCCCTGTTAGAAGTATTAAGGGCTATAGAGGATCAGAGAGAAGAGAAAAAGAGAAAGAGCCAAGAAAAGTCCTCTCATGTTACTGTCCATGTGGTCCAGGAGACTCCCAGACCAAAAGACTTTAACCAGAAAAAGAGAGTCACTGTGGAAGAGGCAAAAAGAAAGGGATTATGTTTCTTTTGTAACCAACCAGGTCATATGAAAAGGGATTGTCAGAAATATAAAGTCTGGCAGCAGAAAAATACCCACCAAAACCCAGAAGCCTCAGCATTTATTACCTCCACACCCAACCCACACCCATATGGAATAGACTACCCAGTGTCAGGCCCCCAGCAACCCACTATTAATACCCCAGGGCCCACAGCAAAAATTCAGTTGGAATTACTCCAAGGGGAAATTATTGATTGCATAGTGGACACTGGAGCAAGCCGCACTGTATAGAGGGCCTCTGAGATACCAAAAAAATACATGAGTAAAGTAAAAATCACTGGCGCAGGTTTATCAGGGGATGGAGTTCAGCTTAAACAAAGCTAACCAGTATTTGTTAAATTACAGGATAAGACTTTAACGGTACCTGTACAATTTCTAACTTCAACTACCTGTCCAGTCAATCTATTAGGGGCTGATATACTGTCAGCAATATAGGTCAAAATAACATACAAGGATGGGAGGGTTCAGATTACTTCCCTGTCAGAAAATCAGAGTTGTCAGCTGCAAGCTGCCATATATTTGGTTCAAAGTATTCCCCCAGATAAACCAAGCTCAATACCCCTGTGGCTCAGTGAAAAATTGCCAAAGGAAGTGTGGTCAAGGGGAAAGACAGATGTGGGATTACTGGCAGTACAGCCTGTACATTTAAAAATGAAACCAAATACTGTCTCCATTAAGATTAGGCAATACCCTGTCTCAACAACAAGATACAGCTATAACCAAGCAGGTAGTGGCATACCAACAGGCTAAAGTTCTCAGGGAATGCAGGTCTCCCTGGAATACGCCCATTTTCCCAGTAAAAAAGAAGTTAGAACCTGGAAAACCACAGGAATATAGAATGGTTCACGATCTTAGAGAAATTAACAAAAGGTTGGTGATTGATGCACCTATTGTACCCAACCCATATACCCTCCTCAATCAGATCCCTGTAGAAGCAAAGTATTTTACTGTTATAGATCTTGCAAATGCATTTTTCTGTCCCTCTTACAGAGGACAGCCAGCTTTGCTTAGCATTTACACATCAGGGAAAACAATACTGTTGGACTCGATTTCCACAGGGGGGAGCCAATATGTAGATGACTTACTACCGTGTTGCCAAACGATTGAGGGGTGTCAGGAAGAGACTATATCATTAATTAACTTCTAAGGGCAGCAACATTGCAAGGTATCACCCACAAAAATACAAGCAGCGCAGAGTAAGGTAATATTTTTAGGGCATTGCATCTCACAAGGTACCAGACACCTCACACAGGACAGGATAACTGCAATCCAGCAGGTAAAGCCACCACATAACACCAAGGAATTAAGGGCATTCCTAGGTTTGGTAGGGTACTGCAGGGAATGGATTGCCGGAGCATCCCTCCTAATGCAACCCCTCTATGATGCTCTTAGTGAGGTAAAAGGGTCCAGGATATATTTAACTGAATCACAACTAACATCGTTTGAAACATTAAAACAAGCCATTGTGCAGGCACTAGCGTTAGGATTACCACAATATGATAAGCCATTTACCTTGTTCTGCAATGAATCTAAGGGACATGCACAAGGGGTCCTTTCACAGGTACACTCACATAAACAGAGACCGCTGGCTTACTATTCATTACATCTAGACAGTATCATAAGAGGAGCCCCGTCCTGCATAAGGGTGGTAGCAGCCGTAGCCTTGCTAAAAGATAAAGTGGCAGACATAGTACTAGACCACCCCTTAACTATACAAGTCCCACATGCAGTTACAGAAATACTAAACCAAGCAAGAACAAAGCATCTGTCCACAGCAAGGCTCACTAAGTACGAGATGTTATTATTAAGTCATGCACATGTAACAATTAAAAGGTGCACAGTTTTGAATCCTGCTACACTGTTTCCAGTTGAATTAGATTCAACAGAGGGGAAAGAGGTGGGTGGGGACCTACCCACCCTTGATGAATCAGAAAAGGAGGAATGCATTAGTACCAGACAAAATACAGACAAAAATTTTCCCTTTTCTGAGTCACATGACTGTGCTGAACAAATGAAACTAGAAATGAAGGAGTCAGAAAATGTGACAGATGTCCCTATACCTAATGCAGATTGGAACTTATTTGTTGATGGTTCCAGGTATTATTATGAAGGGTCACCACACACAGGGTATGCTGTGACCACCCTGGAAGAGACTTTGATACAACAACCACTCCCACCTTTCTGCTCAGCGCAGGAGGCAGAGTTGCATGCACTCACTGTGGCATGTATAATGGCAGAAAACCAAACAGCTAATATATACACAGACTCCAGGTACACATATGGCGTGGCCCATGACTTTGGGCCAATATGGAAGAGCCGGGGTTTTGTGGGGTTAGCAGGAAAACCTATCAAGCATGCAGAACAGATAAGGGCTCTGTTTAGAGCTCTGCAGCTACCTAGAAAGGCAGCTATATTGAAAGTCCAGGCACACACTAAAGAAAAGACTCGGGAGGCTATGGGAAATGCCAAGGCAGATGCTGCTGCTAAACAGGCAGCCCTTATACCCAGGGTGCAGATCTCTCATGTGACACAGGGTGAAAACCCTGTAGAGCCTGTAACCCTTGACATACTGCAGAAGTTCCAGGAACAAGTCTCCTCAATAGACCAAAAAGCCTGGGAAAAGGAAGGTGCTACATGTCAGGGAGGGCTCTGGAGAACAGATAATAAGTATTGTCTGTTAAAGTTTGTGAGAATCGCACCAGGAATATCCTAATTGCTAATAGGTAATAGTTATTCAATTATTAATATATATATAGTACATATTTTCAGTATTCTGTTTATATATATATGTCAAAAAACCTAGAAGTGGTGCTCCCACACTAAATATGAGAAATATTAATCAACAGAGAACCTTAGTGTTTCAATGGGGCACTCATAGGATAGAATGAAATAATTTTTAAAACATATTATAGTTTATTAGTATGCATTAAAATAACAACAAAAATAATTGGTAGAGCAGTGAAATATTAAAATGTGTATATGGCTAATTAAACCAATGTGATTGTTATACTACTGTTAAGACTAGCAGTCTCTGCTAGCACGCGCCGTTCTGTCTCTCCTGTGTATAAATCTGGGGTTTGGTTAGTTCTGTGATCTTTCAAAAAATGCCTAGATCACATAGAATAAATACTTGGGCTAGAATTGCAGTCTAATAATGACTCTGTCTTATTAGAATCCCCTTTCTCCGTAATAGGAGAGCACAGAATGAAAGGACTTATTGCCAATTAGATATCCCTATCCAGGTTAATGATGTTGTATAGTCTTGGATACATTAATCAGCTGAATTAGAAGGTTACTGTTCTATATATATTACTTAGAAGTAACCATTTGAAATGTAAGTATGATATGCCATAAGATTCTGTATACTTTTGACATCAAGACATGTTGGTTTCCTACAAAATATAGGTGTCAGCTAAACCTGGAGTTATTGATTACTACTACAAGTGTGCCACATTTTTAATTAGGGCACATCCTGCCTTTATCTCGGCTTGTTAGATCGTAGCCCTCTTGTTAGTATGATTTCATAGATAGACTGCCTATTCCTGATCTGTAGAGTAAATAGCGTCCTTTCTATTTCTGTTACACCCCGCTCCCCAGTAATCTCAAATCTCTGATAATTTCTTTTTATAATATTGAGAGAGACGAACAGCGCGTGAATCGCCGACGCGCATTTCACTACGCTGAGCTTTTTCAAGGCCTTGAAAAGCCTTGAAAAAGCTCAGCGTAGTGAAACGCGCGTCGGCGATTCACGCGCTGTTCGTCTCTCTCAATATTATAAAAAGAATTTATCAGAGATTTGAGATTACTGGGGAGCGGGGTGTAACAGAAATAGAAAGGACGCTATTTACTCTACAGATCAGGAATAGGCAGTCTATCTATGAAATCATACTAACAAGAGGGCTACGATCTAACAAGCCGAGATAAAGGCAGGATGTGCCCTAATTAAAAATGTGGCACACTTGTAGTAGTAATCAATAACTCCAGGTTTAGCTGACACCTATATTTTGTAGGAAACCAACATGTCTTGATGTCAAAAGTATACAGAATCTTATGGCATATCATACTTACATTTCAAATGGTTACTTCTAAGTAATATATATAGAACAGTAACCTTCTAATTCAGCTGATTAATGTATCCAAGACTATACAACATCATTAACCTGGATAGGGATATCTAATTGGCAATAAGTCCTTTCATTCTGTGCTCTCCTATTACGGAGAAAGGGGATTCTAATAAGACAGAGTCATTATTAGACTGCAATTCTAGCCCAAGTATTTATTCTATGTGATCTAGGCATTTTTTGAAAGATCACAGAACTAACCAAACCCCAGATTTATACACAGGAGAGACAGAACGGCGCGTGCTAGCAGAGACTGCTAGTCTTAACAGTAGTATAACAATCACATTGGTTTAATTAGCCATATACACATTTTAATATTTCAATGCTCTACCAATTATTTTTGTTGTTATTTTAATGCATACTAATAAACTATAATATGTTTTAAAAATTATTTCATTCTATCCTATGAGTGCCCCATTGAAACACTAAGGTTCTCTGTTGATTAATAAGTATTGTCTGTCTAGAAGCCTATACCCTATGAGGACTCAATTGGCACATGGGCTGATCCACAATTTTAAAGAAGCTATGACCAATATTGTCTTAGGACATTGGATAGCACCAGGATTCAATGCAGCTGCTACGGCATATGCAGCAGCCTGTGTGATATGCGGAAAATACAATCCAGGTCAGGTAGTGAAAACACCACAGACGAACACACCAAAGCCATTGTACCCATTTCAGAGATTGCAGATTGACTATATACAGCTACCTATGGTAGTAACATATGAGTATATCCTTGTGTGTACAGATTTATTCTCAATTTGGCCAGAGGCCTGGGCAGTGGCTAAGACAACAGCTAAAAACACTGCCAAGAAACTGATAAGTGAAGTAATTTGCAGGTATGGAATACCTGAAACAATAGAATCAGACCGAGGATCGCATTTTACAGGGGAAGTAATGCAAAATATAATGAAGGATATGGGGATACATCAAGCCTTTCATACCCAGTATAGGCCTCAGGCAAGTGGAAAAGTTGAAAGATTGAATGGCACATTAAAGTTAAAAATTCATAAAATGTTTGCAGAAACAGGAAAAACCTGGGTAGATTGTCTACCTTTAGCTCTATATTCAGTTAGAACAACACCAGGAAAGAAGCATAAGTTGTCCCCTAATGAAATATTGTTTGGGGGACAAGACAGGGTGTTCCTCAGCAATTGCAACATAATGCAGATCTAACTCATTATTTAATACAGCTTACACAGATAATGACTAATGTGCGCTCTCAAATTTTCTCCTCCATTCCAGATCCAAATAACGATATAGAAACGCATGCTTTGCAAACAGGAGATTGGGTCTACCTAAAAAGGCACATGAGGAAAACTTTGGAACCCAGATTTGATGGTCCATATCAAGTGGTCTTGACTACTCCCACTTCTGTTAAGTTAGGAGGAAGAGACACCTGGGTCCACGCATCTCACTGCAAAAAACTGACGGTGAAAATTGAAGCACCATGAATTCTTTCGGTGTGATAATGTGCATAGCACTAGTAACAGTACAGATAATGTATATACAGATGTATACGCCAGGAAATAAAGTTCAGAAGGTAGACTTAACCAAATGTGCAGGTATGATATGGAATAAATCAGGTAATCAAGAAGAATTTGTGAAGGTAAATGTAGGGACAGGTAGAAGCAGAAGAAAGATTCCATATCCCTGTTGTAGATTAAACTTTACATTTACTGGTGGCCATGGGTTTGTAGAAACAGCATTGGAGGAATGAACCCCATTATTTTTGGGCACCAGGGAAAAATGATATTATGAGCATGACTAATATTACTCCCATCATATGCTGCACTGAACCATTTATCAAATTAAAAGGGTATAAACAAACCTGGATAGAAGCCCTCAAGTGTGTAAATGGCTCCAATAATAATACAGTACCAATAAGAAGGGCGTGGAAGGGAATAGGGGATTTGATGATGATGTGTACCAAAAGTACTGAGATACCAGGGGAGTATGTACTCATGGAAAAACTATACATATTAGACCCCAAGCCAAGAGTCATTAATGATACTCTAATCAAGGTGCCCTCTACTTGCAGAAATATAGGTACTAGGAAATATGCAACCCAGCACACTTTCAATATCACATTCCCTCTTGATCCCAAAGTGCCAAAATAGGAAGAAAAGGGAGTGGTATGATACATTATTGGGGGCAACAGGTACTAGAATGGGGGTGCTTAACAGTATAGATATAGAAACATTGAGTAATAAGATGAGTGCAGCAGGAGAAGATATAACAAGGTAATCACCATGCAGGCAAAGTGGATGCCTACAGTTTTCACACCTTTGCAGAAACAAATATTATGGGACAAAGAATATTTACAGATATTTAATGCAACATTTTTCAATTCCTTAGGAATAGATGTAAATATCTCCTTGATGTTTAACTGGACTGAATGCTCAATTAAGACACTGGACTAGATTTACTAAGCTGCGGGTTTGAAAAAGTGGGGATGTTGCCTATAGCATATACAGATGAAAGGGGAGTATATAGGTGATAAAAACAACACACATAACTTAAGATTGCGTTCAAATACGGACAATGGAATAGTGTGCTCTCAAAACACTCAAGTTTATGAACCTTGTAAGCTAGAACATCCAACTAGTGTCTTTAATTGGGAGCTCCATGACTGGAGAGATGATATGTTTATAGAAGTAGCACCACAAATAGTGTGCTTAGTAACCCATGATAAACAAACTATAGAAATGTATAACTTGACTAATCCATTTTCAGGATGTATCCAAAATGTTACTTGTCTAATATGGAAAAATGAGACTTATATATCCTATAAGGATAGGAAAGACAATATATATCAGCAATTTATCCCAATTAAACTATCCTCCTATAACTTGACTATTAATCTTCAGGGGATAATCAATGCTATAAACAACACCCAGCGCCTGGCAGAGCATTTGGCACAGGTAAACTATTCAGCTAGTCATGCACAAATGCAGACAATAATAGAAGCACAGGAATTAAAATATGTAGCTCATCAATTAAAAAATAACCTGCAACACCATTGGTGGGATGTGTTCACAGGTAATTCCCCCACTGCAACAGGTATTTTTAAGGTAATGCTCCGTCCAATACTGGTAATATTAGTGGTTTTGATCCTGTTGATTGTGTGGAATTGTTATTTGTCCTGTAAGTTTAGAAAAATGGTTAATAAGGCCATGACTCCGGTACCAACATATTTTAATCAAACTCAAAAAGTGTCACCGTTTTTCAGGAATATTAAAGCCTTTGGCATTAATGGAGTATATTTCGAGGGGGTGCCCTGAAGTAAATGGTTCCCTAAAACATTATTAACTGGCGTCATTGCTTAGGGGGGATCTGGGTAAAGTGTCTTCGTAAGACAGGAGGAGTTTTGGTGGTGGCAGAGAGGAGAGAAGAAGGGAATAGAGTGGAGAGGAACATAATGAGGAATGCACAGGAATATAAGAGGAGGGAAGAAACATTTGACAAAGGAAAAAACATGAAAACATGTACAATGTACCGCACCTGTGGACCATGTGGGGGTCAACCCAATACATGTCTGAAAAATCAAGCGGTGTATAGAACAAGGATAAGGTCTACCGCCCTCCCAAGATTTTACAATACAAAGTCTATTATAAACACTGAATCTGAAAAATAATTATTTAAATGAAATTAGATAATGGTAAGTAACCTAAGCATAAATCTGGGTTTGATATGAAATAGCACTTGAGAATAGACACCACTGCAAACTAGAAATCTACAATCATGAGAGACTTCTATATGCTAAAATGGAATATT
The DNA here is from genome assembly GCF_038048845.1 of Mixophyes fleayi. Classification (NCBI taxonomy): domain Eukaryota; kingdom Metazoa; phylum Chordata; class Amphibia; order Anura; family Limnodynastidae; genus Mixophyes; species Mixophyes fleayi. The sequence goes on from NC_134403.1 coordinate 240,081,506, forward strand.
GACTACTGGGCAACAATATATCTGCAATAGAAGACAAATATGAATATGGTTTAACTATGGAAACATATCAAATAAAGTCGAAACATTCCAAATGTTCTGAGCTCCTTAGATCATTATGAATGATATGTAAGAGATAGACTACTAAAACCACTTTCCAATTCCAGGTGCTGCAGGCAAGTCACGGGTCGGAACATTTCTTGGACTTCTGCTTGGGTGACTGACTTGTTGCCATTGCTCCCGTTATGGGAGGGGGGGAGGTCGGAGCTTAGATGAGCTAACCTGCCATTCTGGTAAGGTTATCTGAGCAATATTCAAAGTTGAGCAGAAAGTATTAAGATCTGTGGGGTCTCTTAGTAGGGCCTGTTTCCCATCACAGTTGGCGAGTAGACTAAAAGAGAATCCCCATCAATATTTTACTTTGCGTTTGTGGGGCTCTTCCGTTAGAGGTCTCAGAGACGCCTCTGTTATAAAGTGTTCCATGAGAGATCCTGGAATATTTGGACTCTATTACCATTATAGTCAATGTTGTCCAGGTCTCTGAGTTTCTTCTTTTTGGGTGTGTAATGCAATCTGCAAATTATGTCTCTTGGTTTTTCTGTAGCGAGGGCTTTAGGGCGCAGGGCTCTATGGGCTCTATCAATGATGATGCAGGTTGATGGATCAAGTTTCAACACCTCATTGAAGATCTTTGTAAGAACATCTACAATCCCCTGCGGAGGAACGTCTTCTGGTATCTCCCTAATTCGTAGGTTGTTGCGGTGTCCCCAATTATCAAGATCATCTATTTTTGCCTGGAGATCTCTGAGTTCGCCATGGTTATGGGTTCAGTTGCTCGTTTCGGTGTTGTGTTGCCTGGGGTGGACTAGATGCAGCGGTGGAGGAAGATGCCTTGAAATTTTGGTGTGGATCTGGATGCGGGGAAGTGTCTCTGCCACGAACGGCCTCTTTTTTAGCCGCTGCCTTCTTATCTTTGCCCATGAAGATTGAAGTAGGTGTGATAATGTGAGGTTACTTCAGATATCAGTGTCAGTCCTTAATAAAACATTTAGGAAGGAAAGGTCAGCCACATACCCACATTACTTCAGCACATGGTGGGGATTATTGGTGGTCAGGCACCAAAATGTTATTGAATGAGCTTCCGATTCAATAACACTGACCTGATATAGCATATAGTCATATAATCCAACACTGTATAGCATCTGATAATGGCTGTGGTGTAATATTGACAGGACCTGTCAGGTGATATCAGATGATTAGGCTTCATAACGAATGAGAGCATACAGTGGTTTAAGATGCAGGGTTTGAATGTAGTAGATGCGTAGTACTGCGGTTTACCCCAAGAACAAATATCTAGATCAAAACTAATATAATTTTGTTGCTTCATCGTTTAGCTGTGTTATTCCCTCTGATTTTTCTGTGATCCTTTCTTGCTGTTATTTTCCTATATACCCCTTTTTTCTATCCCCCCTTCCTCCCCCTCCTCCTCCTTTCCAGCTCCCTTAGTCCCTTCCTTACCTCCTGACTAGGGCACTTTACTCCCCTGATATTCCCCATTTGTGGCCCCCCTTTTTAATATCTAGCCTCCATCATGCCCCATCCCAAACGAGCTACAACCCGCCCGGCGCGCCTTAGGTTCCCCTCCCCCGTTAGCGCTGGTCGCCATCTTGCTTCCCCCTATGCGGCCCCCCTTCCTGCGGCGGTTTCTCGGCGGCCCCCTTCAGTACCTCTAGGTTCCAGGTCGCGGACCCTCAACACTTTCCCGGCGGGGCAGAGAGGAGCAGGGCGCGGCGGTCGGTGGGGACGTGCGGCGCATTTGGAGCCAACGGCAAGCCCGCGTATGCGCAGAACGCGGGCGCCATCGCATCCGGCCAGCTTGTCCGGCGTTGTTACCGGCGGGGAAGTGGGATCAGTAGGGGGAGGTGGCGGGTCCCCGGCGGCTACACTTTTGCCGCAGCTCAGCAGGCTGAAAGTAGCTCCCCTCCTGCGGCTAGCACAAGGGGGGTCAGGGGCATGGAAACCACGAGCTCACCAGGGAGTTCACGGAGGACAGATTATTTTAGGCAGTGCCCAATTACCTCCCCCCATCTCATCTCACGGGGGGGGTCACAAATTTAAAATCCTCCTGCCATGCATCAGCTCCATTTTCCCCCAAGCCCCTTTTTGCCCCACAGTAGCAGGGGCTCATCATGGGGCGCACAATACGGTAGAGACCCCCTGGTAGCGAGAGGTGTACATGGCCAGTTCACACCGCAGAGGGATATTTTGCCGCAGACCGCGCTGGAACGGCGCCACCCAGGGGTGGACGCATTTAGTAGCGGGGGCGCAGGCGATTTTAGGGTAAGGAGTGAAGCGTCTGTGTGGCCCCCTCTTTACTGTCAATTTCTGTCGCCAGCGGTGGACAGGGCATTTAGGACACGTCGGGCTCCTCCCCCGGTTAACACAGTGAGGGGTGTCGGCTATGTTGGTCAGGGCGGCGTGCCCAATAATTTAGTATTTGATTACAACCACACTAACGTCGGTAATTCGTCACAATGGTCCCTGCCATTGCGAGATCATGTGCTCCCGAGTGGCTACATTGGGGAATCGTTCCAGGCGCGGTACGATAGCCACGCCCAGCAGCGGCGTGAGGAAATGGCGGGGTATTTAAGTCCAGGCCACTATGCAGCATCAAGCCAAGATTACAGCGGCCCAGACATTGGAGCGGTGCGGCGGCGTTTGGATTACCTTCCTAGGTCACAACTCACATTCCCCCATTCTGTTTCAGAGCCAGTGGTCGCGAGTCAGGAGACGATGGTGGACAGCTGCGGTTGGTCCGGGTCTGAACCACTGGGACAGAGGCCTGCAAGGGAAACCGAGGAGTCGACACCGGGCAGTTCAGGAGGGCAGGTCGCTGCAGCCAGAGATGGGGAGACGACTGCTGGTGCTGGTAACCCTGCTCCCGTGGGTGAGTCCACCACTTTAATTATGCACCAGTCACAGCTGTTGGGTTCACCAGTGCTCTCCACTAGCGGTGAGTCTTCTGACTCGGAGGATAGGCACAGAAAACTGATCAGGATTTTAGAGACACAGAGCAGTCAGTGGTACAAAGTGATTTAGGGCAGGTCGAAACCCTAGAAATAACTCACGGGATCAGGCCTAGCATGCAAGACAGAATCAAACGGGGAAAGTATGTAGATATGTTTGCACTGACCGGCGAGGATTAAAAAGCCTTGGCGGCAGCGTGTGAGAGGACAGTCATGGGAGAAGAGAGATACCGGTCGTTCCCCAGATGGGTTAATGCCTTCTGCATTTTTGCTACGATTTACCTCGAAACAAGGCCCAGCGAAAAGGCGGAGGTTTGGAGGTATATGCACCTCATTAGCGGGATGTTCGTAAAGGACGGCCCAGTGATATGGAGAGCATACGATGAGCTGTTCAGGAAGCGTATGAGTGGGTGGGAGAAATTGCCCCTGGGTTCTGAAGATATTGACACCTGGTTAGAATTGATGAGACCGAGGAACCAGACGGCGGAGGGCGGCGCAGGATGGAGGGTTTCAAGGGCTGGGAAGGGTTTAAATCGCCCTCCCCTCGAAAGGAAGATGCTACCACTTCAATGCAGGATCTTGTCAGAGAGGAACAGCCTGTAGATTTAAGCACACCTGTGCGTCGTGTGGCGCACATCACCCAGTCGCAGAATGCGTCCAGTCCCGCGGTAGTGGTGGTAAGGGAAGAGGCGTAAATACAGCTATGCCAGATCAAGGGTTCATTGCCAATTAATGTGGCGGCATTGGACAAATGGCTCTCGATGTTCAATGAAGCTGCGCTGCTTCATGATGGTTTTCACTTTGGCTTTAGGCTTCCAGTTCAGGGCAATATATCCACAGCAGCTCCGGTTAATTTGAAATCAGCCCTTGGCCTCCCAGAAGTTTTAGACGAGAAGATAGGGAAAGAAGTTAATTTGGGCCGCATGATAGGGCCATTTCACCAACCTCTCATTCCAAATCTGGTTTTGTCCCCGGTAGGGGTTGTCCCCAAGAAGGCGGAGGGTAAATTCAGACTTATGCAACACCTTTCCTACCCCGCTGGCCAATCTGTAAACAACGCCATTGACACTTCCCTTAGTTCGGTTAGTTACCAGTCATTCGAATCCGCACTGGCACTGGTGCAAGAATGCGGGAGGGGTCCCTGTTAGCTAAAATTGACATTGAATCTGCGTTCTGGCTGTTGCCCCTTCACCCAGATTCGTATCAATACATGGGTTTTCGACATCGCGGTGGATACTATATCGATCGCTGTCTACCTATGGGTTGTTCGATTTCTTGCACGCTATTCGAAAAGTTTAGCAGTTTCTTGCACTGGTGTATACAGGCGGGTGTTAGGTTCCAGCTCAAGTTCATTGAGAGAGGTTCAGTCCTTATTGGGTCGGTTCAATTTTGCCTGCCGGGTGATTCCCATGGGGAGAGTGTTCTGTAGAAAATTACAGAGAGCCACCGTGGGTAGGAGTAGGCCGCATGTGGTGATTTGTTTATACATAGAGATCAGGGAGGATTTGCAGATCTGGCTTATCTTCCTCAGGGAATTTAACGGCAGGCAAATTTGGCCATCCCCACCCGTAGCAAACTTCAAAATTAACCTATTTACGGATGCGTCCGGAGCATGTGGTTTTGGGGCTTATTTGGACGGGCATTGGTGCACAGTACAGTGGCTGGATAGTTGGCATAGGGCAGGCATTACTAAGAACTTGCTGGTCCTTGAGCTATTTCCGATTGTGGTGGCAATGGAGCTGTGGGCGCCCGCATTGCGGGGTAAGCACATAGTCTTTTGGTGCGACAATCTGGGAGTGGTTCAATCCATTAACAAACAGAGTGCCTCCGCTAATCACGCAATATTGCTGTCTGCAAAATTATATATCATTTAAAGCAAAGCATATTCCAGGAGTGCAGAATAGCTTGGCCAATGCGTTGTCTCGGTTCCAATGGAGCAGGCTTCGTAGCTTGGCCCCCCAGGCAGATAGAGTTGGCATTCCCTGTCCCTCTTGTGTTTGGCAGATCATCAAGCCGGCATAAGGGGGCTTGTGGAACAGGCCGTAGCTCCCTCCACCCTGCAAACATATCAGACGGCCTGGAAGCAGTGGTCACATTACATCAGCCAGAGAGACCAATTTGGTAGCAGGTCAGAGAGACGCTCTGTTGGCTTTCATGTGGGATAGGTTCTCGAGAGGTGATTCTAAAACCAGCATGTCCTCTACCCTGGCGGGGATTTCATTTATGGCACGACTACACGGGTCACTTGATGTCACGAAGGGTTTTATTATCAGCAAGGCTCTAAAAGGTTGGGCAAAGGGGTGGCCTACACATGCGGATGCTCGAATACCAATTATCGTCAACATCCTAGAGGGTCTGCTAAGGAATTTAGGTCAGGTCACAGCAGACGATTACGAAACGCTTTTATTTAGTACAACTTTTTCCATGGCGTTTTTTGGAGCTTTTTGAGTTTTGGAGCTGGTGGCTAGATCTAGGGGACATTAAGAGTCTGGTTTACGAGCAGAACATGTCGTTTTGCGTGATGGGACTTTAGCTTGTAAAATATGTAAGTCGAAAACTTATCAGAGCGGTAAAGGTACATGGGTACAATTAACATCACAGCAGAATAATCAGATTTTCACAATTAGATTAACATCGCAATTTATAAATGTAAGACCCGAGGCCTGCTTGTTTCTTAGTCACAGTGATGGTACGACATTGACAAAATATCAGTTTGCAACCATTATGAAGCGGGCGCTGCAGTCCCTTAATTTGGACAGTTCATTGTACGGGACACACTCTTTCAGGATTGGGGCGGCTACATCCGCCGCCATAGCCGGGTCATCTACGAAGACCATTAAAGCTCTGGGCTGATGGAAATCCACGGCATATAAGTAATATGTTAGGATATGTTGTTGATTGTTGAATGTTGTTATGCCTAATCAAGTGTGTTTTTCATCCTCACAGTTTTTCTTTTATTCTATTTTTTATTCTTTTCTGGTTACACCAACCCACCTTACTTCCCCCTCCCCCACCCCATCTTCGCCCTCCAGTTGGTGGGCTAACCTGGGCTCCTCTGCTCATCTCTTTTACACGAGGGCGCAAAGGGATTTTCACCCACGGTTTCCCTGGGCATAAGTCCTGATTAGTGGTGTGCAGCTGGCGTTTTACGCGGGTGTTGTTTACCTTTGTCTGGGTGGCCTGCTCCTCATATGTGTCTCCTTCCCTTACCCCTTTCTGTTTGATCGGTTTCAATGCACTATCCTTCTCAGAAACTTTTATCTAATCTTGACCTGTCTTCAAGCATATGGATATACTGTTCTGACACTGGTTTTTCTACCTACAGGTGAAGTTGTTTCGGCTAAGCATGTGTGGATCATAGGTCACTCCTTCGTTTTCTGGGCCGCTGGCCACCCCAGGGCAAAGTTAATCCCGAATCACAATGGCACTGAAATAAGATGGTGCGGTAGACAGGGCTTAGGTTGGCCTGATCTTATGCCATGGTTGGTGTGGCTCATTAATGAACAAGGCCCACCAGACATTTTGATAGTGCATGCGGGAGGTAATGACCTGGGAAAGGGAAAATCTTTGGAACTTATTATTGAGATTCGGGAGGACGTGCGTCGAATTCATGCGACTTGGCCGGACATCATCATATTCTCGTTGGCACTAATTCCCCGGCTAGTATGGAGAACAGTTATCCCCGTAAGAACAATGACGGTTAGAAAATTGAATAGTGCTATTCGGAAGATAGTGTAGGATCCCTTAGGAGGGTTAGTTATTGATCACCCGGGAATAGGGGTAGGGTCACTGCAGTTGTTTAGAGGGGACGGCGTGCACTTAACGGATGAAGGAATGGGTTTTTACGTGGATAGGATTTGCGGGGGAGTGTCGGCGTTTCTTGGTTAGTTGGTGGCGGGCTGCGGCGACTGAGGGGCACAGCGTGGTAGGAAGGCACTGCGTTCAGCGGCTGAATAGTGGGCACAAAGGTGTTTGGCCGCAGGTCACTGTCCCCTTAGAGGCACCAGCAACTCCTTTTTGGTCCTTCGGTGAGAAGGGTCTCCTGTCTGGCTCGATGAGGGAGGGCAGCGTGAGTTTAAAAGGGGGGCAGTCACCCTGACACCAATTCAGCACATGATAGTTTGGGATGTGTTCCCCATGGTTAGTGGATGTACGGCGGTTTGTGCCAGTTCCACGTTATCTGGTTATGTCAGCTTTGGAGCTATACCACAGTGCCCTTTCTCCGCCACCATAGGTTTAGTTTAATACTAATATAATAATAAAATGTCCTTCATTTTTAGCAAACTTATACATGACTCTGTGTTTATTTTATATAAATGGTTAAGAATTTTTAAGGTTGTTGTGAAGTTTATGGGGACATACACAGTGAGCCCTTTAATATCACTGAATGACATTACTAGGATTTCGCCTTAAAAATTATCACACCAGTATTACACTATATTTCACTTATTATTATTAATTATTAAAATATTTGATTGTTTTTCACTTTTCTACTATTATTAATACATTTGTCACATAATTAGTTCACCATTTATTTATTTTTCACACATTTCTCACAATTTTACTTATTTCACTAAATGGATTAATTATATATATAATATGTATGTCCAAAATATTTAGTTTCTTATTAGTTTATTGTTAATAATTATAAAATAACAATTGAAATAAAGACCAAGTTAGCTTATGTATAATCATTATATCCTTTCATATTGAGCATATTAATCTTAGACAGCAATTATTAAACCTTACTTTATCCAGAATGTATAATAGAGAGAGATTCTATAAAAGTCTGGATTGGCCCCTATGAGTGTCAATCAATAGATGAACAACTGGATTGGACAATGTTAGTTTAAATACTTCCTGGTAAGCATTCTCCTTGATATCTCCTTGATAATGCGTTGTGCGAAACGCACATCAGGGCACGGTGTCTTAGTACGCCAAAAATGTGATTATCAGTTGATTGAATTTAGTTTCCTGTATCAAAAGTTGTTTTAACAATTGGTATTTACTTGAAAAGATAAGATAGGCTTATTAATTTGCAGCAGAAGATGGTTTTATGATAGCGGGCATTGAACAAGCTAACATGCAGTTTGTTTAATATCAAAGGGCTATACAAGACATGCTGAGGTTAGCTGATATTATTATTTACAAAGTAACAGTTTACTTAATTGAATCTCTTACAGCGTGTCTCGCTACATAACCTTAGCCAGCACATTTTGTTTAAACACAGCAGATTCATTAGGAAGGGGTATAGCATTTCAGCATGCCGATTGTTTTATGTTTGACATGAGTGTTGGATTTGTCAATGTTCGCACTCAATTTCTATTATAGATCACAATATCTGATGCTGGGACCAGCTTGTCAACATGTCCAGTTGAACGAACAGGGAGTTACAGGTGCTTGTTGAGCAAGTGGTGGACAAATTACATGCAACCAACAGACGGCTGTCAGCTGGTGAAAAATCGAGGATATGGGAAGAGATAAGTTAACACCATAGCTCCCTCTTGGCATCTCACCCATGAATTCCAGAAACGGTACAATGAAATAGCATGTTCTAAACCACAATTTCATTTAGATGCCTCAAAACATAGTATAAGTCTGACGACTGTGAGCTTGACACATATTGTGTCTGTGTAAGTCATTTGTCTGTGAAGCCCTTTTTGAAACTACAAAATGGCAATGGTTGCCTCAAAGTGTACTTATACAAATGTAAAGGTCACGTTTGGTTCACTATCCACCCTTGAAAAGCCACACACATTTAACAGTGTAGTTGTAGTGTGAATTTGTGTGTAAATAGTAAAATGACACTATTATGTGCCATGTTTTTGACTATCTAACCATTTTAATGCAAATTTTTATTTAAAATTTTAACAGCTGAGCAGACTATAAACAACACTTGAAAAACAAAATCACTGCTGGAAGGAGGCACGCTCAGCAAACTGGTGGGGGGCCACCGGAAGATCTAAGACAAACACCCCTAGAGGAGCGTGCAAGTGTGGCCCTTTCTGAGGTTTCTATAGTTGGCATGGGCCGAATTGATACAGGCTGTGACCGACCTCTAACACGGCCGCTATCTCCCCTAGGTACATGAGCAATATTTAATATTTCTGTTTGTTAATGTTTATATTGTGTTTAGGAACATGTGGCATCTCTATCAGTATGTGACTTAATGTAACCTTTCCAGTCATATTCTGTTTGTGCAGCACATAATAGGGAATGAGATGTCCATACTGATTTGCAAATGTGTTAATGTGTTGTTCCAATCTAATTCAAAGCATAAATATGGCTCTTTCTTAATGTCAAAAACACATATACTTAATAGACATGGTTGATAGTTTGGAATACCAATGCATGTTGTGGCTAAATTCCCTATATTGTTGTCAAAATGGAAGCATCACACTTGTGCAGAAATAATATTTGGCCAATGTGTTTATTTTTTACTTGCTTAGTTTAAAAGTTAATTTTTGTTGTTATTTTCTTTTTTTCTATATACAGAACATGAGGAGGAGGCAGAACGTGAGGCAGAGGAGGGGGCTGTTACCAGGCCAGAAGAGGGGGTGCCTGCAAGACTCGAGGCAACAGTCACTGTCGCACATCAGTAAGCATTTTGTGTCCCCACTGAATCCCTAGATATATATGTTGCTGAAATTTCAATCACCCTAACCCGTATGGAGCAAAAATTGAAATACGCAGTGTAATGAAAAATAAAATTACATTTTGCATTTATAACTTTGGCTGTTGGTTATTGTAGACATATTAGTCTTTATGGACAAATTCATACATATTGGTGTTTGTCAGTACATTGTTACATCAGAACACCGAGTCTTCCCTTAAAGCACTCATTTCAAACTGTGTTACAATACATTTCAGTGCGAAATGGCCCTGCAAAGTGTTTGCAAACTCTGGGCCTGATTCATTAAGGTTCTTAAATGAAGAGGATTCTCAATTCAGTCTCCTGGACAAAACCATGTTACAATGGAAGGGGTGTAAATAAGTGTTCTGTTTTACACATAAGTTAAATAATGACTGTTTTTTCATGTAACACACAAATATCAACTTTAAATTTCAGTGTACAAATAAGCTATCAAATATTTCTGTGTTACATGAAAAAACAGTCAGTATTTAACTTATGTGTAAAACAGAACACTTATTTGCACCCCTTCCATTGTAACATGGTTTTGTCCAGGAGACTGAAATGAGTATCCTCTTCATTTGAGATCCTTAATGAATCAGGCCCTCTAATACTATGTCTTATTTTGGCAAAGTTTGGGTGGAGTGAAATAATACACATACCCAAGCATTTCACCCATAACAAGACAATACCCCCAAACTCCAAGGTACATAGTAACCTACGAGGCATAATTTAGAACACTATAATAGTTTGTTCCACAGTGACAAGTGTGTAACGTCAGATTACACAACATTTAAATTTGAGTATCATGATCTCCAAACATTTAGAGCTATCTGTCCATTGTTGCGAGGTTCAGAGATGTGTGTACTACTTAGATGTAGTGCAAGCAAAATTTTCATTGTTCTGTGCTCTGTGTTGCATGTACATGTTTATTTTCAGACCTTAGAGCCCTGTTTAAGTACTTAGACAAAAAATCCATTCGGCAGTTTTGCATAAAAAGGTGCCCTTGTAGTGTGCTTTACTTGTAAATTATTTGGTGTGAAGGCCTGAAACATTTAGAGGATTGTGGTTAAACTGTCATACTGTAACTTAGCCTCTAAAGAGAGATATAATTTGCAGCACTTGCAGTGTATCATGGTTTGTGTGAGTGAATGGTGTGTACCAAAGGTTGAACAGCCTACAGTGTTCCCCGGTAGGTGTGTAAATACTTACAACAAGGCAGATATCCTACTTTATCAATGGTCTCTTTAATTAATGTAACACCAACAACAGGCACAAATCAAACATATGGTTCAAGATTTTCAATTACAGGGAGGCACAATGGACACGAGAGTCGTACATACAATACAATGCTGGTCCAATTATGGCCATTTTTGAAATTCAAAATAAACGCTTATGCTTTCCTGGTAGTGTGAAGCCCCAGTGCCTGCCAGCAGGGCACTGGTCCGGCTTCACTGTCACCTTGCTTTTGGCAAGCACACAGAATCACAAGACCTGGGGTAATTGTAGCCAAAGGATTAAGAACAAGAGTAGTCACAGTCCTTCTTACAATCTCCTTCCTCCGTCAACTGCCCGGAACCATTACCTCCTACAGCAGCCAGATATTTCTGAGAAGAGCCTCAGGCTGTAGGGGTGTGTTGACTCTCTGCTGTGTCTCAGGATATTAAGACATAGGAATACAATACCAATTTCATAATTAAGATGATTACATCAGGCACAGAAAGCCACCCTGTTGTGCCTGGAAACACACTACAAAACATCATAATAGCAAGGCTAAATATACACAATCTATATAAAAGGTTACAGCATAATGTAATGTTGGTTATTCAGTCCACTGTGTTTGAAAAAGAACACTAGCCTGACTAGTTTTTTACAGAGGACAGGTACTAGATCTCCTGTTGTTTATGTTAACAAAGAGGTAATGTTAAGGCTAAATTTGCGAAACATGAAATTCGATTTATTGATGTATGTTTCTACAGATGGAGAATATGCATACACTTAGCCTTTTGCCATAAGTCAACAATAGGAAGCCTCATATTAACATGAATACATGACCTACAGCAGTGTCGGACTGGCCCAGCGGCTACCGGTGAAACCACCGGTAGGCCCGGCTACCTTACGGCCACACCCCCGTTTACCCATGGACGGAGCTTACCTGGAGGCCCCTCACGAGGACCCGGCGTCCCCGCTGCTCAATTGCGATCGCAGCTGCGATCATGTGACCCGCCCCTCCCCCTGTCAGCTGATCTTCCCGCCGCCGGAAAAAGAGCAGAGAGCCTGCCCTGCAGCAATCAACATATCGGTAAGTATATTCTTTAACCAATTTTTTTGTTTATAATATATATATATTTATATATATATATATATATATATATATATATATATATATAGTGTGTGTGTGTGTGTGTGTGTGAATTGTGGTCACTTGCGTGGCATAACATTTGGGGCACTACTGGGTGACATAACATTGGGGGCACTATGTGGCATAACTTTGGGGCACTACTGTGTGGCATAACATTGGGGGCACTATGTGGCATAACTTTGGGGCACTACTGTGTGGCCTAACATTGGTGCACTACTGTGTGGCATAACCTTGGGGGCACTATGTGGCATAACTTTGGGGCGCTACTGTGTGGCATAACATTGGGGGCACTATGTGTCATAACATTGGGGGCACTGTGTGGCATAACTTTGGGGCCCTACTGTGTGGCATAACTTTGGGGCCCTACTGTGTGGCATAACTTTGGGGCACTACTGTGTGGCATAACATTGGGGGCACTATGTGGCATTACATTGGGGCACTACTGTGTGGCATTACATTGCTTTGGGGCCACTACTGTGTGGCATAACATTGCTTTGGGGCCACTACTGTGTGGCATAACATTGTTTTGGGGGCACTACTATGTGGCATAGGGGGGCTGCCTATCTATACTAAACAATAGGGGGACTGACTATACTAAACTATAGTGAGGGGGTCTGCACAGAGAATACTATAGGGAGGGGGTGATGGGACCTTTAATGCTGAGGTGGTTTGGGTCTATAATTGAATGTGGGGCTGAGTGTGGGGAGGAGGGCTATCTATTAAATGTGAATATTCATTATTTAATGCTAGGAATGGTCGTGGGAAACGGATGTATTAAACGTGAATGCTATTAATTTATTGCTGGGGCTGTTTGGAGGGAGGGTAATAGGTTTATTTATTAAATGGGAATACTATTAATTTAATGTTGGGGTTGGTTGGAGGGAAATAGATCTATTTATCAAATATGAGCACTATTACTTTAATGTTGAGGCTGGAGAGAGGCCTAATTATTAAATGTGGGTGCTGTTGATTTAATGGCAGGGATGGTTGGCGTTTCTAAATGTACCCATTATTTTTTCCAAATAGGGCCCTCAACATTCCAGGATCCAGACAAGCCGCAACTAAAGAAGTCAGCAGCCACAGGTGGTAAAAGTGACAACAACAGGTAGGACAGTCTATCAAATGATCTGAGTCTAGTGCAGGCTTGGCTAACCTGTGGTACTCCAGACGTTGTTAAACTACAAGTCCCAGCATACCCTTACAGCAATAAGCTGCTAAATATTGGCAAAGCATGCTGGGGCTTGTAGTTTCACAACACCTGGAGTACCACAGTTTAGCCAAGCCTGGTCTAGTGGGACAAGAGCTTTTAAACCCCCCCACAGACCAATAGACACACCCCTCACAGGAGGTACCTAACCACCACAATATACATTGCAATTAGGGCTGTAAATAGGGCAAAGAGCTATAGACCCACACCAGCAAAATGAGCAATAACCTACATTAAGCCCCAGGAGTATATTGTTGGTACCGCATCTGTACTGTGTTCTCCACACACCACCCCTGCCCCCCCTCCTTCCCCCCCCTTTTTTCTCTCTCTCTCTCTTCTCTCTCCCCAGGTTGCGCCTAGGCACAAACAAGAAGATTGTAGAAACAAGCATATAAATAAATTGAGTAAATACATTATTCTAATTACCAAGAAGCCACGCGTCTCCATGTGGCCTTGCATCCCCTTGCCTCTGTTGTAATCTGTGCCACATCCCCGATTGCCTAAACGTGAAGGAGTCATGGGTACTCCCCCCCATTTGGCAACCAGGTTTCGAATCTGGAGACTGGTCACAAATAGCCTGTACATTTATCAAGTGGAAATGCTTCCAGTTCAAATACACAGAAGCATCCCCATTCGACGGTACAAAGGCCACATGCGTCCCATCTACTGCCCATATGGCGTGTGGAAAGCCAGCTATGGTGGCAAACCGCTGCTTAATCCGCACAAGGGACTCCTCATTGAGTGGCAGATGCCCTCAGCACAACCTTCAGCACATGACTAAAGGTGGCCTTTGACATACCTGCCATAACCTCCACTGTGGTCTGGAATGACCCAGATGTACAGAAATGTAGTATCGTCAACAGTTTGGTCAAAGGCGAAACTGCTGTCGGGATGTGGCGCATTTGCTTAAGGTCACTCTGCACAATATGCAGGGTGTCCAAGATGACATGAGTAGTAAGCTGATAGCGATGGACAACCTCAGCATCTGACTCCCAAAGAGGCTGCCACGTTGCCTGAAGACACTCCCTAGGACAGAGATGTTGTACCAGTTGCTGGTTTGGAAATTGTGGAGGATCAGCCTCCTCGAGAACAAGACTCTCGTCCAACTCCAGGATCGCCTGTATGTGTGACAAAAGCCTGAGTTTACAATCCAACAAAAACATTAGGTGAGGCCTTTAGAACTTGCTGTTTTCACTGTAGACTCCAAACTTGAAACTTATACTTCAACAAAATCACGATTCATCTTCTATTTTGGGTTTGGCAAGTACAGTCAGTAATTATTGAAAAAAAAAAAGAAAGGCATCAATACTCAAGCCATAGTGAATGAGCAAAGACACCACATCAGAGACCACCTCACCCGAAAGATACAGAAATATAAAACCAACAGACATGAGTGGGTGCCACTGTATACTTACCACACACAAATTATGCCAAGGCACCTTACTCCAAAAGAATTTTCTGAACTTTCTCTCATAAAATCTGTTAGGAAGGGGGATCAGGTAACAAATATATACAAGAAAAGGGGGCACAAAATTAAACAAACTATAAATAATTCTATCAAGATGCAGTCCCTATTCAAAGTGACAATACACAGTGCAAGAAGGTCGATAATATAGATTATTTTTATATTCTTTACTCCTACCCTCAAAAACAAATCTATACAATCAAATGTAAACCCCTTACTTTACAAATTAGAGAACCTTATAGTTAAATTAGCATAGGTGTATCAAACAATAAAACCCATCTCAATGCTATTTTAACTCTTAAAACATACTTTGATTTGTGAAAGGTACTGCTCCAAATACCTCTAAACTGCACTTTTTCGTCTGTGTTACTCACCAAAATCCACTGAACTCCCAACCAAAAACCAGTGGAACAAATGAGATTTTAAAGGGAATCCTAATTAATGAACTATTAGCAGGTGCATACGCTGAGACACTGCTCAGATGACGACAGACACAAGTGCGTTTAGAGAGTGAGTGTGTTTATTTTTGCCTCAAAAAACACTAGGCATATTTTTGCATTTGATTTTAAAAAAATATGTAAGTGTATGTGGCTGGTTTGATTTCATTGTTTGCTAATATACTTAGGTGTTCCTTCTGTGTAAAGAATCCGGTTTCGCAATTGCAGATATGTTGCATGATCTATTATTTCAGTATCGACTATATAACATATGTACTCTTTAGTCTGGACGTTAGTGTGGTGGTTAGCCATTCCATCTGGCAACAGCATGGTCAAGAGTTCAAACCCAGAATCATGCCTGTATCTGTGCTAACTTTGTATCTTCCCATGTTTCTGTGGATGTACTCCACTGTGTAACTTATAGAAGAGTATGCTAGTATATGTTTTGCCATGCAACATAGCTACTGTGCATATTATGAATGCGAATTGTTAGCAGTTACAACCGCATCCACGTTTATTAATTTTACTATGACACATTTTTCGCTATGTAGAACAAGACAATGTGTGTGTGTAATACTTTAGTGTTTCTCCTTCAACATTCATGTGGGCAGTAATGCATGTGTTGTGTTGTGATTTTCCTTATCCCAAAATGTAAACTGTGCATGTACCAAGCATTGAGGGCTCAAATATTTTATCGTAGATTGGATAATAAGCATCCAGTAGATTGATTATTACATGAATCCAAAGTTATTGGCGTTAAACTGTTTGTTAGGAGAGATGGTGATGCTCAGCTTTTCCTTCTAGTCAATTTCATGCACTTACTGTTTCCACTAGCACGTTAGCGTAGTAGTTAAACAATCCCCTTTGCATCAGTGGGTTTATGAGTTTGATTTCTGCTACATTTTGGGTAATATGGCTAAATGGCACATTGAATAATGTGTGCAGCTACAACACAGAGAATCAGCAGTTAAAATGATTGGATTGCAAAGGCATATGACCAATCCGCAGATGAAAGCCCAAAAAACCTAAGTGTCCAAAAAAACCAAAGGAACCAAAAAAAAATTAAGTTGAAGTATTATTATTATTATTATTATTATTATTATGATTTGTATTATTATTAGTATATATAACTGATTTTCCATATCCAAAAATGTAAACAGTGCATGTACCAATGATTTCTGTCTATAATAAAGCTACTTATAAAATATTTTTTGATTTTATTCTGGCTGCTGGAATGGATGCTTAGGTGTACTCTTAACCCCATTCCGGCTGCCGGAATGGATGGGGATGCACTCAGCGATCCATTCCGGAATCCGGAATGGATGGGGAATACACTCAGCGCTCAATTCCGGCAGCCGGAATGATTGGGGAATGCACTCAGCGATCCATTCCGGCTGCCAGAGTGGATGGGGAATGCACTCAGCGATCCATTCTGGCAGCCAGAATGGATGGGGAATGCACTCAGCGATCCATTCCGGCATACATTAAGGCAGGTAGAACGGATAACTAGAATATATAGCTGGGATATACAATATATATATGCAATATAATATGTGTAATAGTTGTTCCACATATTCCAAAGAACATATCTGTATAGCAGAACACAATGCACTATGCAGGCATATAAAAGACAACCAACCTTTACTCAAGACACCAAGCAGCAATGTGCGCTATTGTAAGCTGACTCATTCTGGCATTCCGGCAGTTCCGGGTTTAACCTAATCCACAAAAATCAGCACCTGGCTATTGCCACTTCAATCACTTTACATTGCAACGTATTACAAATTGTGGTTGTAATTAAAAAGTAGTTCCTTTTAAAAAAATGTGCAGAATGTTTAATGTTCAATATACATATAAAATAAATATTCCCGAATATAAAAAAAATATTTATGTGAAGTATATTAAGTATATGTTATGCATATTTAGTTGTGAGTTTTTTAAAGGAACAATGCTTTTCGAACAGTTTAATGTTGTTATTTAGCTAGCTGCTTTGGATTTAAACATGACCCTGAGCTTGCTTAAGTTTCATATGTTAAATACCTACTAGAAAAGATTTTATTCATTTTGCTCTAAAAGCATGCTAATCTAATATTTTGTCGGCACGCCATCTATTTTACATTTTTATATTGCATGTTCAGGGTCCTGCATATCATTTTTGCCCTAATGGCATGTTCATTTACTAGTTTCCTGTAAATTTAATACATTCCACAGCAGTCACCCTACTCTGCATGCACAATCTTACTGTAAAAAAAATAACAAAAATGGCAAATTGACAGGCCTATTAATAATGGTGTCCCTTGGCTGCAAGCATCATCATGAAGTCAGGCCTGCAAGCAACAATTCACATGGCTAGCAATCAGAATATGTATTAGATTCTCCAATACACTTGCCTGCTATTATATAGCTACCTTGACTATACTGCACATGTACATGAAACAAATAATTCTATCCTAGCACTGATTGCAATGGCTTGTAGCAGACTGAGTGTCAAGTACATGACACTGATTTGGGACAGGAGTCATAATTCAGTGACAGATGACTTCAGAAGGACATGGAGCATATCCTACTTATCCCAGCTACCTCCCAACCAAAACCACATCCCTTGCGTTACTCACCCGCCACCATACATGCTATTGAGCCACACCACTATCTGCTTTCTCATCTCCATGGTAACCTCAGCAGAGCCCAGTCGCCCCCTTCCTAAAGTCAGCACAGACAGCACCACACAGTACAAATAATAACTACGCTGATTGGCTGGCTTCACTTAACTATTGGTAGTCCCTGCTGTCAAACAGTGACGTAACGGCGCAACGGGACAAGATAGGCTGTGCCTGCTAAATGTGCATGGGTGTGATTGAAGCTGCGGCCTAATAACGTGATTACATTATGATGTTTACATTGGAAGTGGGTGAGGGAAATAGTTTTCCAGACAGGGGCCCGTTTTGTTTTCATTTTTCGGGAGGAGGTAGCGGAGAGGGAACGGCTGACGGTCCTCATGTTGTGCTCCAAACTCTGACAAGGGTTGCGCCACTTCCTTGCGTACCATTCCTTTGGTCCTGGGGGGCTCCCTTTTCCCGCCGTGCCCTAGGCAGCTGCCAAGGTTGCCAAATGGTTAGCCCTGCCGATTTGCAAGAATATTTTTATCAGCAAAGAAATTTAAAAAAGATCCCACAGTTTCCAACCAATCTGATCTAGTGTATTCAAATTCAACTGAGAGTAATTTTAGAGAATCATCATCATCACCATTTATTTATATAGCGCCACTGATTCCGCAGCGCTGTACAGAGAACACATTCACATCAGTCCCTGCCCCATTGGAGCTTACAGTCTAAATTCCCTAACACACACACAGAGAGAGAGAGAGAGAGAGAGAGAGAGAGAGAGAAACAAGGGTCAATATTGATAGCAGCCAATTAACCTACTGTTATGTTTTTGGAATGTGGGAGGAAACCGGAGCATCCGGAGGAAACCCACGCAAACACAGAGAGAACATACAAACTCCACACAGATAAGGACATCCCCTATTAGACAAGCCATTCCTCTTCTTACAGAAGAAAATATGCAAGCTTTGAATATTTTGGAAGAACTTGATAATGAACAGATGGAGGAAGTGAATGTATCTCATGACACACATCCATGTATCTCTAATCAAGAGAGTTTACGTACTATCTGTAAAAAAAAATCAAATTCTAATCTTAATGATGTGGTTTGTTCACAAGTCAAAATTTTTACTATATTTCAAATTAGTTTCAAATGACTTAGACCAACTGATGAGTCAAAGGGCTTGTAAATTTAGTAATAAAAACAATCTGTCATCTGAAGAACGAAAAGTTTTCTGTGAAATGGAAAACTGCCATGATGTTTTAATCAAACCGTCAGATAAGGGAGGCAATGTGGTCATTTGGCCACTGGAACAATATAAAAAAGAAGCCTTTAGACAATTAAAAGATAAAACTTGTTATAAACAATTATTGTTTAACCCCAACAAAAGCTATCTGAAACAATATGATAGAAGGATAAATGAAGCATATCAAATGGGGATGATAAACAAAATAGAGTATGAATTTTGACAGTGTAAAAAACCTAGAATTCCAACATTCTACATGCTTCCTAAAATACACAAAGATGAAGTGTCACCACCTGGCAGACCTATACTGTCGGGAACTGGAAGCCTCACTGAACAGGCTAGCATATTTTTGGACACTTATCTAATGAAGTATCTCACAGCCTACCATCCTATATGAAGGACACCATGGATGCATTGAAAAAAACACATGATATAGTATTGGATCCAGACATCTGGCTAGCAACAGTAGATGTTGAATCTCTATATACTAGCATACAACATTCATCAAGCATTGCAGCAGTTAAATATTTCCTAAACATGGATGGAGTCTCAGAATTGAATGACTTCATATTGAAACTGCTGGAATTTGTCTTGACTAGTAATTATTTCACATTTGATGACGGGTTCTTTTTACAAATATGAGCTATCAAGAATAATATCAGAACAATAAAATTGAAACCATCTAATTAGATATCTAATAAGAAGAATGAAATTCAGTTAATTGCTGATTTCTGTGAGGACTGGAGAGAAATTCAAAAAAATTTACAAACACATTGGCCTATCCTACAAACTGATGAAGATCTACTAAGATCTATTAAGATCTACTAAGATCTAAGATCTATTTTGGGTCCGAAAATTAATATGAGTTGGAGACGAGCTAAAAAATCTTAAAGATATATTAGTATAGTTATCTTACCACAGGACAACGAAAAAGGCTATTATCACTGGAACATATTCCTCTCGTAATTGCAAAGCTTGTCAACATATGACTAATAAAACTATATTAACTGACGAAGTCCTTAGAGATGAAATGCGTAGAGGTGTTTGTGGATTCTCTTTGACCTAGAAACTGCTTCAGATTGAGCTGTCCGTGTCTGGAGATCATAACTGAGCTGTTGTGTTATATATGCCTGAAAATATTTACCATCTGGTACGTGCAATTTTATTGTTTGAAATAAACATTTTACTTGGTTAATGCACCATGGAAGCGCCCCTGTCTATTTGATAGTATAGGAGTTGGCTGTTCCCCCGTGGAGATCGGGTGGTAGAAGGGAAGGACGCGCAGACTATATCCTGCTGTCGTTTTGAACTTTCGTGGAAAAGAGATTTGTCACGAACAAGCACGTTTTAAGACTGAACTGTCTATTATATATGAACTGTGCGCACCGTTTTTTGTATTGTGTTATAAATATTAATATTAATATAAATATTAGGAATGCTGAAAATGACCAAAGACAGTACAAGATCTTAACAACAGTGGCAAAACACTTCTTGGAGAAACATAACGGTAATCCAAATGTTCTAAGAGCGTTTGGTACAGACAAATTACCATTTGATATCAGAGGTGGAAATATTAAAGCAGAACTCCTTAAGTGGGAGAGCGTTTGGACTTTCCTTTTAGGGAGTCTAGCACCATATGGTCTTAATGAAAACATAAAATATGCAGCATTTCTTTAGATTAAGATCATATAGGTATCTAAAGGATAAAGATGTTATTTAATAATATAAGCATGATGGAAGGGATTATATCTTAGAATAAAGCAAGAAATAAAAATTCTAACTTATATAGATTCTTACTGGACATTGAAAATTGAGATTTATGGTAAGAAGAAATTTAATAATACAAGTATGATGGAAGGGATTATAATTAAGAATAGAACAAGAAATGAAAATTCTTAATTAAATAGATTTCTATTAAATATTGGAAATCGAAATTTATAGCAAAAGAATAGTTACCTGAGGACATATTGTTGTTCTTTATGTCTCCTTTTTGATTAAGTTACTGCTTCTGCCTGATAATATCGATGTAAATGGATAGTATGTGAAAAGACTATATAGGAGATGCCACAAATTAAATTAAATATATATTTGTTTTTATTACAGTTTTCTTATCATAAAAGTTTAATAAAGTGACAACTCAATAGGAAATACCAATATGATTAATCCTCAATATATCCTAAATTATGATTATGTACATTTTAAAAGTATTTAGATAGGGTTATGAGTTTATTCTCTTTAAAAATTATCACATCAATATTACACTATACATCACTTATTATTAATTAATACATGATTGGTTTTCACTTTTTCACTATTATTAATACATTTGTCACATAATTAGTTCACCTTTCACCATTTATTTATTTTTCACACATCTCTCACAATTTTACTTATTTCACAAAATGGATTAATTATAAATACTATGTATGTCCAAAATATTTAGTTTCTTATTAGTTTATTGTTAATAATTATAAAATGACAATTGAAATAAACAGTTAGCTTATGTATAATCATTATATCCTTTCATATTGAGCATATTAATCTTAGAGAGCAATTATTAAACCTTTCTTCATCCTGAATGTATAATAGAGAGAGAGATTCTATAAGTCTGGATTGGCTCCTATGAGTGTCAATCAATAGATAAACAACTTGATTGGACAAGGTTAGTTTAAATACTTCCTGGTAAGCATAATCTGGTTAACTCCTTGATAATGCGTTGAGCGAAACGCACGTCAAGGCACGGTGTCTTAGTACGCCAAAAATGTGATTATCAGTTGATTGAATTTAGTTTCCTGTATCAAAATTTGTTTTAACAACTGGTATTTACTTGAAAAGATAAGATAGGCTTATTAATTTGCAGCAGAAGATGGTTTTATGATAGCGGGCATTCAACAAGCTAACATGCTGTTTGTTTAATATCAAAGGGCTATATGAGACATGCTGAGGTTAGCCGATATTATTATTTACAAAGTAACAGTTTACTTAATTGAATCTCTTACAGCGTGTCTCGCTACATAACCTTAGCCAGCACATTTCGTTTAAACACAGCAGATTCATTAGGAAGGGGTATAGCATTTCAGCATGCTGATTGTTTGATGTTTATTATGAAAACAAAATGTCTACAAGTAATAGTTGCTTTAACAACAGGCATTTGCCTAACAATATACAGACAATGAAGGCAATTTAATTTGTCCGCAGTGAATGGTTTATAGATAAAGGGCATTTATCATCTTAATGTACTGACTGTGTAACATTCTCACAGTCTCTAACTAAGTAGATCTATAAACTAGTTTGTTCGAAATGAAATATAACTCACTTACCTGATTTCAATTATATGTGGGTATTTTAGGACAGTTATAGATTATCTTAGAGACATGCAGTATGTTGAAACATAAGTCTGGATAAGGTCAAAATTAACGGCATCCAATTTAACCAAACACATGACCTACATTGCCAATGATAATCATACAAGGAACTCAAGTAACGCGCCTTGCTACATAGCCCTTACTATCCATCTATTTACCAATGATTAGAACACTACATTTATAAATACAGGATCTATTGTAATAATTTTGTGAGACTCTTATATAATGGAGTAATGAAAATGACAAATCCTAGTAATGTCATTCAGTGATATATCACAAACATTTTAAATCACACTCTTTCAATTTCTTTTACTTTCTAATAGTATTCATTTAATAATTCGCTCATAATGTGTTTTGATATAAATATTATTTTAACTAATTAATGAATCTTAGAGTGGATCCAAATGGGAGAGTTTTTTTCTTTTTATTCTTTTGTATACATATTTTCTCTCTCTGGCAGCACCTCCTGTTGATTTATAGTTGTGATATTTTTCGAATGTAACAGGTAGTTCAAACAGTAATAAGGAAGTTCTGTGCAAATGTTTTCCTAATGGATTCATAAAATTTATCTATTACCATCTCAAGAATAATTGATAACTCTTTGTCCGAAAACTTATGCCCCCATCTGGTTCTTTCAACATTAGATGGGGAGTACTTGGGCCAGAATCTGACATATTTATCTATAATATAAAGAGAGTGGGAAAAATGACAATTAAGCCACAAATGTTTAACAATAAACAAATAATTGTTTAAACTGCCCCCCCCCCTAAATCTAATTGTTTGCATGCTTAAGCAAAGCAATGCACTCCTCAGGCTCCTACATAGTTGGCAAGTACATGCACATTAGTATATACATTTGCAATCCACCTTGATTAATTATTTTCAGGTCATGTGCAGTTTGGTGTGGGTGTTTCCATCTGAAGTATACCTTAGTGGCTAAAGAAACAAGCTGCCAATGACAAGCGTGGCAGCGCATTCTGTGTTGAACTTGGCTGAGGATTATTTCCTAAGGACTCAGTGATCTGGATCTTTGGCAATGTGGTAGCGTGATAGTTACTGAATCCTGCTGTCCTGTTCCAGCTCAAAGATACCCAGATAAGCATATATCTTAATTTTTTAATGTAAGTGTACATCTGTATTTTACTCTGCAATAAATGTGTAACCATATGGTATTACACTATGAGAGTCTTCCCACTTTTTTCCTCTATATAAATGTGGCTACCACTGAGGATATTTGAAGTGTCTGTTCATGCTCCTGTAAGTGTTGAGAATAACACTCCACCAACCTGAAGGGGAATCAAAGCTACTCTATCTATGAAGGGACCGACTATACCTACAGATAAGCTTTAAAGTTCTTTTATCTGGTACGCATATTGGTATGGTGTTGGTGGTCTTGGAAATATTTCCTCCTCTGTGTGTTTTTATCCTTACTGATTCACTTCTAATACCTGAGTGCCTATGCCCACTTGGTGATTTAAATTCTGGCTTGCGGTACACCTATCTGTATTGTTGAATACAGTATTATACTATGTGGCGCCCCCTCCTACTTATTTTGTTTTAGATTATTCCAGTCCACCAACTGGCTTTGTGGGAACTTTGGCAGCCCCCTGAACATAGGATATCCACTTCTTCCAAAGGACAATATTTGAATTGGAACTTGTTTATCTTCTCAGAGTTACGCGCTGTACTATCTATTGTATTTGTTTATCTCTATTAGTATATATATGCTTACATCATGTCAAAGTGGATTATCTTCAATTAGAGAGAATCACCTTTTTACAAGCACTACACCAACTCTTTTTTACCTATATTACCTTGTACTCACCCCAATAATGTTTTTACAATCTAAACTTATATATTGCCAAATCCAATATCACAAAACAGGAAAGGAGTGACTAACCTATACACCATCAGTTAAAAACTCCATGCAAGTGTTATGGCCACCAGTGCGGCATAAACTTGTAGCACTAGGAGAAGAGGTCTTCACCTATAGTACCCGCCTTTCCCGTAGAGACTGGTTATGCTCAAAAGTACTCGGATGCCCCCAGGATTTACACTCAGCGTAGTTTATGGTAACACAACAGCACACCGGTACATGAGGTAATACACGAAGAAAGGACTGGCCAGAGACCCGCGGACTGGGCAGTGATGGTAGTGTCCAATTGGCCAGACAGCACCGGTAGAGATGTCTATGTACAAGCAGGGTCAGGGCCACAGGCAAGGTTCAGAGTCCGGGTACAGGCGGAAGGTCAGGGTCACAGGCAAAGTTTCAGAGTCCGGGTACAGGCAGACGATCGGGGTCACAGGCACTGGTTCAGAGTCCGGGTACAGGCAGAAGGTCAGGGTCACAGGCAAAGTTCAGAGTCCAGGAACAGGCATTGGTCATACACAGAAGAAGGCAATCCAAGGTTTAACAACATATGTAGCACAGGAACAGAGAGCAGACTGGAATAGACGCTATAAACGGCAGTGAAGCTCAGTCCTCACTGCCCTAAGTGGTGCTAAGAGCCAATCAGAGAGGAGTACTGAAAGTAATCCCAGGACTTGCTTAATTAATCACTGAAACTGCCGGCCAATGAAGAAACAGAGTGCCAGCTGCATAATAACTAATAGCCATGAATGGCTGGCCCTAAACCAGTCCTGCGCGCACATGAGACAGCTGGCCGGGCGTGGCGGCAGGGAACCCCGAGCGCCCCAGTTGTTGCCCAGGCAACCCGGGACGAAGGAACCGGAAGTGAAGTCCCGGTCATCATAGCGATGGCTGGGCAGAGAGTCACAGCGGTGCCCGTGCCCGCCGCTGCTACTAACAGAAAGAAAATTTTAAAACGTTACAGATACAGGTGTGTATAATTGCGAATAGCAGTATACATTTCTCATACATACGCAACACCCCTCACCCCCCTTCTGAGGACCAGAATAAGGAAAGCCAATCTGTCAGTTTCCATTCCTATAGCTACTTAATCTGCATTGTTTAAGTGGAAGAGTACAGGGTACTCACCATCACCTTGAGACCCTGAGCAGTAAATACACAAAAATATATATGGGTACAAATTTTAAGGAGAGGGCAAAAGAGAGGCATAATGTGACAGGATGGACCTCCTATGCCACCCTGTCTGTTGTTGCTGGGAACCGGCTGGACTTACTTTGCCACCGTTCCCTTTCGTTAATTCAAATACGCCCCTCCTGCCGCAGTGGGAGGGGCCTGATTCCACCACTGAGCTCCTTCTATGGCACTCAGAACCACGTTCCTTCTGCCTAACTGACGCTGTTAGCGTGTCTCCTTGCTGTGTACCTTTCTGGTAACTCCGGACCTCTTACTATGGATCCGGGTTGCTGTGAATGGATCCCCCCTGGCCTATCACACGAACCAGGGCTGCTGGGTAGTGCAGAGCGTTGGCACTGGAATAGCTTGGGTCCAAACAGCAGAGACAGCCAGAGAACGGATTAGATTTTAGGGTCTAATCTGTAGATCACAGGAAAACAGCAATATTGAAGATGATTCCAAGCAGGTCTCTGAAGCAAGATGTTTATTTGCTCACTCACACTGGTGGAAGGTCCCAGTGTGATCAGGTCAGATGACAATTCAGAAGAACAACTATATGCTCACAGAGCACATATTTTATACAGTACAGAAATAGTCTATTTTTAAAAACAGGATATACTCAATTCACACAGAAACAGAAATTTACATGCATTTCAAAGCTAACAAAATTTACACTTAGCTATGAAATTCACTCTAGCAAAGGCCACACAGTAACAACCCCCTGCTGGGCCTTTGGCCAGAGCAGGCATGACACTTCATCACAAAACTTCGTTAGCCATTCCTGCTATCAGACTTCCTTCCACATAGGTCTAATTGGAGGTTCCCGCTAGCAACCTTACAAATCCTAAACAATGACACTTCCATACTAAATACATCCCAATACACATAAGATCTCCATCGACAAAGGCCTATTGTATCAGATATATGCATCAGAAATAAGGCATATCCTTTAGTAAGGTAAAAACAGGAAAAAACAGTTTCTAGTCTGGTCTCAGAAATAACGACTTACTATCTTACACTAAACAAGAATAAGTGCAAATGCAGTTATATAAATAAGCGCCCTGCGCTGTTTCCTTTAAATACATTTTTACCAAGAGCTATTTATCAGTGATCCAGACACATTCCTCCCCCCTCTTGTCCATGCGGTAACCAGGGTGCCATGTCCAAATGATTTGGCTCCTGGTCCGCCGTCTCCTAGGGTTACGGGAGGTGATCAGGAGGATCAGGCTCTTCCTGCCGAGACAGTTCATCCACATTGCTGCAAGCCTTTCCTTGCTTGTGAATTATGTCAAAGTCATAAAATTGAAGTGCAAGGCTCCAGCGCAACAAACAGCCATTTTCCCCTGAGGCGTATTGTAGCCACTTTAAAGAAGTATGTTCAGTCACCACAGTAAAAAGTCTTCCATACAAATAATGTTGTAGTTTTTTCACTTCCCACAAAATGGCCAAACATTCCTTCACAATTGTGGCGTACCCCACCTCCCAGTTTAGCAGTTTTCTGCTCAAATAGGCCACTGGGCGCTCTTGCCCAACAGGCCCCACCTGGCTAAGTACTGCTCCCAGTCCATACTGTGACGCATCAGTTTGCACAATAAAGTCCTTGTCATGATTAGGCACCAACAGTACTGGAGCACGAACTTCCTTTAATGACTGAAATGCCAGCTCACAAGTGGGTGTCCAGTCAACTACTTTGGGGAGTTTATTCTTAGTGAGATCTGTCAGGGGCTTCGCTACAGTACTAAAGTCTGGGATAGAGCGTCTGTAGTCCCCTACAGTCGTTAAGAATATTAGTACATGTAACTGGGTCATGGGCTGGGGCCAGGCTCGGATTGTCTCTACCTTAGCTGGTTCTGACCTAATCCTTACTCCCCCAAAATGATCACCCAGGTACTCTACTTCTGACATCCCCATCTGGCACTTCTCTGCCCTAACAGTCCAACCTGCCAACCCCATCTTCCCTAACACCAGCCCTATTTGCTCTAGATTATCTTCCCAAATCTTACTGAAATTGAAAATGTCCTCTAGGTAACCCTGCACTCTGCCTAACTCATCTACAGAAGCGCTAATACAGGGCAAGGGGTAGATGTCAGGCATGGGCACAGGCAGGGGACCTACTATATCCACAGCCACTTGCTGAAAAGGTTCCCCAATTATTGGCAAGGACCTGAGGGGAGCACGAACACTGGGACGCTGACACACCTCACAGGACTTACAGTAGGCCAGGATGTCATCAGACACTCCAGGCCAGAAAAAGTTTTGCGTCAGGCGCTTCAGTGTTTGGTCTCTGCCCTGGTGTCCCTCCATAATGATTTCATAAGCAACTGCCATTAGTTGCGCACAAAAGCCCCACGGTACCACCAGTTGAACTTGTTCCCAGACTGGTCTATCCCCATGTACCTTCCTAGCTACACAGTACAACAACCCTTTACGCCAGGTCACACTACCTACCTCCCTCGCTGGAAGGCTGCCGCCAGCCTGGGGCCTCATGCCTTGCAGGGAGGGATCAGAGAGCTGCGCTGCTCCTAACTCTTCCCTGCGGCCCTCACTATTATCTAAGTCAGGATACGCTGCAGGGGGGTCTATGCTGGGATGACTAGGGTCAGTCAAAGTGGGGTCAGTCAAAGAGGGGCCACTGTGGTCAGCTGTACTCACCGCTGGAGTTGGCATACTGCTAGGGACAGGAGCATCACCTGGCACCCCCACAAGATCAGGTTGGCAAGAGACAACATCCTCTGCGTAGCTAGGGGATGTAGTCTTTCCAGAGGCAAAGGGCTGGCTGTTTCCTGAAGAAATAGCAGATGTGGTCTTTTCCTCTGGGCTGGCTGAAGCAGTGGTTGTAGGTGATGGCTGTGTTGTAGCAGCTGTGGTCTTTTCCTCTGGGCTGGGCTGTGCAGGTGTAGATCCTGAAGACTGTAGCTTAGCAGCTTGGCTCCGGGTAGGAGAGCCAGAAATGTGGTCGCAATTCCACCCCCAACATCGCTGCCCAAAATCACATAAGTTGGGAGGCCATCCATAACGGCAACATCTCGCAACTCCTGGCCATCTCCACAGTCCAGATACAGCCTTGCTACAGGCACTTCTTTTCCCAGTCCATCTGCCACAGTAAGCTTGGCAGTGTGATCCTGCAATACTGCAGCAGGATCAATAAGATGGGGACTCACAACAGTAATTGAGGCCCCTGAATCTCTCAGTCCTTCAGCCTGCAGGGGTCCCAATTGGACCGGCTGCAGGTTTCTCCGCATATCTTTGGGGGGTCTTTTGAACACAGGTGACTCTCTCCGCTGAGTCACCTTCAGACACGCCACACTCCATTGGGCTGGCAGGGGTGGAAACAGTCTCTAATGGCTCACCTTCACCAGTTTAGCAAGTTAGCCTGGCCCCAGGACTTGGATTAGGG
Source organism: Mixophyes fleayi (assembly GCF_038048845.1). Classification (NCBI taxonomy): domain Eukaryota; kingdom Metazoa; phylum Chordata; class Amphibia; order Anura; family Limnodynastidae; genus Mixophyes; species Mixophyes fleayi. Next base: position 240,110,283 of record NC_134403.1, read on the forward strand.
GCACAAGTCTGGGGTGCTGGGGCTGTGGGACAGTCCATCCTTAAATGACTGATTTTCCCGCAGCTGTAGCACTTCTTCTCCAGCCTGGGCTCCGGTGGTCTCTGATAACTCCCAGGGACAGTACAGGGCAGTGGCTGGCGAATGGTACCCGAAGGGTTAGGTACTTGCTTTTGGGGGTGAGTAGTAGAGGGGTGCCCCCCTGATTGTACAGACCTTTGGGGTTGGCTGTTAACCTGGCGCTTCTGCCAGTGTGGCCTCACTGCCACATGTGGGGCCCACCGATTGCACCACAACTTGATGATAAGCAACCGCTCTGCCTCAGTTGCTTTGTCTCCCAGTGACTCCAGCTGCTGCATTAGTACAGAAAAGTTACCCTCCTCATTCTGTCATTCTGTTGATCTTGCATCACTGGATCACTCTGTGGGAGAGGATTTTTGCTGAAAACAGGTGCTGTGTTCTGGAATGTTACTGCAGATACCTCTGGGTGTGAAGTTAATGTCTCCTCCAGGTCACTGTCAGCTTCCTCATCTGCTGACCCGTACTGCACATCCCAGGCTCTCAGCACCTTTTTCATTTCGCTCCTTGTTGCTGTGTAAGAAATGTCCAACTTCTTTGCTTGGCACAGTATCTCCAGGTCCGCCCTGGACACTTTACTGTACTTTGCCATCCTGTGCGCTCTCCTGGCTGCAGTTATTCCTCTCCTGAATAACTGCAGCACGAAAAGCCGCCCGGGTTTATCCCGCCGCTTGCCACCAGAAATATGTGACAGGATAGACCGCCTATGCCATCCTGTCTGTTGTTGCTGGGAACCGGCTGTGCTTACTTTGCCACCGTTCCCTTTCGTTATTTCGAATATGCCCCTCCTGCCGCAGTGGGAGGGGCCTGCTGCCACCACTGAGCTCCTTCTATGGCACTCAGAACCACGTTCCTTCGGCATAACTGACGCTGTTAGTGTGTCTCCTTGCTGGTGTACCTGGCTGGTAACTCTGGACCTCTAACTATGGATCCGGGTTGCTGTGAATGGATCCCCCCTGGCCTATCACACGAACCAGGGCTGCTGGGTAGCGCAAAGCATTGGCACTGGAATAGCTTGGGTCCAAACCACAGAGACAGCCGGAGAACGGATTCGATTTTAGGGTCTAATCTGTAGATCACAGGAAAACAGCAATATTGAAGATGATTCCAAGCAAGTCTCTGAAGCAAGATGTTTATTTGCTCACTCACACTGGTGGAAGGTCCCAGTGTGATCTTTTATACAGTTCAGAAATAGTCTATTTTTAGAAACAGGATATACAATTCACACAGAAACAAAAATTTACATGCATTTCAAGGCTAACAAAATTTACACTTAGCTATGAAATTCACTCTAGCAAAGGCCACACAGTAACAACCCCCTGCTGGGCCTTTGGCCAGAGCAGGCATGACACTTCATCACAAAACTTCGTTAGCCATTCCTGCTATCAGACTTCCTTCCACATAGGTCTAATTGGAGGTTCCCACTAGCAACCTTAGAAATCCTAAACAATGACACTTCCATACTAAATACATCCCAATACACATAAGATCTCCATCCACAAAGGCCTATTGTAGCAGATATATGCATCAGAAATAAGGCATATCCTTTAGTAAGGTGAAAACAGGAAAAAACAGTTTCTAGCCTGGTCTCAGAAATAACGACTTCCTATCTTACACCATACTTGCCAACTCTCCCGCATTGTCCGGGAGACTCCCGCATTTTGCGAGAGTCTCCCGGACGAGTGTGGCAATCTCCCTGATAGGAAGGGGGAAAAATTTAGTTTAAACGCCGCGATTCACCCGGAATCGCGGCGTTTAGCCCCGCCCCCACTGTAAAATGACGCGATTTGCGTCATTCCGTCACGGGGGCGGGGCCAAAATGACGCGATTTCGCAGCCCCGCCCCCTGCACGCCCACGTCCCAGCCGGCATCTCCCGGAAGAAAAAAAAAAAATGTTGGTAAGTATATCTTACACTAAACAAAAATAAGTGCAAATGCAGTTATATAAATATGCGCCCTGCGCTGTTTCCTTTAAATACATTTTTACCAAGAGTTATTTATCAGTGATCCAGTCACACATAAGAATTATTGATAGTGAATATGATATTTTACAGGGTATTTTTGGACAAAAGTTAGTTTTCATATACATTTCAATTATTCAGGCCAACAATGCTATAGTCTGCATACTCCTGGATTTTGTGGTAGAAACCTGCATATAGAGCAAAACAAGACTAAAGCAAGCTTACAAATACACTAACATTGCTTTCTGTAGAACAAGTTATGTTACTATTAGTAACCAGCTATACAATATCTATTGAGACATATCGAATAGTACTCACCCCAAAAGTGTCTTAGAAGTGCTAAACAGACAAATGTCTCTGCCAAAAATCATTTGAAAATAGCAGGACTGAACGAAGAGCACAGCTGCCTTAAAATACACATTTAATTGTGAGTCCAGGTGCACATGTCTCATCCTAATTGCTAAGTCTGGAGTGCACAACTCATTGCTTCGTCTCCACACACCCCCCTTGCTAGGATACGATGGTTGAATGACAGGCAGACATTTTACACACAGGTGTAGAAAAGATCTGCAAGTGATGTGAGCTCGCCCACACATGCTCTGAGAACCAATCACAGAGCAAAGTACTGCAGTGTGATTCAGAGGAAAAAATGTGATCAACCACGTTCGCAAGACGGGACCTAAGGGTGTTGAAAAAAGTCATGAATAGCATGCCCTCCGGTCGGTACATATCTAATGAATTAAAGTTGCGGGCGTACCAGAGGGTGCGCCGCTACATCTAGCGGCAGTTTATCCGCTGGTGCGCGGTTTTGCAGCTCCAGCAGCGCTGGAGTGACCTATGCCAGCGCAAGCCTCAGCTTTGGTGGAGCTGAGGGAGGAGATAGTAAGACGTGCTTTATTGCTTTATTTTTATGAATAGTTTTAAAGTTTGCCAAGGAGGTGCCTTACCCCAAATATAAATCTGTCTCCAGATTAGAAATGTAACCCCCCCTCCAATACAACATTTTTTGGCCCATGTGTCATAATTTTATTGTGGAACATTTACTTTCCTTACTGATTGAGGACCAACTCCAGACCAATAAGACCTGTTTGGGATTTAAACTCCTGGCCCCAGTGCTGGGAGTCTGATGTGCTAAACATTAAGCCAAACGTGCTGACATGAACTACCAGACACTTATTATTACTAATATTACAGTGGCAGATGTGGTATCTTGCAAATATAGCTGTACAGCATTTTTGGGGGCAACAATGCTCACAGTTGGCCTAAGCTGTTTTTCACATATTACCAGGCCTTACCCACATATCTCCTGTAATATGTCTCCCTAACCTGTCACTATTTACATTATATATTTATCCTGAAAAATACAATATTAATGTATAACTTATATTCATACATTTTTTATATTTATAAATCCCTGATTTCACAAATGTTCAATTAAAGTAGACATACTTATATATTTCACAGGTTTCCAACATGATGGGCCTACAAAGTATTTTTTGAAAATACACTGTCCACCCACCCTCCCCCCTCCTCCTTTCCTGGCCACAACAAAACATAGTGTATATATATATATATATATATATATATATATATATATATATATATATATATATATAAATCTGCAACCAATAAGCCTTAGACATCTTGCTCCAAATGTATTTTGCATCCCATTAGGTATTTTTGTAATTTGAAAGTTATGTAACAGTACACGTCTCTGCTAATGTATATGTGTTTTCCCTAGCCATGTGTTAATTTGTTTTTGTTTTTTTCAGCTCCCCAATGCATATCAATCAGGCCACGCAAATTTCAGACCGCATCAAGCGCTATGCTTCGAAAATTTTAATATATGAAAAAAAATTAAGCAGGAGCTTAAATTATTAATCGATTTGTATGGTTAATTTTTTTTTGTATTATTATTTTACATATGTTTTTGTATTTTACATTTTTACGTTAATATAATGTAATCAAACACAATCATTGGTGTGTGTCTTTATTAATATATTACAATTGCACAACATGTGGGTATTAGGCCAATAAAGAATGAAAATTAAAAAAAAAACATTAATAACATTTAAGCTAGATTGTTTACTACTACATCATAATTGCAACATTTATTTATATAGCACCACTAATTCTTCCTCATTGTAGAGAGAAGTCAATCTGTTCCAACAAAGATTACAATGTAAAAGCCATAACACAGACAGACTGTGGTCAATTTGTTAGCAGCAAATGAAGCTATTAGTTTGAGATTGGATTTTGTAAGTAAAGTCACACTAAAGCTAGGTATACACTACAGAAATTTCGACCAACTTTTTATGCCGAGCGATTTTACATGCGATCGATGGTCCGATCTCTTCGGTCCATGGACTGCATACACACTAGCCTTGTTTAGGACAATAAACGGAAGAGCGGACGTCCCTTTAGCGACTTTTTACAGCCATGTTGTCGTGAGCAATGATTTTAATTTCATACACACTGAAGCGACATTTGCGGAAAATGTAACGAGATACCAAAGACATTAGCATAAAGGGGCAGACCTTTCACTATAGTTAACTCCCAAAGCTGCATAAAAAGAGAAGCCAACAATGTCTCTTCATTCATTCATATAAAATAAAAGTTTTGTAACATACATAAAATTTATAAAAACATTTAACTGCTAAAGTGCAATGCAATGATTATTCCCTAATAAAAAAATCCCTTCATATGTAATGGAATGCTCCATTCTCGGCGTGCATCATAGCTGATTGGTCCACAGCAGAAACAAACGCCCATGTCTGAGTGTATAAAATGACAGAGAAACCTGTTTGGCGCCGAGGAGCGTGAGAAGATGGCGAGTGAGCAAGTGTCAGAGGGTGTTAAGGTTGAGGAGAAGGTGTCAGTGGGGGTTGCGGGTGAGGAGAAGGTGTCAGTGGGGGTTGCAGCTATGGAGACGGAGACAGAGTCAGAGAAGGTGCTGGAAGGGCCAAAAAATGTTGGAAAAGTTAAGGTGGGGGATGGAGATACTCAAGAAGAGCAAAGAGCAAATCCAATGAGCCCAAGAGAGGTGGAGATGATGGTCAAAGTAATGGACCAGTATGACAACGACATCAAAAAAGGTCAGTAGAACACGTAGTGTACTTGCTAGAAGGACTTTCTTTCATTCTAGTGTCACATAAAACAATGTAAATGCCTAATTTGAAAACTGATTTTTTTTATGTCAGAACGAAGAATTAACAGTGTTTGGATAACACTGATACCACTAATGTTACACCTGTTATCAAACAAGAAAAATTTGAAAAAGAAAAATATACTAAAGAAGTTCTACACGAAGGTATTTCAGTGAACATGTGTAGACAGCTAAATGCTTTGGGCACATACCTGTACCGTTATAATAACCAAAATGGCGCCTGTTTTCCAGAATATATGGAGTTTAAGCCCGCTATTATTGCGATTTCGCCACAGGGACCAAAATATAAACTGATCTCGAGCAGTGTGCAAGGTAAGAAAATGAGAGTATTTATGTCGCTGAATATTACAGATATAGAAGTTAAATGGTAAACATTTTTTTTATTTCCTTGTATCGTAGATAAAGAAATTAAAGGGGATAGAAACCCAAGCGACATCAAGACCTGTTCTTCCACAAACCAGTAGCACCGTTAAAATACTAAATACTAAAAATAATACTCTGCAGTACTCTGCGCTCTGATTGGTATGGGCGCGCTCACTTCTCATGCGGATCTTTCAGTGTGTGTAAACATTTTTGTACCTTTTTTTCCTGCAATAAAAATGTTGCATGAACACTGTGTGGTTTATTCTGGGTACTTCTCAATTATAAGTTAATAAAGGTTAATATAACTTTAATAGTTTATAAAGGTTAAAGTTTAGAAAGAGTAAATATGAATACATGGCCAACATAGACTTGGACAGACACCATCCGCACCATGTGGGACTGGGACAGACATTAAAAAATTTACACACACACGCCCCCCAGGTCAAAGAAGTATCAGAGGATTGTCGTGGATCGGACGTAAGTTTATACACACTGCACAACGGAAACGAGATTGGAACGAAAATATTAAACGGTATGACCAACCAAATGAGGCGACAATCGTCCATTTGGGCAGACTTTCGACCATCGTGCCACTACACACACTGACCCGACTTTTGAACGAGCAGTCGTATGTCGGCTGTTTGAGCCGATTATTGGACGAAAACAGTGTAGTGTGTACCCAGCTTAACATAGAGAGAACACTAACTCCACACAGATAAGGCAAAGGAAAGGAATCAAACTCATGACACCAGCACTGGAAGGAAGAAGTGCTACACACTAAGCCACCATACAGACCCAGTGTTGGCTGCAGTATTTTTCTTTACAAGATGGGGACATAACATACAAGCAGGAGATGATGAAAAAAAAGTTGGCAGTTGCTAATTGCATTTCACAAAAAACAACCTGTGCCCTAAGCCAACAACCCCCCCCCTCCAAAAGGTAGGCCATTGGTAGTAATATCATACACATAAGTTGCCCTCGGGGCCTGAATCATTAAGGAAGGTATATGCCAAATGGCAAACAAAAATTAACACCTTTCCAAAACCATCTTGCATTGAAGGGGGAGGTAAATGTTAAATATGAGGTCAGAATAAAATTTGAAAAAGAGCATAGCGTACATGAACTTAGAATGTCAGCGTAAACCCACATAAACATGGAAGAGAGCATACAAACCCAGCACAGATAAGGCCATGGTGGGGAATTCCAAGGGATATGTATATATTGCACCAAGAAAACCTAATAATTCCTCTAAGTCTAAATATTAAATAATTTTCATGATATGCTTATATCACAAACAGACCTATAGACTTACAGGAGAGGTGCACCCACACAGGAAAACCATAAAGAAATTTTGAGTGAAAGAGAAAATGTGTTTTGCATTTGCACTTTATTTTCCTTTTTGATATGAAATAATATAAAACCCGATTTTTAAACTTTCACTTTAAATACTTGATTACGGTGGGATATTGATATGTTATCACTATTCCACCAAGTAGAAGACACTATAACCTTTTTTATTTAGGATTAATTCACAAAAAGTAGGAAGGGGGTTGGATTATCAATTAATTCATATTAATATCTTATAAAATGACTTATATTTTGAATATGTCTTTTTCTATCTAAAATTATGTCCACAGAATACCAGACCTCTGATCCGTTTTTGAGTGACACCATGTAATTATCAATTTAACTTTACAGTAACTTATTGTTAACTTCTGGGTAGCCCATTTTCGATTAAGTTATTTTGCATCAAGTACTTCTGTAATTATAATATTTATTGATGCCTTATAGTGTAACCCTTTTGATGTAGAACTTACCTTGCTATAGGATTAAATTTAGAATTGAATGCTTAACTGATACTATGGCTTACGGAATCTCTCCATGCCTCATATTAATGAAACGGTTGCCCCCAAGCGTTGCTAATTATGATGCAGGTAAGGGGGCGGGCCTATCTCTATAAATAACCAATAGAAGGGCCTACTCGGTATGCCTTGATAAAGACATTAGCGAAACGCATGCTTGTTATATCTGCACGGGATTTTCCTGAATAAAATAAATATGTGTGAAATAATATAAGTATAATATTAGAATAATTCAAATAATGGCGGCCTTTTGTATTAGCAATGATCTGGTTAAAAGACAACAAAAATGGCAAGGAGATGTGGATTCTGAGTTTCTTATTAAAGGTATTGGTTCCATTGGCCCTACTAAGGGATTGTCTCAGTTATTGTTTGAACTAAAAAATCTTATGTTCAAACAAACTAAGTCTTTTGTCTTTTTGGAACAAAACTATGTTCAATAATTATTTGAAACAACAGATGGTTCCAAGGGGGTTGAGACCTAAATTATATCCGACATTCGATCTAGCTAGTGAAGAACAAAAAAAGAAATGGGAAGAAACCCTTACTAGATGCTCAAATTACCTTATGAATATTTTCATTGAACATGACAATTGGTTATTGGATACATACTCCCAGAAAATAACATCTTTGGGGGAAAAATTTAAACAATATGAGAATTTGGAACAGTTTCAGAAATCTTATGATCTATTGATAAAAAGCAGAATAAATTCTCAGGGGATAAGAATGACTATATCAACAATAGAGTATTCAGATGGGACTTATGTAAAAATAAAAGATCAACAACAGGATATAGCACCTCGGAAGTTGAGTCGTCAGAGGGAGAGGCCCCGGATCATTCCCCCAAATACCAAGATAACTGCACTATCAGGTGTAATGTTTTAGGCTTAAACCTAAAACACAGGGAAGAAAGGGGAGGAGGCCTAAATCAAAGCAAATAGGAAGGGGAGGTAAGAGATACAAAAATATCAAAAATTAAGGCAATGGAGGAACAAGAGTTCTCGGTGCAACAGCAACCAATACAAAGAAACAACAGGAGGACACGGTATTAGATGACTCCATGAGAGTCTAAGAGATCTCTTAACTCCCATCAAATTTCACTTTTGAGTAAGGGTTTATCTTTCTCACCTAGTCAACATATGAATAGATTTGAATGGGAGAAGGACCTAATGCTATTCTCTAAAAAACTTCTGTTAAAGAAGTTTTTTATAAATAAACAAAGGGAATATGCAACTACTTTTGATAATCTTTTAGACACGAGTACTCCACAATTTGATTCTACTGAAGAAATACAAGCATTACAAATTTTGGAGGAATTAGATACGCTAAATAGCCCTGAGTATTCTGAAGTGTGTTCATCAGAGAGATTACCTATAATTAAAAAAAAGAGATATACCTTTTGCCCGGACATGTCAATATGCCCTCAGGTGAAAACCTATAAAGATCTGGTATCGAGGGATTTGGATAACCTATACCGATATTCCAAACTCAATTTGAATAAGAGGAATAATCTGAATAAGGATGAAATTTTCGCATTAAAAGAAATTGAAAGCTGGAATGACATCATCGTAAAACCATCCGATAAAGGTGGCAATGTGGTAATCTGGCCCAAGGATAAATATCTACATGAAGTCTACCGTTAGCTTGATAATGTTGATTGCTATAAGTGATGCATTTTCAATCCTATAGCCAATTATCAACTACAATATAACACCCTGATACAAGATGCTTTATTCATGGGTGCCATATCACGATCCCAAAAAAGGAACATTCTACATCTTACCAAAGGTGCATGAGGATGAGAACAACCCCCTTGAGAGACCCATAGTCTCTGGAATGAGGAGTCTCACTGAAAATGCTATTAAATTTGAGGATTGACATCTTTGATATTATGTTATCAGTCTTGACTCATATGTGAGAGACACTTCAGATGTTTTAGCCAGACTGAACAATATTATTGTAAGTGAGAAAACACTAAATTGGCTTAATTTGATGTTGAATCTCTTTATTCTAACATCCCACATAAGCAAGGCTTATTTGCAGTAAGATATTTTTTGAATATGGGGCAGAGGGACATTTTTAGTGATTTCATTATACATTTTTTGAGATTTGTACTGCTTAAGAACTATTTCATTTTTGAAAATAAATTTTTCCTTCAGATCAGAGGAACCGGGATGGGGAGCGGTTGCGCGCCCACGTATGCAAACCTTTTCCTTGGATGGTGGGAGAGGGAAAGAGTGCTTATCAATACAAATGTCTTCTATACTAGTCACATTACTAGTCACATTAGTTTGTGGCTTAGATATATTGATGACATACTCATCCTGTGGGATGGGGAAGATACTATTTTTCAATAATTTGCTCAGGTTCTTAACTCTAATGATCTCAATCTAAAATTAACCTTGGAAATTAAACAGGAAACAATCAATTTTCTGGATTTAACAATTTAAAAACAAGACAAGTTAGGGCAAGCTTGTCATAGACATGTACTGCAAAAAAACAGCTACTAATAGCCTATTGCATTCTGAGAGCTCACATTTTCCAGCTGTTATTAGGGGAATGCCAAAAGGAGAGATGTTGAGGACTAGACGTAACTGCTCAGATGACAAGACCTTTACGGTTAGAGCAGATGAACTTAAATGCAGATTAAAGAATACAGGCTATAGTAAGCGTAACATCCAAAAAGCGGAGCAATCCGTAGGTGAAATACAAAGGGAAACTTTGATTTATCCCCCTCCAAAAATGAGAAACTCGGATACGAAAATACGTATGATAGGAACCTTCTGTTCCGAATGGCAATTAATAACAAATATTTTCCAGAAGCATGTACAAGATCTGAAAAAAAATCTCAAAAAGATATTGAGGGATAGAGTTTCAATGACCTGGCATAGGTCAAAAAATCTTAAGGACCGCTGTCACGAGCCGCGGCGGTACTCACAGCCGCCGCGGCTCGCTTCCCGTGTGCCCTGGCATCCCGGCCGTCACCATGACAAGGCAACGGTCGGAGGTTTTCTATCTAGCACCGCGTCCCGGCAATGAGCCTATATCGGGCGCGTGCGCACACCAGCACTACTAGCCTTTGGGCTGATTAATACATTAGTGCAATTATTCAAGGGGGCTGTGTATTGTCAGAGCCAGGCTCTGATTGGCTACTGACAGTATTTAAGGCAATGAGGCCTGCTGCCTCATTACCGGTTATAGCTTCTGTCCCACAGTCTGCTGACCTGCTTGTTCCTGTTCCTGTTCCTGTCTATTGTATTCTACTGACCTCCGGTGTATGACCCTGGGCTTTGGATTTGGACTTTCGCTTGTGTATCCCGTGACCCTGACCTTTGGCCTGTCTACTGTTTCTCGTGTTTGCCTGTGACCCTTGACCCCGGCCTGTTTAACTGGACTTGCTACCTACTGCCGGCCCTTGACCTCTGCGTGGACCTCACTCCGCTTGCCTGGGTTCTCCCCAGCCGGTACACACTTCACGACCCTCTGTCAGTGCGCAGCCCAGTCTGTCCCCACCATCAGGGGCTCCAGTGAACACCTGACTGGCAGAGTAGACTCCGGGTTGTGTTGTGCCGGCTGGAGGGGTTCCTAACAACCGCATAGTACACAGTACTTTGGAACCAGGGAGGAGAAATATCCAGAATAGATCTATGTGTTTCCATAGGAGTGGCATGTGCAGAGCATGCCAGTTTATGATACGGACTAAAGAATACAAGGATTGCTATTTGAAAACTTGGAAGATAAAGGAATTTTTGAATTGTAATTCCCCAATTACGATTTACTATTTGACTTGCCCCTGCAAATTACTCTATATCGGTATGACAAGTAGACCGATGAAGAAAATAATTTTTGAACATATGGGTTATATCAGAAGGACTGCGACGTGGCTTGGATGCCTTTCGGTGTGGACACAGTTGTGTGGAGCTCCGTAGAGAAACTTCTTTTTTATATGAATATTGGGGATCCCCCTTCCCCTAATTACACACGGCAGATCACATCATTGTTGTGAATTGCTAGAGCTCTTATGCTTATCCGCCTCGAGCAGGAATTCACAGTTATACTCATGGTCGGACTTCTCGATTATGTTCGGTGGTGATATACCCACTACATAAAACCCCTCACTTGCAGCAATTATCACCCCTCGAACAGCTTCTGGTGAAGAAAACAAACCCCTGAAACTCTTACCTATTCGAAAGGCTGGCTAAGCTTCTCCCGTGGAAAGGTCTTCCAGCACGGGAACGGCCATCTTGAGCAAGGTGAGAGGGATATCTGTGTACGTAAGTTGACACCCCAGAGGATCCGCATCAAACAAATCAGCACAATTTGCCACTCTACGACACCAGCAGCACATATCTTTATACTGCAAGGTGACCCCTATCTCCTGCAGTCATACAAACTGCCTGTTGCCAGCAGTTGCTTCAACCCGAGACAACAATTGCTTTAGACCTCAACTGCTGCACCCACACCAGTACCATAGAGTGAGGCACCACACAGCTACATTTTGAATGCTATCCATAAGTTCTTTGAGAGGGACATATCGTTTTCAGCTATTATGGACAGTCTACCGCTTCTGTGAGGGCATTTTTATCTTTGTTTGTCATTTTTTTTTCCTTGTTGTTATTGCAGTTTCCCCAACTCACCACTGACATCTTGTGGCCAAATTCACATATTGCACAGAACGTCTAATATCTACAGAACAAAACTGCCATCTAGTGGTCAATCTATATATATCATATTTAGCTCTGATTATTCAATTACCTCAGCTACAAGAATCTAAGTAACTGTTCACTGCCGTGAGGCTTAACCTCTGGGTGCTGATTTACACCCAAGCACAGGCGCTCAATTCAGCCTCCATCATCTCTGCACCTGAGTCAGGCTGACTTTGGCAGTGTGCCTATCTATTCTGCTCGAATATTGACACCATCTAGTGGAACTTTCTTATTCTTATATGGTTCACTATAACATCTGATTCCTGGTTTTGACCCAGATCAGTGCCATTAAGGACAGGGTCTGTACGTTAACTCGACTAATAAAAGAAAAATCCAATTTCTCGTCAGCAACCTTATTAACCAAAATTATGTTTTAGGTCTCAGTTAAGTCTCTTTACCTGTCCTCTACATACTTACCTATCGACAAACATCCGCCTATTGGCTTTAGCCTCAACATGAGTAAAAAAACTGGGAGAAACAGTAAAACCACGACGAGACAGATCACTCAATACTTCCCTCACCAGGACAAACCTACTTCTTCATCTCCGCCCCCATCTCCCCCGGGAACACAAGATACCACAGAATCCACAGGTAACATGCTGCCCTCCACAAAAGCTGACTTTGCTGAACTACGTACCTTGATTGAGGAACGCACCAATTCCTTTACAGCGGATCTTCAGAAAGCAATAGGGGACTTGAAAAGGGAAATTGTCACCCTATCTAAAAGAACGACAACTCTAGAAACAAAAATGGACACCTACCTTAAATTTCAAAGCAAAGCAGGCCAGGACTTGGACTGCCTGCTCAAAGAAAACAACTTCATGAAAGATAAACTGGAGGATCTGGAATACAGAGAGCGATGAAACAACCTACGGCTCCACAATATCCCCGAATCTGTAGAACCCAAAGACCAAGAGCACTATGTCAGCAAATTTTTTGCCTCACTTGACAACTCTTTCTGCTTCAGCCTTCCAAATAGAAAAAGTACATAGGACCCTGTGGCCTCGCCTGAAAGACTCTGACACCCCAAGGGATGTGGTGCATCGCCTCCTCTCTTTCAAAACCAAGGAGGCTATGTCCCACACATCCTATTTGAAGGGAGCCAAATACAAGTTTTCCAAGATCTGGCCCCCTCTACAATTGCAAAAAGGAGAGACCTCAAGGACATAACTCGCAACCTCCGGGGCAATGGGTATAAAAATTAGATGGAGCTTCCCCTTCCGCCTGATAGTGGAGGTGGAGGGTCGTCAAATAGCAATTCGAAATCCGGATGAAGGAAAGGAACTGATCCATAGGCTCAGCCTCTCCCACTCTGATCGTGACTCCCAGGACGGACCCAATGGTCTCCAATCATTGCATCCACCTTGAATAGCTCCCACCCATCAGTGGTGGTATCTTTACCATAACCCTCATGGGTCTAACTCTAAATAGTTTGAATGTTATCTCATGTTTACAAATTCATGTTACTTGATATTGATTGATTGAGCAGCTATATGTCCTAGTCAACTGCATGTTGTTAATTCACTTTTATGCTACCCCTAGTTAATGTTTGTTTGCTAGTATTTTGTTTCTCCATTGGACAGGCAGGGGACCACTTCACTCCAGGCCTCGACCCCCACAAACTTTGGGAGTAAAGGAGCTAGACCTCAGGGAGGTCTTCAGGCTCCCTTTTTAATTTTCATACACAATCATTGTTTAGCTGCTCTCCCACCTCTAGTGCCCTATAGTAATACATCATATAGGTGCTGCCCACCTAGTTTACTCCTACCTTACTCTTTAGGCACTTCCCTTGTAGGCCACCCCTCTGACGTGAGGTCTTGGTCTACACCCTTTTCCCCATTCCACTGATTCCTTTTCTCCCTTCTCTCTGCCAATCTATCTCATTCTCTCCACCTTTCCATACTTAGCTGTCATCACACTCCACTTCTCCACTATTCACTTTATTTTCAGAAAGATATTCTTACACACCAGTCATGATAATTACAGTCTTATCACTAAACGTCAAGGGACTTAACACCCCCCAAATACGATCTATGTTTTATAACACCATTCACAAGCTTAACGGTGATGTTATCTTCTTACAGGAATCTCACTTCAAAGCTGAAGACCACCCCTCCTTGTTCTCACATTGCTTATCAACGGTGTACTATGCCTCTCATTCTTCTAAGAAAAACGGAGTGGTAATTATGTTTCGTAGCTCTATTCCCTTCGTCTTATCAGAAGCCATGGAGGACCCGGAGGGCCGCTCCCTTATACTCATAGGGAAGATTGAACATATAGACATCACACTCGCCAATGTCTATGCCCCCAACACAGGTCAGTCAGACTTTTTTCTCCACTTTTTTTCTCCACTTCATCACATACGCAGAGGGCTGCTTCTCCTGGGGGGTGATTTTAACATGTTTATGTCACCTTCCCTGGACAAGTCGGCTTCCAGACCTACCCCCAAGACACCACCCCATACGCAAACCCGTCAAACAAAGGTGACCGAGGCTGGTCTCTTTGATATCTTGCGTGCACTGTATCCAACCTCCCGGGATTACACGTTTTATTCCTTACCACATGAATCCTACTTGTGTATCGATATGTTTCTGAGCTGTGCACAATTGTTTCGGCACATTACTTCGGCGAACATCATACCAAATATGTGGTCGGACCACTCCATCCTATCACTGATCATCAACCTCCTTCAAAACCCTCAGGGATGGACCTCATGGAAACTGAATGAGATGCTCCTTAAACTATCCCACTTCAAATAGACCATTTCGGCCTCCATCATAAAGTACTTCACTTTAAATTCTGATTCGGAGGTCCCTATGCCCACAATTTGGGAGGCCCATAAGGCAGTTATACGGGGGGAGATTATTTAGCTTGCTTCCAGGCGGAAAAAAGAACGCTCTCTGACACTTCATAATTTGTCTGACCAACTCAGAGATCTCGAAACTCTACACAAGCAGACTCATTGCCATACACGATTCTAAAGCATACAAAAAATCATGGGGAGAGATCTAAACAATACAATCAGAGAGAACGGAACGCCAACTTAGATGGTTAAAGCAGACATTTTATGAATGGGGTGACAAGGCAGATAGAACACTGGCCAACAGGCTTAGGGCAAAATGTGCCTCGCAGGCCATTCCCTCAATTAGGGATAAAAAAGGAACCTCGTCTTTTGACCCAAGAGTTATCAACAACACATTCCGATCCTATTGCGAGGTGGTGTACAACCTCCACCCTGCTCATTCTACCCCGGACCCAGGTACCCAGAGGATAAACACCTATCTGGATAAATGCTCCCTACCCACGCTTTCCCCACCACAGATAACAGCCCTCGATTGTGAGATCACGGAAGAGGAAGTAACATTGGCCCTGAAATCCCAGAAGAGCTCTAAGGCTCCAGGCCCTGATGGATTTATGATGTCATATTATAAGATCTTTTCCAAAGAACTAATGCCCCAACTAACTTCGATATATAACCACATAATGCAGGGAGGGACATTCCATAATGAAACCACACATTCTACTATAGTTGTAATCCCAAAACCAAACAAGGACCTGACGTGTTGCACCAATTATCGCCCAATCTCACTTCTCAATGCGGATATAAAACTATTTGCCAAGGTATTAGCTACTTGTCTAAATTTCCACCTAACATCTTTAATTTTTCCCGACCAGGTAGGCTTTGTTCCCACCAGACAAGCCCTGGACACCACAAGGAGAACTATAGCCATTATCGCACACATCAACAAAAATAAAGTTTCCTCGGTCATCCTAGCTCTAGACGCGGAGAAGGCTTTTGACAGGCTTTCGTGGTCCTTCATGTTCGCAAACTTAGGCACTTTGGCTTCCAAGGAGCCTTTCTCACCGCTATTCAGCTGTACTGACCAATGGGTTTCTGTCTTCCACCTTCCCCTTAAGAAACAGTACAAGACAGGGATGCCCTCTATAGCCTCTAATCCACGCCTTTTGTATAGAGCCCCTAGCAGCTGCAATTCGCCAAAATCCAGATATTATGGGGCTTCGAATAGGACCTTGCCATTTTAAACTGTCTCGTTAATGCTCTCCAACCCCATAATCTCACTTCCCAACTTGCTTAAAGAGCTGGCGAAATATGTCTCAGTCTCAAATTATAAAATCAATAACTCTAAATCAAAGGCCCTTGCCCTCCAGGGATCGGATGTAATAAACTCAATACTCGAGAATAAATTTGCATTTCAATGGTGCCCCAAATCTCTACGTTACCTAGGGATACTCATCACCAAGGATTACAACACACTTTTCCAAACTAACTATATCCCACTTTTAGAAACAATCAAATGGGACTTAATCAAATGAGATCCCCTCTACATCTCGTGGTTTGGTAGAATAAACGTGATAAAAATGAATGTCCTCCACAAAGTTTTATACCTGCCTTATATATATTTCAAACGCTCCCGATCTCAGTTCTAAAGACTTTCCTGTCCTCCCTACAACAGATATGTGGAGAATTTGTGTGGCATGGTAAAAAACCTCGACTTCGGCACTCCTGCTTAGCTAAACCGGCTGTATCTGGATGGTATGGACTATCGATTTTTGAACATTACTATCAGGCAGTCAACCTCAGCCACATTATCTCCTGGCATACAAACCCAGGAAAAAATTCCCTTCACCTCTTACTCCACTTTGGCACCATCTGGCAATCCCTCCAGTGAATTCAATCTCATATATCACACCCTGGCAGAAAGCAGGTATAACCCAATTCAAACACATCTCGGGGGAATATACATTTTCTGATCTTAGTAAAAGATCACGTCTTCCTTGCATTTCTCCTACAGTCAAATTAGAGGGTTATCCAGGCCCTATGAAAATCCTCGAAATTGCGGAAACCTGCCTCCTTCGAGAAATTTTGCATGCACTGAGTAGGTTTCCCAGGATTGGTGTCCCTCATATACCATGATATTTTGTCACCAACTAATGAGACATTGGAACCGTTCGAGACTGTTAGGAACCCCTCCAACCGGTGCAGCAAAACCCGGAGTCTACTCCGAAAGTCTGGTGTTCACTGTTGCCCCTGGTGGTGGGGACAGACTTGGCCACAGACTAATGGAGGGTCGTGAAATGTGCCCCGGCTGGGGAGAACCCAGGAAAGCGGAGTGAAGTCCAGGCAAGGGTCGAGGGCCGGCAGCAGACAGCGTATCCAATGGGCAAACTGAGGTCAAAGGGCACAGGCAAAGCAGCAGCGTGATGGTCCAGGCAAGAGATTAAGGGCACAGACAGTCAAACGTAGTCAGGTATCCAGGCAGAGGTCGGCAGTAATCCAAAGTAATCCAACAGTAATCCAAAATACAAAGGATGGCAGAAAACAGAGAATGTAGCAGGCTAAAACACAGCAGGAACTATAACCGGCAGGGAGGGCCTGCCTTATATACTAGTGTGGCCCAATAGAAAACTGCCCTAGGAGTAGGAGAGAAAACAGCCCAACTGGGCAATAATCAATTTTCCTTTGCGCGCGCGCCTGGCTGTCCTGGGTGACGGGACGCGGCGCTAACAACCAAAGAGCGTCCCGACTGTTGCCTTGGCAATGGCCCGGACATAGTGCAAGTGACGTCATGACAACGGCCGGGACGCGAGAGCACCAGAGGGAGCAAGTTACAGAGACAACATGGGAGCGTGACACTCAGAACACTTTTGACAAGGAGGGTTGGTCTAAGCTGAGGCACAGGATATCTAAGATATCAATTAACACCTCAATCAGGAAAAACACATTCAAAGTTTACACACTTTGGTATCTGGTTCCCACACGATTACACAGACTTTATCCGGACACGTCTGATCTCTGCTGGAGGGAGTGTAGGGGAGTGGGGACCTTTTACCATATTTGGTGGCACTGCCCTCATCTCATCTTACTCATATCCTGAACAGTGACATAATCCTCGATCCCCTGGTCATGCTGCTTTGCTCTTCTGTGAAAACCATTGATAAACATAGGGACAAACTTGTACAACACGTCTGTGCAGCTACCCGCTTACAAATTGCTTCAGATTGGAAATCCTCATCCCCTCCATGTCTCCAGGCGGTGATTTCTTGAATGTAGTTTATAGTGTAGATGGAGTATATCACAAGGCTTTTAAAGGATAAGGTTTTAAACTTTCATAAGACATTCATGGTACACATTTTATCCCACTCCATTTCCTGGTACTAGTTGAGCCACTTCCTAACTTCTTGACATTTTAGTATTTTTCTCTTTTCTTCTTTCTCCCAAAATATTGTCTCTTTTACCCCCTGGGGCGGTAGCGGTACAGATCACCCCATCTTAGATGGACATCTTGTCTTCCCTTACCAGGGGCGGATCTAGAAATCTACAGTACCCGGGGCGATTTAGGCCACGCCCCTTTCTAACATCTTAGGCTGCCGACGGCTGCACAGTGTGCAGGTCCGTCCAGCCGTGACAGGCAGGGACAGTGTGCTGCCCGGCTGTTGCTTTTTACACCCCATTGCCAGAGGGGAAAAATATTTCATTATTATATTTTGCAATACAAATCAAAAGTGACGTGGGAAGCAAATTTATTTCATAGGAATTTGGGCGGTGTGCTTTTAGCCGTTGTTTGCCGTTATCTTAACAGTTATTAACACTGGTCACTACTTAGGTCATATTTTTCTTTCTTTCGCTAATATTGTTTTAACCATTCATTCTATATAACATGAATAAAATTTTAATGTATATCAATAAAGCTAATTATCATATTTTATATGAAACCTTAGAGTGCCTGTTAGTCACATTTTCTTTTTCTCTCAAAATTACTTCATGGTAGGAAATTGAACTCATGACCCCAGTGCTGTAAGGCAGTAGTGCCAGTGACTAAATCACTGTGCTGCTTCACTGTGGTCTGCATTGATATTTGGTAAAGCTGAGTACATAACATAACACATACAAGCCGTAGATGGAGAAAAAAAACAAGGTTCCAATACAATGTTGCATTTTACTCCAAGGAAGTCCACTCAAAATCAAGCCATCCCCCTCTGAGTCTTAGGCCATTCATAGTAATAGATGTCAGCATGCACATAATAATGTGAATGTGACCTGTGGGGCAGAATCCTTTTTGAAAGTAAAACATTGTAATAAATAAAAAATGCACCTTGCCCTAAGAAAGTTGCATTGGAGGGGGAGATATATCTAAAATATGAGGACAGACTTATAATTGTGAGTAGTGTAGTAGGTGATCTACAGAACGACAGAGTAAAATAAAGCTATCAAGTGTGTGTGTGTGTGTGTGTGTGTGTGTTACATAAAAACAAAACATTACTTTCCTTATTAGCTAAACACTATCCTAATACAAGCCATTGCAAAAACAAAACATAGGCTGGTTTGGTCAAAGTTCCTCTTGTGTTCCTTTCATTAATGAATAAGGGCCACAAGCTGCACACAGATGCTACAGCCATGCTTGGTATTTGAACTCATGATGCCAGTGTTGTGAGACAGAAGTGCTAACCACTAAGGTACCCATGCAGATCTTAACTGTCATATATTTTTGGGTAATAAGGAGGAGTGATCATTTTTTTTATAATACACTACTGTGTATTTTAATATGCATGTTTATTTATGCTAGCACATTATTCTGAGATGAATTTGCATCAACATTCTTAGTTGAAAGCAAACACATTACACAATCTTTGATGTAGGTGAATAAGAAGGTGTGTTGATTTAGCTGTTTAACACTTCAAAGTAATTTGTACCAGGTTATCTACACATGTATGTGTTAAAACAAATAATTAGATTACAACAGTTCTGCATAATACACTCCAATTGTGTTTTTACATGTGCAAACAATTCCTTCGCACCTCCCACATTTGCCTTTACCTAACACACTTTCTTATCTTTAAATAAGAAGCAGATCTTAAGAAGCGGATCTTAAGATGAACTAATTACTTAAGATCCTTTGCATCTTATTTTCAGTTCCGCAACAGACTTAAGGTGGGTGTGTCTTTGAACTTTCTGCTCCTTGTTGAATTGCAAATTTCTCATCTCCCCGTTTGTACTTAAAATACTCATCGCAACTTCCGCACAAGATAAGATCAGTAATGAATCAGACCCTACATATATATTGTTCCCCATTATACTGTGTTTAATTTACTGCTACTGTAATGAAATGTGTCAATCATGCATTTATTGTTACCAGCCTTTGATTTCTGATTGGAGATTTGCTTTTTAAATAACAAGCCCAGCACACATTAAGCCATCTCCCAAAGTGAAGAAACTTGTTGAGACAGGCCTTGATATGTTCAGACAGTGGCTTGAAGAGAAAACAGAATGAGGTGCTGCTCGTCCTCTACTCAGTAATGCAAATCCCATCTATGTATATAAGCACTGTTATATGTTTTCAACTCTTTTAGTGTATTTACAATAAAATAAGTAATAATATATATATTATTTTAGATCCATGAACATAAGCACAGGTAATGGCGCGGAGTGTGTTTTAAATCTTTGGTTTCTGCTGTTCTGGTACACGTCCACTTTTTAAGCTTTTTATATTATAAATAGTGATACAATTGAAGCACAACCCTGACTGTGTTTTGGATTAGAATCTTACTTTTCACATAGAAATCAGGAATAGAAAACTGAAGTTATTGACCTTGAATTATGGGTGAATAGCGCACCGTAGAGTCATGTCTAGTACCCATAAGAATGAGGTCCTTTGTCCTAACTTACACACACAAGATCCTCTGCCACATCATCAAGCACCATTTTCCCATGGTTATAATCTCCACTTTTGCAATGCTGCCCTAAAACCCTCTCCTACCCAAATGCATTCTTTTTGCCCAAACCCATTTTTGCAACAACATAATTTATCACTACAGCCTCTTAATTTTAAACTATGTCTGCCTACCCTTCAGCCAAATCTTTCTCTCAAGCCCCTTCTGCACACCCTCTAGCCCTTTTTGCACACGATCCAGCCACTTTTGCCACTACATTGTCTGTCAATCCGTCACTCTCTGCTGCCCAAATGACCTCTGCTTCTTCTACACTATTGCCTACCACATCACGTGTAATCAGAAGCCAAGTTCAACATCTAGGCCAATGTGAAACAAGTGGCAAGAAGCGCCAGAAAAAACACATTTATTTGTTATGTTCAATTTGCTTCACGTGTGTTTCGTGTGGATTTACTAATACACTTTTTTTTTTCAAAATTCAAACCTCAAGTCTCTGGTGTCTATGTTCATTTACTTAAAACTTTACATTTATACACAATTTCAAAATTTATTTACAGGAAAATAGGAGGAAAGCACATATTCTTTATAGGCATTAGTGACAAAACAATAAAAAATAAAAATAAAATAAGTGTTTGTTTCAGAATTTTTTTTTCACATACAAAATATTTCTTAATGTCTACTGAACAAAAAATACATTTTTACAGTTACTCGTGATTGCAGACATATGCATACGATACTGACATCAATAGGACTTAGACTTGCCCTATAGCTGGTGCACTTGAAAGCAAGTAACTTTGAGATGCGTAGGGCTTCATTCAGACGTGGCTATGTGCACTTGAGTTTGGCATGCCGACATTGTACTGCAGCTACAGCAACACCCCCCTTTCCTGCTCTGTTTACTCCTCAAAATCATAGGCTCTACTAAGTGTCTTTTGTGTTTGCAGAAGCAGTGGACAGGGTTGTGGTGACGAACGTATCTCCCAGTTTGTAAGATACACTCAAAATCACCTTGATGAATCAGGCCTATAGTGTGTGTGTGTGTGTGTGTGTGTGTGTGTGTGTGTATATATCAATTACATGGTGTTCAATTATATATAAAAACATAGGAAATGCATGAATATGCATAACAAAACTAAGTACATGCATGATATATTAGTGAGTTCAGCATAAGTTGATACAGAATGACAGTTTACACGGAAACATGTACTATATGTTGTGAAATACTGTTTTCCATTATATTATTATTATTATTATTATTATTATTATTATTATTATTATTATTATAATAATCATCATAGATTTGTAAGGTGCCATAGTGTTCTGCAGAGCCGTACATTAGTGACTTCAGGACATACATAAAACAGGGGCATTCATGGTAGAAAAAATAAATGCAGACATGAAAACAAAGGGTACACTGTTAATTAGAGAGCTTACATTCTTAGTGAAACTAGGCACAGCTAAAACAAAAGGAGGAGATTGGGAAAGATATGTGGCTGCATTAGTGTGAATAGTATTATCAGGGATAGGGTATGTTCTTAGTGGAGATGCTCACTGACCCCCGTGTTTTGGTTTTGATTTTGGATCTGAATTACCGTCGTGTTTTGGTTTTGGTTTTGCCAAACCGCCCTTGCGTGTTTTGGTTTTGGTTTTGGTTTTGAATTGGTTTTGTTTTGCAATTTTGTTTAAAAATCAATGTTTTTGGGCATAAAATAACCGAATTTAGTGCTCCACCAGTTTCTTGGATAAGTAAGGTAATTCTAAAGCTAATAAATTAGGAAGAAAACAGTTTAATCCCTGGTAGGCGGTCCTTAATTCTGCACAAAAACCTGATTGTCTTCCTCTCCATCTTAGCCTATTGGCAATGCAGCCATCGTCTTTGGGTGTATATTACACCCTACACTTATAGTTAAATATATAAAGAAATAGACAAAGGCAGTTTGGTTTCTGTCTCTCTAGGCACCCCTCCACTTGTAAAAAATACAAAAAAATTCAGCCGTTATAGACTGTACAATATAAATTGAAATGGACAAAGACAGTTTGGTTTCTGTCTCTATAGCCCCCCCCTCCTCCACTTTAGTTAAATAGAAAAAAAACAGCATGCATAGACTGAACAATATAAAAAATAAATGGACCAAGGTCTGGTGGCTGTCTATGACCCCCTCGCCCCCGCCCTCCACTTGTAGTTGAATAGAAAAAAGCAGCCTGCATAGACTGTAGAATTAGAATATAAAAATAAATGGACAAAGGCAGTTTGGTATCTGTCTGCATCAGACCCCCTCTCCACTAGGAGTAAAATAGAAAACTATTCAGCCGTTATAGAGTCTAGAATATAAATAGAAATTGAGAAAGGCAATTTGGTATCTGTCTGCATCATAATCATCAACATCATCATTAGTGCCCTCGTCGCCTACACAAATCTCCCCCTCATCCTCTTATTCCAAAGTGGCATCCTCAATTGGTGTATCACCGACTACACTCAGGCTGTTCAGGCACAAATCAGCAGAACTGTTGAAAGGGCCCTTCTTTATAAGTACACTGTCACTAACAGAATGCTCACGATTAGACATATCACTGGTGGATGGACTCTCCACAGGGATTGGTGTCATTTCTGATTCAGAGCATACATTATCCTCTAATGCCTTACTGTTTTCTTGCAGCTTGGCTTTGACGAGTAACAGTAGTTATGCACCACTTTTAGACTCCAAATTACTTGGTCTTGCTTGGTCACGAGTGACGGTACAAGAAGAAGGCTCGGTAACATTTTTGGATCTGCCACTAATAGAGGAAGGCGAAGGCCTCATTCTTTCTTTGCCACTGCGTGTATAGAATGGTATGGTGGCAATTTTTTGTTTTTATCGGCACTTAACTTTTCCTCAGTTCCACTTATTTTCGCTTCAACACGGTAAAAAAAAAATTGGTGTGTGTTTTTTTCCCTGATTTAAAAAGACTTTGATATCGCCTTTCCCAGATGACGTACTGGGAACACTGCCATCAGGACTGTTGACAGAACCGGGTTGCTGATTCTGCTCATATGTGGACTGCTTTTAATCCATTTTAATGAGGCCAAAGCACTTGTAGTGTCAAAATTGTATTAGATAGATATTGCTGACAAATATAACTTTTAAGATCCTGAAAAGTTAGTGTTTCACACTGGGGAATATGGGAGACCCCAAAAGCACTTGGAGTGAAAATATTGTTTTAGATACTGCTGACAAATATGACTTTTGACAGCCAGAAAAATTAGTGTTTCACACTGGGGAATATGGGAGACCCCAAAAGCACTTGTAGTGCAAAATATTGTTTTAGATACTGCTGACAAATATGACTTTTGACAGCCAGAAAATTTACTGCAAAACAATGGGAAATAAGGGACACCCCAAAAGCACTTGGAGTGCCAGAAATTGAAAAAAAAACCCCTCCTCTATCCTCCTCTTACTGCTCTAACAATTGGTAGTAATATTAGAATTGTATAGAATAGAAACAATAATGTGTCCAATTTTTGCTCTGTCCCTGCGCTGTTATAGCCTGTGACCTAACCCTGCTCTCTCCCTCTGTCAAATGGCGATGGATTGCTGTGGAGGCTGGTATTTATGCTTTTCAAATCTCGCGAGAACCGAGCTCAGAAATACGAATACGTCACTATAACGTTTTGCCTCGATTTCGATTCCGAATGGGCGGAACAGCACCGAGCCAAGCAAGCTCGGTACTTGAATAGGCGAAATTCTTATGGATTCGGATCTCGGGGAACCGAGCCCGCCCATCTCTAGTTCTTAGAAAGAGAGATGGTTTTCAGAGCGTGTCTAAAAATTTGAAAGCTGTGGGAAAGTCTGTTTAGGTGTGTTAGGGAATTCCATAAGTGGGGAGTGGCATGGGAGAAATCTTGTAGGTGGGAGTGAGAGATGGGTACCAGAGACAAGACAAGGACTGGGTCAGAAGTAGCTCTAAGAGGGCGGTGTCACGCTTCAATGCCGAAAACTGGATATCACAGCTTTGGAGCACAGAATAGGATGAAAGCAGAAGATGAAAAATTTAAAGAAGCACATCCAATTCATTCGGACTCCAATCTGCCACCATATAATAATACTCGTCAGTTTGTGTTAAAATTTAAATAATTTAATAAACATTAAAAACATAGAAACACAGGTATAAAAGAAACAATATATAAAAAATACAAATCAGGATCCAGGACGATCAATTTGTGTTTACCTACAACTTCTCCCCTTTCAGTGCACATAGGGGGGGGAAGTTTTAATGGATCAGTTTTCAATCCAACAATTGTTTCAATGGCTACTTTATAAAGTCTAGATCAATATTATTATTATTATTATCATTTATTTCTTGGGCGCCACAGGGTTTTCGCAGCGCCTTACATAATACGAACAGTAGGCCATACAGGGTAAAACATCACAGAACAATAAACACTAAGTACCAATGCTTCGGAAACTCCGGGCAGACATATGGAGTGAGGGCGGAGCAGAAGAGTCGGTATGAAGACAGGAGGGGAGAGGGGCCCTGCTCATACGAGCTTACATCCTAAGGGAGGGTGGACAAAACAGGCACGAAGGGAGGCAGTGATGCAATGGAGAAAAAGGGACCAGGGGAGAGGAGGGAGAACAAACAGAGTGGATGAGGGGTTAAGTGGATGGTTGGTAGGCTTTCAGGAACAGGTGAGTTTTGAGTGCCCTTTTGAAGGAGCACAGATTGGGAGCGAGATGGATGGAGCGAGGGAGGTCATTCCAGTGCAGGGGTGCAGCTCGGGAAAAGTCTTGGACTCGGCAGTGGGAAGAGGTAATGAGAGTGGAGGAGAGGCGACGGTCATTTGCCGAGCGCAGGGAGCGAGCAGGAGTATGAATGGTAAGGAGGTTAGAGATGTAGGGAGCAGTAGACTGGAAAAGAGCTTTGTAAGTGGTAGTAAGGAGTTTAAAGAGGATTCTGTAAGGGAAAGGGAGTCAGTGTAAGGCCTGGTAGAGAGGGGAGGCAGAGGAGGAGCGACGTGAGAGAAAGATAAGTCTGGCAGCTGCATTGAGTACAGATCGGAGCGGGGCGAGATGGGAGAGAGGGAGGCCAGTGAGGAGGAGGTTGCAGTAGTCCAGACGGGAGATGATGAGTGCATGGATGATGGTTTTGGTGGCGTCTTGTGAGAGGAAGGGTTGGATGCGGGTGATGTTGCGCAGTTGGAAGCGACAGGCTTGAGCAAGGGATTGGGCTTGGGGGGCAAAAGAGAGAGAGGAGTCAAGGGTGACACCCAGGCAACGGAGTTGGGTGACAGATGAGATGGTAGTGTTGTTAACAACGATTGAGAGGTTGTGGTGAGAGGGGAGTCTGGAAGGAGGAAAGACTATGAGTTCCGTTTTGGAGATGTTAATTTTGAGAAAGCGTGAGGACATCCAGGAGCAGATGGCAGAGAGGCAGTCAGATACACGAGAGAGGAGGGTGGACGAGAGATCAGGAGAGGAGATGTAGAGTTGAATGTCGTCAGCATAAAGGTGATACTGAAGACCAAAGGAGGAGATTAGCGCACCAAGGGAGGAAGTGTAGAGCGAAAAGAGAAGGGGGCCGAGAACAGAGCCCTGAGGGACTCCTACTTGGAGGGGCATGGGGGCGGTGGAAGAGCCGGACATGGAGACAGAGAAGGTGCGGTTAGCAAGGTAAGAGCAGAACCAGGCATGGACAGAACCAGAGAGGCCTAGAGAGAGAAGATTTTGCAGAAGGAGGGGGTGGTCCACGGTGTCAAAGGCCGCGGAGAGGTCGAGGAGGATAAGTAAGGAGAAATGACCCCTGGATTTGGCTGATAGGAGGTCATTGGTGACTTTAGTCAGGGCAGTTTTAGTGGAGTGGAGGGGGCGGTAACCAGATTGGAGAGGGTCGAGGAGGGAATTGTCTGAGAGGTACCTGGTGAGACGACAGCAGACTAACCGCTCAAGAAGTTTGGAGGCATAGGGGAGAAGAGAGATAGGACGATAATTGGCGACGGAGGAGGGGTCGAGGTTGGGTTTTTTGAGGATAGGAGAGATGAGAGCGTGTTTGAATGAGGAGGGTACAACACCAGAGGAGAGTGATAGGTTGAAGAGGTGTGCCAGGTAGGAGCAGGCAGTGGGAGAGAGAGAGCGAAGGAGGTTAGAGGGGATTGGATCAAGAGGACAAGTGGAGGGAGGAGAGGAAAGAATGAGGGAGCGAACTTCATTGCCTGTTGTGGGGCTGAAGGAGCTCCAGAGTTGTTTGTTAGAGGGAGGTGAAGCAGTAATGGCAGCGGGAGAGGGGTTGGAGGAGGAGATGTTGAGTCTGATGGCTTCAATTTTGGAGGAGAAAAAAGTGGCGAAGTCATCAGCTGAGATGGAGAGAGGGACCGGAGGGGGGGGGAGAAAGAAGGGAGTTAAAGGTGGCGAAGAGACGACGGGGATTAGAGGACTGAAAGGAAATGAGGGATTTAAAGAAGGTTTGTTTAGCCAGGGAGAGGGCAGAGCAGAATGAGGAGAGGATAAATTTAAAGTGAAGGAAGTCAGCCAGGGAGCGAGATTTCCTCCAGAGGCGTTCTGCAGTGCGAGAGCACTTTTTAAGGAAGCCGGTGAGTTTGGAGTGCCATGGTTGGGGGATGAGACAGCGTCGGCGGATGGGAGAGGCAGGGGCGACAGCGTCAAGGGCAGTAGTGAGGGAGTGGTTGTAGAGACAGGATGCCTGGTCAGGGCAAGTCAGGGAGGGAAGGGGAGAGAGGAGAGAATCAAGAGTGGAGGAGAAGGAGATGGGGTCGATTGCATCAAGGTTGCGTCTGGTGAGGGTGGCTTTAGGCGGGGGGGAGCAGGGGAGGAGGACAGAATGAAAGATAGGAGATGGTGGTCGGAGAGTAGGTCGGGAGAGATGTAGAAGTCTGAGAGATCGTAGAGATGCGAGAAGACAAGGTCGAGGGAGTGACCAAGATGGTGGGTGGGGGAGGAGGTCCACTGGGTGAGACCAAGGGAGGAGGAGAGGGAGAGAAGTCTGATAGTGGCAGGGTCTGAGCAGTTGTTGATGGGGATGTTGAAGTCCCCGAGTATGACGGAGGGAAGGTCAGAGGAAAGGTAGTGGGGGAGCCAGGAGGCGAAGTTATCCAGGAACAGGGAGGTAGGGCCAGGAGGGCGGTAGATGACGGAGACCCGGAGATGGATGGGGGAGAAAAGACGAATGGAGTGAACTTCAAAGGAGGAGAAAGAGAGGGAAGGTACAGTGGGAATAACCCAAAAAGTACAGCAGGGGGATAGGAGAAGTCCCACTCCGCCACCAGGACGTTCGTCCGGTCTGGTAGAGTGGGTGAAGGAGAGGCCACCATAGGAGAGGGCGGCGGGTGAGGTGGTGTCAGAGGGAGTGAGCCAGGTTTCAGTGATGGCGAGAAGGTTAAGAGAGTTGGAGACGAAGAAGTCGTGGATGGAGGTCAGTTTGTTACGGATGGACCTTGAGTCCATCCGTCTTGAGTCTCATTCATTTGAGCAAAAAGTCAAATGCACGTATTAATGAAATAACATAAATGCCACTATCCAGTATGTTTTTAATTAAGACCGTTCTTTTCAAGATCTGTGTAGCTTGTGTTGGTGTTGTATATCAGTGTATATTGATATATCCCTGTTGGGGGATATATCAATATCTGTTGAAAGCAGAAGATGTTTATTGAACAGGTATAAACCGGAGAACACAGGAAATGGTACGAACCAAGTACAGATACTGAACAAGGATTTTTGAGAGAAGCTGAAAACTAGTAGCAATAAGAAATACAGCTGATGCAGGTGGAGCACAACAATAAGTAACATAGCAACAATGACCGGCACTGGTAACTGGAAGAGGCAGATATTAATAGGGAGCCACCAGGTGCAGGTGATTAACTAGTGCAGCAGGTTAACCCCTAATAGTAAGAAGAAGCAAGGCACAATAACAGCACCTCTGGTGGATAAGAGGTACTGCCGGATAATACATTCAAAGTAACAAGTCCAATATAGTCCCAGAGGCAGGAGCTGCCAATACAAAGCAGCATGCAGATGCAATGCTGCAGAAAAGGTGAAGGCAGATCCTGAATAGCAGGAGGGAGAGTATTTTGTTATGAGATTTTAGATGTATAAAGGGGTGGTGATTTTGAGGGCTTTGTATGGTAGGGTGAGTATTTTGAATTGGATTCTGGAGGACACAGGTAGCCGTGTAGGGATTTGAAAAGTGATGCAGTAGATGTGGAGCAGTGAGACAAGAAGATCAATTTTGCAGCAGCGTTAGGATGGACTGAAATGTGGATACTTAGGTGTTGGGAATGCCAGATAGCAGGAGGTTGCAGTAGTCTAGATGTGAGAAGATAAGAGAACGGATAAAAGCTTGGTAGCATGTTGAGTAAAAAAACAGCATATTCTGGCAATGTTTTTAAGATGGAGACTAGGAGAGAGTATGGATGTAAGGAATAAAGCAGAGGGCAGACTCAAGTGTGATACCAAGCCAGCAGGCTTGGGAGATTGAGGAAATTGTGGTGTTATTGACAGTAACCGAGATTTGAAGGTAGGTGGTGACTCTGGCAGTGGGATGTTAATAAGCTCTGTTTTGGACATGTTTTTGGACATGCTTTAGGTAGCATTAGGACATCCATGTGGAGATAGCAGAAAGACAGATGGTTACATAACATAGTACAGAAGGGGAGAGGTCAGACGAAGAGATATAGATTTGGGTGTCATCAGCGTACAGGTGTGCAATGAAAAAGGTAAAGGGCCAAGAACAGGGCCATTCCCACTGCTGTTGGGGTCCATTGTGGGACACCAACAGATAGTGGGAATGGAGGGAGAGTGTGCCAAAGGTAGAAACACTAAAGGAGCGGTTTAATAGGTAGAAAGTGAACCAGAAAAGGACTGTGTCACGAAGGACAATGGAGTGAAGTATGTGTAGGAGAATAGGGTAATCAACAGTATCAAAAGCAGCAGAGGGGGGGGGGTGTGGCTTAGCAGCCATACGAGACGGTCGCATCTTTCTTGAGCTTCTCACATAAAGGCTAAAAATCATATTTACTGGCGACTTTTGGTTACCCCGACCAACAAAATAGCCCTTGTACCCTAAGGAGCTCTTGCCAGCTAACTGGTGATACTTATATCACCCATAATTTCAGCGGTTGTCGTGGACTCACAAGAGTGAACTGTGGGCTGACATTAGGAGAGATTACAAGAGTCCCTCGCGACCTGCCCACCGACTGATATATGGGCTGAATTTCCTCTAACCCTCATTAATCACCCTCCATGAGAGGACTTTCTCTGAAGCCATACATCGAGGGGCGCCACATTTGAGCCGACTACTGTGAGCGGCGGACCAGGAGGTAGGTGCCTTACCTGCTGTGGGCGACATCCAAGTTCCTGTCCGAGTGATCTTCCTGTTTTCTGGGAGGTATGAGGTATGTGGTGTCGGCGGCGCGAGAACCGGAAGTCCTTAAGCGCCATTACAGCCTTCTCTTCCGGCGAGCCGACCCGCGTGGTGGAAGCTGGGAATCTTACTGAGTGGCGGGAGTTTTCCGGGTGATTAAGCTGAAGTCAATCAAATTGACCCAGAGGGGTCACACAACCCCGGGGAACACAGAGATCTAAGCCGCTGTGACAAGGAAAGAAGCCTGCTGAGACTGCTGTCTCGGATTCTATTAACACTCAGGACCCCGAACTTCCGGTCTTTCGGAGCTTCATTTCCGGTGGACATTGCCGGAGGGAGGCTCGGACCTGGCGCTGCCAGCGCGGCTCCTAATTAATTAATTGAGGAAAAAAAGAAAAAAAAAAAACAGAAAAAAGAATAAAAAAGAAAAAAAAAAGAAAAAAAAAAAAGGAATAAACAAAGAGTACCGCGCTTCTAGAGATCTTAAGCTATTTGAGCTGGGAGAGTGCAGCTAAAAGATTTTGGGCCTGATTCATCAAGGTACGCAAACGCATACGCATCTGCTAAACGGGACTTGAGTATGTAAAACACCACATACGCAGCGCAAACAGAGCAGATACGGCACTCAAAGTCAACTCAATCTCAAACTCCAACGCAAATATAACGGTTTGGGTCACTCAAAGTATGAAACACAGATGCGTATGCATTTGCGTACCTTGATGAATCAGGCCCTTTGAGAGGATCTCCCTGCTGCAGATAAGATCGACCTGGACCACTCGCGAGGTGCCTGAGACAGAGAGTCATACCTCCATATGACACCTTAAAGGCAAGCATACAGCACATTAATTCCAGGTACATTATCCACATTATTGCTTATTACTGTCGTTGAAAAGTGAACTAACACCATCTAGGGGATGTTACGGCAAGTGCACTATTCACAATTTAATGAGAGGACTATTCTGTATGCATTGAGCTTGAGAGTACAGGCTCCTTATTGAAATGCAGGCTTTATTCTTAATCACTTTATCACTATTGAAATGCTTCATTAATGATACTGATATCGACGAAGATTCTTATCAACAGCTATACATACGGAGCAAGATAGAGGCTGGTCAGATTGTATTGGATAGGACTGCCTGATCCAAGTTGACACCTGCAACAACATGTTCATTGGAGTAGATAGCAACTAAGGCCTTGGGAACGCGCCCTGCTCAGATGACTGTCTAAAAGTGTAACACAGAGACTTCCGGTGGGCGGTACACCTGGATGACCGCGTTTTAACAAATCTCTTCACTATTTTTTTCTCCCCGGAGTCTGGCCACACAAGTGGGCCTACGGAGCATAGACGAACATTGCAGCATTCCTGGAGCTGGATACGTATAGTTATATATGTTATATTGCTTATTACCATATAATTTTTGATAGATCTGAAGTATTGATATAAGCGTTCAATTTGACAATTCATGCAGATGTTTTTTTTCCACATTCTAATATAACCTTGAAGCTGTTTAAGTAGTTAATTAGGTTAGAAGATAATCTAATATCCTTGAGTACTAACTTTTCTTCCCTTAATTATGTGATCAGCTTAATATAAGATAAGAGAATTCACAATATAATTATAGTCACATGTTATTGAATTCCGGATATAACAATCCCTAACAGGCCTGTAAACCAATTTCTTATATTAGCATCTGACTTGCTTAGACATGGAGAAGTATTGCAATAAAAACTCATCCAAACGTGCAAATAATAAGCCAGACCAAAATAAAGGGGGCAGAAATAAACCTGGAGCTGGAAGGGGTGCTTCCTCTCCTTCCTCGTCCCTCTCCGCGGGGCACGTGGAGGAGGGGGACCAAACTTCTCTTACTGGACCTACAAATACTCCAGGTCCAGATACGGCTCAAACTATCCTAGATACCCTCCTTCCCATCATAGACAAAAAATTTGGAGCTATTCAGGACACCTTTGATGAAGCTATCTCTAAAATAGCAGAAAATACGGCCAGAATAAACACGCTGGAACAACGTACCAGCGATGTGGAGGATAATGTTCTAGCCCTGCAAAATGTGTCTGAACAAGAATCAAGAAAATGGTCACAAATGCAAGAAAAAATTGATGACCTGGAAAACCGTAGCCGAAGGAATAATCTTAGGTTTATTGGTATCCCAGAGTCAGTGAAAGGACCTAACTTATTTTCGTATCTTAGACAGGACCTAATAGTTGCCTTAAATTTGCATGATGAAATAGACAATTTACATATAGAACGAGCCCATCGTCTAGGCTCAATCAAAGAGGGAAACTCTGCTAGACCACGACCTGTCTTGGCTAGATTCTTAGACTTTACAGATAAGGAAAAAATTTTGATAGCATTCAGACGAAAAAGCAATTGGAGATTGAGGGCAATAGAATACTAATATTTCAGGATTATTCGGCTATGTTGTCACAGAAAAGGAAGGAATTTGCGCCGGTTTGCAAATTCCTGGCTAGTAACAATAACAGCTTTGCCCTCATTTACCCAGCTAAGCTTAGAGTGGTGGAGAATGGTCGTACACTAATCTTTGAAAATCCGGTGACAGCTAAAAAACACTTTCAGGTGTTGCCTTCACATTCAGGGTGTTAGGAACTCCCAAGCCAGTACAATAAAACTTGGGGACTAGTCTGAAGGCCCGGTGTTCGCTGGAGCCCCTAGTGGTGGGGACAGACTTGGCTGCGGGCCGACCGAGGGTCGAGTAACGTATACTGACTTAAAGGAGAACCCAGGAGTGGAGTGATTGGCAGGCTGTAGTGAAGAGGGAATCCAAGGTCAAAGGTCACTAGCACAGATGCAAAATCCAGGGACAAGCGAAGGGTCAGACACACAGGCAAAGAAGCAAAATCCGGAATCCAGGCAAAAGGGTCAAGGTCAGAAGAGAAGGTTCTCAGGTCCAGGAACAAGTAGAGGTCAAAACATGGGTAGTCAATCCAAGGTAGCAATAACCAAACAGAGAGAACAAGCAGGCAGCAGGACTGAGGGCAGAACGCTATAACCGGCAATGAGGCTCAGTCCTCATTGCCTTAAATAGTACAGATGGCCAATCAGCACATAGTCCAGAATATGTCCTCAGCTGTAGAATAATAGCAGAGCCTGCAGCCAATCGTATCTGCAAAGTACCAGCAGAGACTAAAGCCTTAATCAGCCTGGATTGGCTGATTCCAACAGGTGTGCAGGGCGGGCCTAAACCTGTGCGCACGCGCCTGGCTGTTTAACAGCTGGCCGGGCGCGGTGTTTAG
The DNA here is from genome assembly GCF_038048845.1 of Mixophyes fleayi. NCBI lineage: Eukaryota > Metazoa > Chordata > Amphibia > Anura > Limnodynastidae > Mixophyes > Mixophyes fleayi. The sequence goes on from NC_134403.1 coordinate 240,143,722, forward strand.
AGCGACCAAAGCGTCCTGGTTGTTGCCCAGGCCACCGGGACACCGAAACCGGAAGTGACGCCCCGGTTGCCGTAGCAACGGCCGGGACGTCACCAGCAGACCCCGGAGAGTCGTGGCGGTACCCGCGAGCACTAACAGTACCCCCCCTTGAGGAGGGGTCAAGGAACCCCGACATCCAGGCTTTGTGGGAAATTTCCTGAAAAATTCTTTAATGAGTCTCCCAGCATGGAGACGCCTCCGCGGTATCCAACATCGCTCCTCAGGGCCATAACCCTTCCAGTGCACTAGGAACTGAACTTGGCCTTGGACCCTCCTTGAGTCAAGGATTCTTTCAATGACATATTCCTGGTCTCCATTCACAACCAAAGGCCGAGGCCTGCTAGAGGAAGGCTGACTGAATCTGCTGGGAGCAACGACTTTCTTCAGAAGCGAACAATGGAATGTCGAGGGTATTTTTAAAGAAGGTGGGAGTTTTAGCCTGAAAGCCACTGGATTTATCTTTTTCTCAATTGAAAATGGTCTAATGTATCGGGGCCCCAGTTTCTTGCAAGGTTGCCTCAACTTGATGTTCTGTGTGGACAACCAAACCCGATCCCCCACTTTCACAGAACATGGCACACGATGGCGGTCAGCGAAAGTTTTGGATTTTTGAGAGGCTTGACCCAGTGCAGAGTGCACCTTTTTCCAGACAGATCTCAACCTGGCCGTAAAAGCAGGTGTTCCAGAATCCCCACTGGGAACAGCAGTAGAGAAAGAGTTGAACTTTGGGTAATAACCGAGGTTGCAGAAGAACGGGGATGTGTGTATTGTGGAATGGCAGGAATTGTTGTAAGCGAATTCCGCCCAGGGCAAGAGAGAGGACCAGTTATCGTGAAATTTCGAAACATAGATGCGTAAAAACTGTTCCAAGGACTGGTTGGTTCTTTCTGTCTGTCCATTCGACTGCGGGTGATACGCTAAGGACAGACTGATACTGATCCCAATGGACTTACAAAAAGATCTCCAAAATCGTGCAATAAACTGAGATCCTCGGTCCGAGATGATGTCTTCAGGAAGACCGTGGAGACGAAAGATATGGGTCAGAAACAAGGTAGCCAAAGTCCTGGCATCCGGTAGTTTGGGTAAGGATATAAAATGTGCCATCTTACTGAATCATTCCAAGATTACCCAAATGGTGTTATGGGCCGCAGATACTGGAAGGTCAACAATAAAATCCATCGAAAGATGAGACCAAGGCCTGCTTGGAGCAGGCAAGGGTAGCAGTAGACCAGAAGGGCAGTTTCTAGCAGATTTATTTCTTGCACACTCAGGACAGGCACGGATGTAAGCCTCCACATCATCCGATAAGGTGGGCCACCAAAGCCAGCGAGTAAGAATTTCGATAGTCCTACGAATTCCCGGATGACCAGCAGAGCGGTTGTTGTGACCCTCTATGAGGACAGGTTTCCTCAGATGAACCGGGACAAATAACTTGTTAAGAGGTGTCTGAACTGGAGAAATTTTCTGGAAGTGTCGGATAGTGGCTCCCAGATCCTGGGTGAGTCCGAGATGAATTGAAGTTGACGGAACAATAGACCGTGAGTCAGGAGGCTGAGGATGATGGGCCAAAAAACTTCGGGACAAAGAATCAGCCTTAATATTTTTTGAACCTGGACGAAATGTGATGATGAACCTAAATCTGGTGAAGAATAGGGCCCATCGAGCCTGCCTGGGATTCAGAGTTTTTGCGGTCTGAATATATTGGAGGTTTTTATGATCTGTGAAGATGGTAATGGTGTGTGCAGCTCCCTCCAACCAATGTCGCCATTCCTCCAATGCCAACTTAATGGCCAATAATTCATGGTTTCCGACGTCATAATTACATTCCGCAGGCAGAAACTTTCTCTAGAAAAATGCACAAGGATGTAACTTTTTACTCTGTGGGTCTTTCTGAGAGAGAATGGCACCAGCACCGACATCTGAAGCGACCACCTCCACAATAAACGGAAGTCCTGGGTCAGGGTGTCTAAGGACTGGAGCAGAAATGAAGGCAGCTTTGAGAGCTGAGAAACTTGCCAGTGCTTCTACGGACCACTCTGCTGGGTTAGCTCCTTTTCGAGTGAGGGCAGTGATAGGAGCCACTAACGAGGAGAATGAACCAATAAACCTTCGGTTATAATTGGCGAACCCAAGGAATCTTTGGATCGCCTTCAAGTTAGTAGGTAGGACCCAATCTTGAATTGCCTGCACCTTGGCGGGATCCATAGCGAATCCTGATGAGGAGATGATGTAACCCAGGAATGACACTGTGGACACCTCAAATTCGCATTTCTCCCGTTTTGCGTACAGGTGATGTTCTCGTAATTTCAATAAAACCTGGCGGACATGCTGACGATGCTGAGATAAGGATTCAGAATAAATTAGGATGTCATCCAAATAAACAACCACTGTTTTTCCCAAGAACTCACGCAATACATCGTTAATCAGGTCCTGAAAGACTGCCGGAGCGTTGCACAAACCGAATGGCATTACAAGATATTCGTAATGTCCCGAGTGGGTATTAAGGGCAGTCTTCCATTCATCCCCCTTCTTGATTCGGATAAGATTGTAGGCCCCTCGGAGGTCAATCTTAGAGAATACAGTAGCTGTTTTCAGTTGATCGAACAGGATAAAGGATACATGTTCTTAATCGTGATGTTATTCAGTCCACGGAAATCGATGCAAGGCCTCAGGCTGCCATCTTTTTTGGAAACGAAAAAACAACCTGCGCCTACAGGAGATTTGGAAGGGCGGATGAACCCTTTCTTCAGGTTTTCTTGTACATATAGTTCCATGGCCTGTGTTTCAGGAAGGGATAGTGAATATAAACGCCCTTTGGGCAACTTAGAACCGGGTACCAATTCAATTGCGCAGTCATATTCCCGGTGTGGTGGGAGTGAATCAGCTTTCTTCCTGCAAAAAACATCACTGAAGTCCTGGTAGGGTACCGGCAACAATTCTGGACTAGGCTGTACAATTCTAAGAGGCAGGGTCAAGCAGGACATAGAGCACCCGGGACTCCAACGGACAATTTCCCCTGTTTTCCAGTCAATAAGGGGGTTATTACTGCGAAGCCAAGGATACCCCAGAATCAATGGAGCAGAGGGACAGGTTTTTAAGTAAAAGGAGAGTTTCTCGGTATGGAGTACTACTACAGACAACCGAACCATTGGAGTCCTGGCAAGAATTCTTCCCCCGGGCAAGGGGTTACCATCCAACCCACAGGTGGAAATGCTTGATCCTAGCTTGATATCCGGAATGTTGAGCTCACGAGCCAAATTTATGTCCAGGAAGTTGCCAGCCGCACCACTATCCAGAAATGCTGACAGATCCATGGATTTATCACGGAAGGCCAATCGTCCAGGCACTAACAAGGAATTATCTGAAGAGATAATCTGAAGACCTAAGCACACCTCTTCACCTGCACTTAGGCTTTGGAGTTTCCCGGCTTATTGGGACACAGACGTACTAAGTGGCCAGGTTGACCACAATACATACAGAGACCTAGTGAGCGTCTCCTGGAACGTTCATCTGGAGGTAAGCGGTAAGCGCCCACCTGCATGGGTTCAGGAGAGTTGGGCAGAGTGGCACAGGAGCTGAAGGATATATCAACAGGTACAGATGATTCCCGTTCAGACTTCCTTTCTCTGATCCGACGATCAATTTTAATAACGAGTTGCATCAACTCCTCCAGTGACTCGGATACCGGATACTGGACTAAGGAGTCCTTAATCTGCTCGGTAAGTCCCAAGCGAAATTGACTTCGCAATGCTGGATCGTTCCAGGCACTATCAACAGACCATCGCCGGAATTCTGCGCAATATTCCTCCGCAGAGCGACGTCCTTGCCTCAACGCTCGGAGGTGCGACTCAGCTGAGGCTACCCTGTCTGGGTCATCGTACAATAAACCCAAAACTTGGAAAAAGGCATCCACGGACTGAAAGGCTGGGCTGGTTGAAGGCAAGGAGAAGGCCCAAGACTGAGGGTCACCCTGGAGTAAAGAGATGATTCCTACCCTTTGTTGTTCAGAACCAGAAGAACGTGGTTTCAGGCGAAAGTACAGCTTGCAGCTCTGTTTGAAGTTACGGAAGACTGTCCTGCTTCCAGAGAATCGGTCAGGCAAGTTCATTTTAGGCTCCGGTGGGTCACCAGCAGGAACTTGCTGGAGCTGCTGGTCTCTGGAAACCCCTTCTTGGGCTGCCAGGCGCTGGGATAAATTCTGCACCACTTGAGAAATCGCCTGTATCTGATTTGCCAAGATCTGAGCTGGAGACAGGTTTGACTCGTCGTCGTCCATGGCCGAATAATACCAATCTTCCTTTTCCTTGGCCGGTTATAATGTTAGGAACTCCCAAGCCAGTACAATGAAACTCGGGGACTACTCTGAAGGCCCGGTGTTCGCTGGAGCCCCTAGTGGTGGGGACAGACTTGGCTGCGGGCCGACCGAGGGTCGAGTAACGTATACTGACTTAAAGGAGAACCCAGGAGTGGAGTGATTGGCAGGCTGTAGTGAAGAGGGAATCCAAGGTCAAAGGTCACTAGCACAGATGCAAAATCCAGGGACAAGCGAAGGGTCAGACACACAGGCAAAGAAGCAAAATCCGGAATCCAGGCAAAAGGGTCAAGGTCAGAAGAGAAGGTTCTCAGGTCCAGGAACAAGCAGAGGTCAAAACACGGGTAGTCAATCCAAGGTAGCAATAACCAAACAGAGAGAATAAGCAGGCAGCAGGACTGAGGGCAGAACGCTATAACCGGCAATGAGGCTCAGTCCTCATTGCCTTAAATAGTACAGATGGCCAATCAGCACATAGTCCAGAATATGTCCTCAGCTGTAGAATAATAGCAGAGCCTGCAGCCAATCGTATCTGCAAAGTACCAGCAGAGACTAAAGCTTTAATCAGCCTGCATTGGCTGATTCCAACAGGTGTGCAGGGCTGGCCTAAACCTGTGCGCACGCGCCTGGCTGTTTAACAGCTGGCCGGGCGCGGTGTTTAGAGCGACCAAAGCGTCCCGGTTGTTGCCCAGGCAACCGGGACACAGAAACCGGAAGTGACGCCCTGGTTGCCATAGCAACGACCGGGACGTCACCAGCAGACCCCGGAGAGTCGCAGCGGTACCCGCGGCCACCGTGAGCACTAACACAGGGTCACCAAATAGTGCTCCTAGGGCACCAACATGAAGGATTTAATGCTCTGGATTTAGTCAACAAAATGTAAAAAGGCTAACAAAATACACGATGACTATATAATATCTGTTTATTATCAATATGTGAATTCTCAATATATGAATATACGTATTGACTTAGTTATGTAACAAATGTTACAAATGTTTATGGTTGAAGATTCTGTGATCTCTGGCACTATTTCCAGAGATCATACACAGAATTTGGTTAGGAAAATGTTAAGAAAAGGTTTGAGGTACAAAAAATGTAATGCATTATGTAATTTGTTCTTAATTTTCACAACTTTGCTAAACACACAATGTCCCACCCTACAAATTTGGGATAATGGAACCCTGTACTTGGGTCTGACTTCCTCTTTGATGGTTTTGGAGGAGTTTTTTTATATTCTCCTTCTACACACCTTTGGTCTAGCCGATCGCCCCTGCGTGGGGATAGGTTAATGATGCAGTCTGCACAGTCGGGCTCTCAGTGGTCTGACACTCCACAGAACCTTAACTTGTCGTCTTGGAATGTGGGTGGTCTAAACTCTCCCAATAAATGCAAAAAAGTCCTTACCCACCTTAAGCGAGCTCATATTGACATAGTATTTTTGCAGGAGACACATTGGAGGAAGTCTGATAGTTCTGCTTTGCGGGCTGGGTGGATTGGAGATTGCGTATCGGCCTCATATAAAACATAAACCATGGGAGTGGCCATAATAATCGCTAGGCATCTTCAATACACAGTTCTAGATACTCTCATAGACACTGAGGGCCGATACTTATTAATTAATTTACAAATTAACGATGAGAAATTTACTCTTCTATACATTTATGCCCCTAATGGATTACAACGTGATTTTTACCAGTCTCTGATTCAGCTTATTCTACAACGTGATACCCCTAATCTTGTGATTGCAGGTGACTTTAACTCTGTCATTGATCCAAAATACGATAGGTCCAATGCACCTTCCACAACTAACCCAAGGGATTCTGAGGGATTTTTTGGTTTGGTATCCAGGTGTGGCATGGTTGACCCGTGGCGTCTTTTTAAATCAGGTAAAAAATGTTTGCATTTTTTCCTTTAAACAACAAAAAAGCCCAACACAGTAGGCTATCCCCCCAACTATACCCCATACAGTGATACAAGTATTGTCAAGTATTTGTACACCATGCAGTTAGAAAAAGCAAAAAACATTGACATTCACATTTCCAAGTAAAGATATATAAATTTTTCCAAGATATAGGGAAATAATGGTACACCTTTGGTAATACAAGATACAATCGTTGATCTTAATAACATAATAGGCGGCTGGATGTCTGCCCCAAGCTTCAATCAGGAGAGTTCCACTTCCCTCAATCCCTCCGTGACATACGGGGATATCCTCCATCTATACCATATTCTTTCATACTTATCCACCAAATTCCTGCTGGTATACATGAACCTTTCATGGCCGACTGTATCGTTAACAAGGTCAATCCAGCTATTCAATGTCAGACCTTCTGGTGCCATCCATTTCCTAGCTATCACTACCTTTGCCAGCATGAGTAACGTATTGATAAGCAATCTAATGAGTCTACGAGTTTTTTTGTTCAGGCCTAAACCGAATATACAGAGCCTTGGAGTCAGGGCAATCACTCCCACCTCCAATCTTTTAATACAGTCCTCCACCTCTCCTCAAAAGGATGAAACCAGCGGACCCTCCCAGAGCATATGCCAGAAGCCCCCCTCCTCGCTCCTACAATTGGGACACAACACTTTCTGACCGCCACTAAACTTAGAAAGCCAAAGAGGGGTGAGATATGCTCTGTGTAACAGAAAAAATTGAACTTGGCGAAATCTAACTGATGCAGTGACCTCCTTTGGGCTACATAACACCATACCCCATGCCTTATCACTAAAACGCCCCAGATCTCCCTCCCACCTGCATCACAGCTCCAGCAAGCCCCCTTCGCCAGATCCTTCCACCAAAATTGAATACATAAAATATATTTGCCGCCTCTGGCCCAACCTTGACAGTTGCACCCTTAAGGAATCTGCGTTAAAGCTCGGGGTAGCTTCCCGAAACTGCGAGGCCAGAGCATGTCTTAATTGCAAATATCTATAAAAGTAACCCCTAGTAGTTCATGTAGTGTCTGAAGTTGCTCAAATGAATATAATATACCATTCTCATACAATTGTCCAATGTGTGTTAAATTGTAGTTTCACCAAGCTCCAGCCCCCTCCAACTTAGTCAGTTCTCCAAAATCCAAATTGTCCCATAGTGTAGTGCATGGATCCAGATCCATTCCACCTCCAATCTGGGATGACAATCTCCAAACCTTCATGGCCTGTATTAATAAAGGGGGGGTCCCTCCCAACTTTTCTTCCGCCCAGAAGAAACTGCACACGTGTATGACTAGATCCTGTCTCAGAAACCAAAAAATCATGCAAGTCTAGACCCAGCCTTGACCTAAACCAAACTTCAATATGTGCTAACTGGGAGGCAAAATAATAAAGCCATAGATTCGGCAAAGCCAAGCCCCCCGATCCTCGAGAACGATATAAGGTAGTGAGTTTAACTTTTGCCCTCCTGCCTGCCCATATCAAAGAAGCCATAAGACGTTCTATGTAACGGAATGTACTATGGAGGATATAGACCGGCGACTGCTGCAAAACATACAGAAACTTTGGTTGAACTATCATTTAGACCAGATTAATTCTACCTGTGACCGACAATGGCAGCTGCTTCCACACCCCAACTCGGCTCCTAAGATAGTCAATCTGAGGTTGAACATTACGCTGAATATATTGACCCATATGACTAGAAATCCAGATACCAAGATATTTAAATACCGGAGTCCATTTAAGAGAAGTCTGCAGAACTTGGCCCGTAGGGCAAGTTCCCCTAATCGGAGTTACACTAGATTTATCCCAGTTAATCAAAAGTCCCGAGTATCTACCGAACACCAAGACCACATGGAGTAGGTTTGGCAACGATTTATTAGGATATGACAAAAAAAGCAGCATATCATCTGCATAAAGGGCAATCTTGTCCGTCCTGCAACCCATCCTTAAACCAGTAATATCTGACTGCATTCTTACCACACATGCCAATGGCTCTATGGCAAGGGCAAACAGAGCAGGGGACAGGGGACATCCCTGTCTGGTACCTCTGCCCATAACAAACTGGCGGGACACAAAACCATTTACACAGACTCTAGCTGTAGGACAAGAATACAAAAGTCTAATCCACTGAATAAAAAACGGTCCAAACCCAAATTTCAAAAGCACCGCCCACAGGTACCTCCACTCCACAGAGTCAAAGGCCCTAGCAGCATCCAAGGACACCACCACTGCCTCCTCCTCCGCAGGATGGGGCAACTGTAAATGACAAAAAAGCCTACGCAGATTTATGGCCGTAGATTTTCCTGGCATAAAACCAGTTTGATCAGGATGCACTATCTCACTAATCACCCGGTTCAACCGTGTCGCCAAAATTTTTGCTAAAATCTTAATATCCGTTGCCAGTAACGATATCGGTCTGTATGATTCTGGAAACAAGGGATCCTTTCCCGTTTTAGGGATAAGAACTATAATGGCTTCAGCCATAGACGGAGATATACACCCCTGATCTCTAAAACTTGTAAACATGTCCTTCAGGCGAGGCACAAAAAACCCCAGATGTTTCTTATACAGCTGTATGAGTATCCCATCTATGCCCGGGGCCCTACCATTTGGGAACGATGATATTGCAGCTACAATCTATTCATCAGAAAACCCGTGGCGTCTTTTAAATCCAACAGACAGATCATACTCTTTCCATTCTGGTGTACACATCCTTTTCACGGATTGATTATATATTAGTATCTGACACTCTAACGCCATGGGTTCGTAAAGCAGACATTGTCGACATAATTATCTCAGACCACGCCATGGTTTCTCTTACGATTCAGAATCCAAGCTCGAGAAGGAGACCTAGACATTGGAGATTTCCGTCTTATCTATATAACTCAGATCATTTTCAACAATTTTTAAGTCACAGATGGGTGGAGTACTTAGATGATAACATTGACCAATGGGATGATAAAATTATTTTTTGGGATGCCTCAAAAGCGGTGATGCGGGGCCATATAATTGCATAAGTGTCTAGACATCGCAAGAAGGCGAGAGAAGTCTATGATAACCTACACAGACTATCGACTGAGGCTTATACTAGATATACTTCCAATCAATCTGAAATGACATGGGCGGCTTACTGTGAGGCGAGACAACTCTTAGAAAGCTTTTTGACGGCTCAGGCAAAGCAACAAATTAAGTTTTCAAAAAAAAATTTTTTCAGATGGGGAAATAAAGCCGGCAAATTGCTTGCCAAACCCCAAACGCAAAAGTCACATAGTCCCCCCTAAAGCCCCCAATTCATCTAAACTTCTTACCAAATCGGAAGACATATTGGAAGCCTTTCAAACTTATTATTCAGCCTTATATAGAGGCTCTGCGCCAAATCCTCAGCTAATATCCAAACTTTTGACAGAGGCCAAGTTACCTTCACTAACACCTGACCAGAGAGAATCTTTGGCGCAAGACATTACATCCCGAGATGTAGAATTGGCAATTAAGCATTTGAAACTCAATAAAACTCCAGGCCCAGATGGCCTTACGGCAGAGTATTACAAAGTCCTGGAAGGAGATTTGGCCCATGTCCTAGCAGATTTGTTTTCAAAAATTCATAGAGAGCGTCCAAACTACCCTTCATTTAATTTGGCCCATACAGTTCTTATCCCTAAACCAGGTAAGGACCCTACATTGGAGGGGTCTTATCGTCCTGTTACTCTTTTGAACACAGATTACAAGCTTCTGGCAAAAATCATAGCAGATCGCTTACAAAATATCCTTCCTGGGCTGTTAACACCCCACCAGTTGGGATTTGTGGCAGGATGACATTCGGTTAAGGGTATTAGAACTGCTATTTCAGCAATTGTGGCCTCAAATTTGGGTTACCACCTCTAACATGCTCCATAGTTTAGATGCCCAAAAGGCTTTTGACTCTGTCGCATGGCCATTTTTGAACGAAATCCTTTCATATAGGCGGTTTGACACAGATTTTATCTGATCGCTTTTCTCTACACCTCCCCTAAGACATCCTTATTGGAATCACAGGTTCTCCACTGGAAATGTCTAGAGGGACTAGACAAGGTTGTCCACTCTCTCCACTTCTATTTAATCTGGTATTGGATCCTATGCTTAGGGTTTTGCAAAACTGGAGGCAATTGGAGGGGATACAAATTGGGGATCAAGAAATCAAAATTACAGCTTTTGCGGATGACGTAATGATATATATATATATATATATATATATATATATATATCTAATCCAGAAGCCTCACTTAAACCTCTGATGAATAGGGTGGTTGAGTTTGGATCTGTCTCGGGATTTTCTGTCAACTTTGAGAAGTCCACTGCTATGTATTTGGGTAAAGATGTCATAACCCCAGCCTGGGCATGGGATATTCCTATTACTTGGGCAAAATCGACCATGTCATAACTGGGCATCCGACTACCTAAAGATATTCACTCTTTATATGACCTCAATATCTCAAAAGCGATAAATGTGGTGGAACATGAGATGAAAAGTTGGAAACACTTATGCCTCTCTTATGGAGGTAGGATAAATATAATTAAAATGATCATATTTCCTAAATTGTTGTATCCTTTACAAGTTTTACCACTATTATTGACAAGATCAGATGTAGCTAGACTAGATGCAGACTTTAGACGTTTCATCTGGAATTCCAAAAAAACACGTATTGGGTTAATCAAGTTACAACAGTCCAAAGAGAGAGTTGGGCTGAATTTGCCAAATATCATCAGATATAATCAAGCGGCTCAATTGCGACACCTTAGAGAATGGTTGCACGGGACAGATATCCATACTAACACTAAGCTGGATCACAGTTTTATACCTAATCTTAACTTATTGGCCTTTATCCATCTACATGAACAAGAATTGCCAATAGGACTCTATTGCAGACTCTACATAATCCACTCTTATATACCACACGCAAGCTCTGGCATAAACTTTGTCACATAAACCACTTAAGTCCCTATACTTCAGTGCATCTCCCCCTGTTAAATAACCCGAACTTTCAAAATGGCTCAGTCTCCTTCCCATTTACCGATTGGGCAAAGTTGGGAATTACTAAAATAAGACAATTAATCGATATTAACACACGTAAACCAATGACCTATGCCCAGATTAGTTCAAACTATCCGCAGCTGGCTCCATACCACCTAGCTGTATTCCAATGCACACATTACATTAGTACAGTTTTGCGAAAAATTCCTCTCTCGGATAGGGATAACCCCTTGGAGGTTATGCTTTCAAAACCTCCCTTAACTCACCAGGCCATATCACAACACTATTCCTTGATACGGGATCAATTTGATTATGGTCACTCTAAAACTGGTCTTTCGTTATGGCAGGAACGATTCCCTCATCTGACTCCAGAAGTTCTCCTTAAAGCACTTGCCAATTCCATTAAAATTTTACCGGCCATGACCTATACAGAAATGTTTCTTAACATTTTTCATAGAGCATATCTATCTCCATCTCGTCGGTTTCAGATAGGACTATCGGAATCTCATTGTTGTCCGAAATGTGGATTTCCAAGAGCGGATTTGACACATTGCTTCTTGGAATGTCCCCCAATTAAAAGATTCTGGACTCAGATTTGGAGATTCTCTAATACACATTTGGTAAACTATGCACCCCTATCTCCGGAATGGGCGATATTCGGAATACTCCCAAGTAGCTGCAAAGTTAGCAAAGGATGCAGGAGTTTATTATTAGCAATCTCAGCTGCGGCCAGAAAGAGCATATTGCAGGTCTGGGCCCAGAATTCTCCTCCTGTGTTCTCTCTTTTTAGAGAAAAGCTATATCATATATTTTGAATGGATTGGATAGAGACATCATTGCAAAAAGAGTCTAGAGTAAAACAATTTTTTAACACATGGGAGAGTTTTATAGCCCTATTACCTCATACTATACAAACACAACTCTGGAACAGTTTCCATAATACTGAATGGTATGAGTTAAGAATGGTCTCTGCAGACCCTCCAATCAATCTATCTATATCTAATGATAGTTGAGTCCTGTAGAAAGGGGGATTCTTTGGAATGGAGTGACTTGTAATGTTGATTGCACATTGGAATGTAAAAGAATTGTGAAAACATACTTGTACTTTATAATGCATTTAATTGTACTTGATATTTTTTTTTACCTCAATAAAAAATTGAAAAAAAAAAAATAAAAAAAAGCAGAGGGGTCCAGGAGAATGAGTATGGAGAAATGACCCTTAGACTTTGCTGTAAGTAGATCATTGCACATCTTTTGTGAAACACTAATCACTTAAGTAGGTGAGGAAATAAATAGGGATATAGTTAGAGAGAGGCTCGAGGTCGAGGGGACTGGTTGTAGGGTGAGATGATGAGATGAGTGTAAGGACTTCGTCTTCAGGTCCTGGAGAGAGTGAATTAAGGGTAGATTGTAGGTGAAGGTGGGTGGCGTGTGTGGTATTTGGCAAGAGGAAATATCTTGTCAAATGGTGTTGATTTTATCTTTGAAGTAGGTGGCAAAATAATGGGCTGTCAGAGAGGAAGGTGCATATGGGTAGAAAAGTGAGCTGAAGGTGGCAAAGGGGCGATGTGGATTAAAGACTGGGTGGATATTAGAGAATGTTTGTTTGGCAATTGAAAGGGCAGTACTGTAAGATGAAAGCATGAATTTATAGTGGAGGAACTCAGGATTGGAACAAGATTTCATCCGCCTATACTCTGCAGAGCGTGACCATTTTTCCAGGTAGGGAACCTGTGTGTTGTGCCATGGGGGTGTGGTTTGGATTGTTGGAGTCTGTATGTGGTAGCTGAAGTAGCATTGTCAAGGGCTGAAGTGAATGTTTTGATGTAGAAAGAGACAGTCTGATTTGGGCAGAACTATGCAGTCATAGGAGTCGTTATAGTGAAAATGAAAAATGAATTTGGTAAGAGTACATAGGTGTTACTGTGTACGTGTGGATTTGGGTGCAGGGGGAGGGCGTGAGGTAAAGTGAGGCTAAAGGAAAGGTGGCTGTGGTCAGAGAGTGGGAATGCTGAGTTGGAGAAACTAGAGATCGAGCAGTAGTGGGAGAAAACAAAGTCAAGGGAGGTCCATCACAGTGGGTGGGAGACGAGGTCCACTGGGAGAGACCAAAGGAGGAAGTAAGTGAAAGAAGTTTAGTGGCAGAAGAGATAGTGAGATTATTAATGGGAATGTTGAAATCACCTAGTATGAGAGTAGGCAGGTTAAAGGATAGGACATTAGTGAGCCAAACCTAGGAATTGGGAAACTGGACCTGCGGGGTGATAAATGACAGCAACATAAAGATGGAGAGGATAAAATAGATGGATAGTTTCGAGTTCAAAGGAAAAGATTGAGAGGGAGGTTCAGAGGGTATGACTTGGAAAGAAAACAAAGGCAACAATGTGCAAATACTTTGATATCATTGTTATATTCATAAGGTTTAGCAAGAGTTTATATGCTTGCTAGAGTGTGCATTAGATTTATTGCTAAACTAATTGAATAAATCGATAGGGAGTTAAAAAGTTATTAACATTTATCAGTTTGCTATCGAATTACTATTATATGTCCACATTTAATTTTTATGTTGTTTACTTTACCCATCCCTATTAATAAATATGCCACATTGGATTCTCCCCCTTTTACATTTGTGATATAAATCTGTGTCAGGAGAGAATGGCAGTGGTGCTCCCATGTTATCCCCTGGTGGGTGAAGTCACCGTCCATTACCTACTGAGCCTAAAGAAACTGATCCAGGAGAAGGTGCTGCAATGCTGTCGATGAGTGAGTCATCAATCAATATATTACACCCTAGAAATAGATCTGTCTAAAGGTTGCACTGTTTCAGTCTCTAGAGTTCATTAACAAAATCTACAAAAGTGCAGCCCTCACAGTGCAAATGCTGAATGGACCTATTTTAGTTCAAATATACTTGAACTGCAGTGGTCATGGACTTTGCATGTAAAAATGGCTGTGTTTGATGCTTATGTGCAATAACAGAATTTCTCTTTAAGGGATGAGATATTTAAATGAGGTATAAAGGGTTATATATTTAGAGTGTCATTTCCTGATTCATGGACAGTCACACAACTCTTTTTCCTCATCCTTGGAGGCTGCAGAAACAAGGCCTCGGCTTATGCTGTACTTAAAATCGGATGCATTTCCTTGGCACACTTTAAACATCAAAGTGCATTTTTAGGGGCATTTCTAACAATGTACAACTGAAATACACAATAGAGACATGAACTACACTATAGAAAGATTTTCTCGATGCCCCCTAATTATCACGATTCTCATTTTATGAAATATATGGAAATCATGGTCTGTAAATGACCTTTTCTGTGCCAGAAGCATTGATTTTTCGATGCAATACAGCCTAGATCAGAGCTGTGCCACTTGCTGGTTGGATGTGTTTATTGAGCAATATCTGTGGCATTTAGACATTTGAAATCAGCCATGCATCTGTAGCTGATACTAACCTCTATAATGATGATTCCAGTGATTAAAGCTTGAAAAGCTCTGCTCATTATGAAAAGGATGATTTATTTTCATTAGTCCATTGCAGACAATTGTGCCCTGCTCTCACCCTGTTATAATCTTGTTGGAGTTTTAATTCTTACAAACTTTTGATATTTAACATTGTATTTGTTACTTATTGAATGTCAAACATAGTAAAGCATGACTATGACTATTCTTGGCAATATTTTGTTCATTACGTTAATGAGTAATGTTCCCAGTGCTTAGTTTTTCGTTTATAAAAGATTTTCTTTCAAAAGGGTTATTGACACATTACATGCTTTTTTTAACGGACTGTCAGTTGGTGATGATCTATTATGCAGTGTCTGTATCTGTGCTCATTCCTAGAAGAAGAATATGGAGACCAGAAGCTGTGCTGTGCCTACTGTAAAATACCTTTTACTAAATTGAAGAACAAACATAAAGCAACACGTTCTACAGCAGACTGTAAAGCAGCACAGTAAAACAACACAGTGGTGAAACATGGTATTGCAGGCAGATCACACTATCTAACAATTCCCTCCACATGTGGATAAATGCTCCTTGCCACCTACCCCCCACACACCGGTAACGGCGGCCCTCATGCAGAAATTATTACAGTGTCTGCGGACTCCACTGCAAACAAGTCATTTTACAGCAGGGGCTGGGCCAAACGCTGTGATTCCCGGTGAATCGCTGCGGTTTGGAACTGATTCTGCCCACTTCTAGTGAAGTGGGCAGATGCGGGAGATTGCCACACTCTCCCGGGAGTCCGGGAGACTCTTGCAAATTGCGGGAGTCTCCCAGACATTCCGGGAGAGTTGGCAAGTATGTTTCAGTTGTGCCACATATGTGGCAACTTACTCCTCCCCCTCCCGGTTCTGTTTATGGAATCTGAACCATCCTGCTATCACTAAAGGTTTAGAGGACAGATGCTCTTGCATAATCTGAACAATATGTGTAAAAGACTTTGCATCAGGTTTCGCAGGGGTTGTTAAACTGTATAGCAAACCAAAGGATTTTCCCCCCATAGCGGTTAATAGATCTGGCACTTGTTTCTCTGCAACAACATTATTTGCCACAAAATACTGTTCCGGTATTTATGTATACAACAGCCAGTCATCTTTTCCTATGTGTCAAAGTCACTTAACGTATTTGCCTCGTCATGGTATCAGTTCCTTACCAGTGCTTGCAACTGCACGCTATGCACATTTTTTCTCCCACAAGCGCTGCCACTCTACTTCCCTTCTGGTCTGGGAGATGTGGCCTGGATTCATAAGCCACTCGTCACTAATTGTGGTGTCTGTGTATGTGCTCATTCATACAAGCAGAACATGGAGACCAGGAGCTATGCTATGCATGTTGTAAAACACTTTTTATTAAACTGAAGAACAAACATAAAGCAACACATTTTGCAGCAGGCTGCAAAACAGCCCAATAAAGATAACACAGTGATGAAATATGGTATTGCAGGCATGAATAGCAAAGTGGATCTGGCAGAGCCAGATCATAATATCTAACATATTGGGTCTGATTCATTAAAGAAGGTAAGTAAAAAAAAAGGAGTACACTTATCTCCTGGGCAAACCATGTTACAATGCAAAGGGTGCAAATTAGTTTATTATTTTGCACATAAGTTAAATATTGGTTGCTTTTACATATAGCAAACAAATACTTGATAGTTTTAATTTTGCAATGAAATATAAAGTTGATCTAGGACATGTCCTATCCCAACTATAAATCTGTCCCCATATTTTACATTTTCCTCCCCCTCAACATGGTTTTGGCAATGTCAGACTAGTGAATTGGATGGAGCAACTAACTGGTATTGGCGCTACTGAACAAGGAGGCATGGAGTCTAATGCATCTCCCAGTATTCACCAGGGCCGTAAGGAGGTTTGGGCTTCGCTACTAAGGGTGCACAAGTAAAATTTCTCCAGGACAGTTACCAGTGTAGTTGAGGAGCAGGTGGTCAGGACAATCCAGGTCAAGCCAATCGGACAACACAGTACCGAGGGAGATCCAAAGGGATGGTCAGAGCAACCGAGGTCAAGCCAGGAAATCAAGAAAACCACATCAGGATCCAGGAGAATAGTCAAGGTGCAAACCGGGTCAAACAGGAGGTCAAAAGCATGAGAATAGCACATGGGTTGCTGGAGTCAGGAAAAGAACCCCTGATGTTGTCAGAGTCAGGTATAAATAGAGGTGCCAAGCAGGTGATTGGCCAGCAGTCAGTGACGTCCCTGACCGCCAACAGAGAGCCAAAACTAGCGTTCCACTGGTATCGTCCCATTACTACGTCTGCTCGGGGAGCTTTCTGTCGGTCGGTGGATGCAGGATCTCTAATGCCTAGCAACAGAGCTTCCCCAGCCGGAAGAGGCAGGCAGCCATCCCTGCTCTATGGACGCGATGTGGGGACAGTGCCTGACAGCCAGGGTGTTAAGTTACTCCTTTTTTGCTTTACTTTCCTTAATGAATCAGGCCCATTATGTTTGAACTTGAACTTAGAAATAATGAAGCAACAATCTCCTGTGAAAGTTTTCACTTAATATGTATTTTATTCCAATTAATTGTATTACATTTAAGTTATCCACTCTTTATGAGAAAACGATAGTCTCCATGTCCGATACTTTATCACTGATGGCATGAGTCCAATTGTGATAGAATTTCTGAATAATGGGGCAAACCATTGAAGTAGAAAAAATTGACATGTATATACTGTTGTGTGAAAAAGTTTTTGACTCCTTTCTGATTTGTTCTATTTTTGCATATTTGTCACAGTTTATTGTTATAGATTGTCAAACAAAATTGAATATAAGACAAAGACAACCTAAGTAAACACAAAATAGAGTTGGTAATGTCATTTATTGAAGGAAAAGTTATCCAACACCTAAATCACCCATGTCAAAAATTAATTTCCCCCCTAAACTTAATAACTTGTTGTGCCACCTTTAACAGCAACATCTGCAACACAAAGCAACTGGAGATAATTGTTCCCTATTACTGTGGAGGAATTTTGGCCCACTCTTCTTTGCAGAATTGCTTTAGAGAGTTTTGAGCATTAACTGTCCGTTTAAGATCCTGCCACAGCATCTTAGTTGGATTCATGTAAGGATTTTGACTAGGCCACTCAAAAACATTAATTTTGTTTCTTTTGAGCCATTCAGAGGTGGACTTGGTCTTGTGCTTCAGATCATTGTCTTGATACAGATCCCAATTGTACTCGAGCTTCAGATCACGAACTGATGGCTAGACTTTCTTCGTCATAATTTTCTAGTAGAGAGCAGAATTCATGATTCCATCAATTATGGCATGTTGCCTAGGTCCTGAAGCAGCAAAGCAACCCTACACCATCAAACTACCGCCACCATGTTTGAATGTTAGTAGGATGTAATAGGACCCATGTCTTAAAAGAGATGCATTTTTACTCATCAGTCCATAAAACATTAGCTCAAAAGTCTTAGGGATCATCAATGTGTTTTTTTGGCACATGTGAGACAAGCCTTTTGTTCCTCTTGGTTAGCAGTGGTTTTCTCCTTGCAGCTCTCTAATGAATACTATTTTTACCAGGTCTCTTTCTTGTGGTGGAATCATGAATGCTGACATTAAATGAGGTGATGAGGCCTGCAGTACCTTAAAAGTTTGTCTGGGTTCTTTTGTGACTTCCTGGATGAGTCATCAATGCGCTCTTGTATAAATTTTGGTAGGCCAGCCACTTCTAGGAATTCACCACTGTTCCAAATTTTCTCCATTTAGAGATAATAGCTCACAATGTGGTTCGCTGGTGTACCAGAACCTTACAAATGGCTTTGCAACTCTTTCAAGACTAATATATTTCAATAGCTTTCTTTCTCATCTATTCTGGAATTTCTTTTGATCACGGTTGTGGCTGGATCACTTATAAATAACTTGTATAAATGTATTTCAATTTTTAGCGCAGCGCAACAATTTATATAATTGCAAATGTACTGATTTTGATACTGTGTTATTGGGAATTGTATGATTGTGTGTGTATTGGGAATGTGCTTATTTGTGATGCAGTAGCCATGGTGGAGGAAATGTGTAAGAAATCCTAAATTAAGTTAATTAATTCTTTTTATCAGAAGTGACAAAACTCTTGCTTTGGCCTGAAGACCCGGCAGGGGGTTGTTACCTGTTAACATATCTTGTTAGGGAGACAGGAAACCTCCTTTCAATATAGATAGCAAATTTCAGATAATCAGGTTGGTGTGAAAGTTAAACTGTGTTAGATGCAATATTATATTATATCCTGATGTTAAATGATATAATGTGATATGAGAAGTGTCAGTGCCTGGTTAGATCAAAGGGCTGGGCTACCCCTGGCAACATGTGTATAAAAGGATCTCTGTTTTACCATGTAAAGTATCATTTTACATCTGACTTCTGGATGATGACCAGTACCACAAACTGGTGTGTAAAAGTCCTTGTCAGGACTCTTGAGCAATAAACCATCACTGCTTGAAGATTCTGCCTGCGCCTATTACCTGCTGTATCCTGTGACCAAAAGATAAGAGCTTACACTCTAATCCATTCCCCAGCTGTCCTGCGATGATCTCAGTGTCTCTGTGTCAATGCTCTGTCTGCTACCCAGCAGTCCTGATCCATAGTAAGTGGTCAGGAGGTACCAACCAGCCCACAGCAAAGAGGCATTACAGCAGCTTTACCAGCTACCCCAGAATTAAGTGGTTCTGGGTGTCACAAAGGAGCCTAGTAGTGGCAGGCGAATTCTCCTACAACTATTGCGCAGTTGACATTTGCAGTCAGTGAATGTCTGGTGGCAAAGTGGCACTAGTATGAGTGGTCATTAACAGTCGGTTACTGATGGTGAGAAGGAAACCAAAATAACTGTGCAGGAAGAACATCTCTCCATTCCTCTTTTACCCTTATAGACCAGATCTCAAAGTGAGCTCTTTCGGTTACAGTGGTATACTGTCATGCTTGCTGAGACCTTTTAGATAACTACACATTGATGAGAAGGCTCTATTTAAATGATGTTTAGATTCAACAGGGCTGGCATAATCAAGCCTGATTGTGTCTAGTCTATCTGAACCCAATTATCAATTTAATTTGGTTCATAGCTTGAAAGAGTAAGGGGGCAGTTATTATTTCACACAGGGCCAGTGGGTGTTGGACTACTTTTGTCCTTCAATAAATGAAATTACCATTTCAAAAATGAATTTTGTGTTTAATACTCTCTTTGTCACGTATTCAATTTTGGTGATCTGAAACAATCAAGTGTGACAAATATGAAAAATAGTCTGGAATGAGGCAAACATTTTATCACACCATTGTATGTAAAAACGAATGCAAAAATATCGTTATATTTGGTGAGAATAGATGGCATCAGAATATGCTTAAAGTAATGAAGCTTTCACAGTTGCTTTACTCATCTTAGGCCTGATTCATTAAGGTACGGATACGTATCTTTTCCCATTGTCATTTGCGTAGCGTACTCTAAGAGACGGAAACACTTACGCTAGAGAAAAACACACCCACTTGCGGTCTTTTATGCCCAAAACGGTGCAGATTAAATTTTTCTGATCAGAAATCCAAGTCCTTGCTGAAGAAGTTATTAGTGAATTTCATTCGGGACAGAAATCCATAACTGGATATGAGCGAGCCCAGAAATGGGCTGAAATTACAAACAAAATAAATGTAGCTTTGTGATGCCAGCGTAAACCTGCAGAAGTGCAGAAAGGGTACAACTCCAATGTTTCTTCTAAAGCATTCTTTTGTTTAGATGACTCAAAGCATATTACTAGTTAGACAATTGTGAACTTAACACATCCTTGTGTCTGTGTAAGTCATTTCTCTAGCAAGGCCTTAGTTACACTACGAAATCACCATGATACTTTTACAAATAAACATGTTTATACCTGCTTTTCGGGACTGGCAAGGGCTGTTTGTTTGCAAATTCCCTGGAATCTTAATCTTGTAAAATGCTGCATCACACTTGTGCCCAGTTGTTTAAAAAGGTTAAATTTTGCGTCAAACTTTGGATTTAAAATCTTCTCTTCTCTTTTTCTATATAAACAGAACGTGAAGATCAGGCTGCTGGGGAGGTGGAGGAGGTAGTTGGTAGTGATGTGGAGGAGCCTCAGAGGGAGCAGGCTGAATTCTCAAGGGTGCGGTCACTCTCACTCGTATCTCAACGATTTGAAGCCGTCACCTATTCACTGGACACTCATGTTGCACAAATAGCAAGCACTCTACCCCGCATGAAACACCAACTCACCACTTTGAATAACACACTCACCACTTTCAATAGCACATTCACAAACCAAACGTCCACTCTCAACTTAACTAATATTGCAACACTCCTGGGTGATCTCTTGCATGCCCATTCCCAACGCACATCCGGCACATTCCTTCACCCATTTCACCCCATACCACACCTGCTTCATTCCCCACCTCCCAACACCAGTCGTCTCTTGCCTCCCCCCTCCCTGTCCAGTCTCTTGCCCCCCATCCTTGCTATTACCCCCCTCCCTTTCCAGTCTATTGCCCCACTCAATGCCCAGTCTATTGCCCCCCTCTTTGGCTTCTCTTTGGCTGCTTCCAGAACAGGAGTCAGGAACATAGAGCGGCTGTAACACGGGCCTACCCCTAACATTCCTCGCTACGGCTGGAAACTGGTGGACTGAGCAACTCTAACATCTGGAGGCGGTGACTAGGAGGAGGAAGTACGCAGATCACCTGAAAGGAGAGGAATCATAACCCGATTAATGTGGAGTATGCAGCGGTAACCAGCCGGCAACCCGATCTTTTGGAGAGGGACAAAAGGTTTCCCTACATGCTTAAGACCATCCCACATGGGCAATTACTCAGAGGATGATGTGGATCTGATTGAGGAGCAGCAAGTATAATCTACTCCCACTATTGAAATCACAGAAACACTTTTATGTAAGTGTACTATTCAATTGGGAGTCAGTGGTCACATGTGGTGGTAATTTAATATCTTCAATACCACACGAGGGTTAAGAGGTGGGGAGACGTATGTGGGGTTAGACGTGTGTGATTTCTTCACTAAGTGGGATTTTCTCACAAAGTGGACGAAAATGCACAGTTAGACAACACAGTTGGACAAACATTGGACTACATTTGACTTGCTTTTACTCCCATCAATAAGCAACATCTGCCACAGCCTATTTCAGCACTACTTGTCTATTTATATGGAATACTGCTAAGAGGTAATTCTTAAAATACCCTTGCTTTTTGCTTTTACCCCTTTTATCACAATGTTTCACAAATTGCTTTTCTTAGTCTCATTTCATGGCATGATCTTTAGGACTGTGTCATCTTTCACCCCTCCACCAACACACAAATTTGTTCATATTGCACCTGCATTACTTCACTCACCTCTATTTAACACCCATGAACTGTTGTCCTATTTATTATCTCTAACAAGTACAGCCTCCACCTGTCGCCAGAAAATAAAAGGCCACACATCTTACAATCCCCTTGCCTATCTTTCGCTCACTCTGCTTCTATTAGCTGGTGATATATCACCTAATCCAGGTCCCCCACACTCCTCACACACACATACATCAGAACACTACCGTTCTATAGCAAACCTCAAACACATCACCTGTCTCCCCTCTCTTCCCAAGTCCTTTAAATGTGCCCTTTGGAATGCACGCTCTGTTTGTAACAAACTTACCTCCGTTCATGATCTCTTCCTCTCAAAAAACCTCAACCTTCTGGCAATAACAGAAACATGGCTCATGCAATCAGACACTGCCTCACCTGCAGCACTTTCACATGGTGGCCTCCATCTCACCCACACCTCCAGACCTGAAGGCAGACAAGGAGGTGGGGTTGGATTACTTCTCTCCCCACAGTGCACATACACAGTTCTACCAAATGTCCCATCACTCACGTTCACATCTTTTGAAGTACATGCTATTCGCATTTTTAATCCATTATCCCTACGTGTTGCGGTGATCTATCGTCCCCCTGGAGCACACCAACAATTTATTGAGGATTTCTCTGCATGGCTCCCTCACTTCTTATCTTCAGACATCCCCACCATCATCATGGGTGACTTCAACATCCCCATTGATAACCCACCTTCCAAAGCTGCTTCCAAACTACTCTTTCTAACATCCTCACTTGACCTCTCCCAGTGGATTGAATCATCTACTCATAAGGATGGCCACTGCCTTGATCTTGTTTTCTCTAGACTATGCTCAGTTTCTAATTTTATTAATACACCCTTCCCCCTCTCGGATCATCACCTTATCAGCTACACTCTCACCCCCACTGCTCTAACCTCTCTACTGTCTGACTCAACCAAGCCTCCTCATACTCGTAGAAATCTTAATTCTATTAATCTTCAACAATTTTCCACCTCTCTCCAACACCTTCTCTCCCCTATCTCTACATTCTCATCCCCTGAGATGGCAGTACCTCATTTTCACCTAACCTTAGCAACGGCCCTTGATCAAGTGGCTCCAGCGACACTTCATACTACACGTCGACTTCGATGTCAACCGTGGCACACCAAAGCAACACGAAATCTTCAAAAACTGTCCCGTAAAGCAGAACGTCACTGGCGTAAATCTCGAAGCTCTAATGACTTCTTCACATATACTTCTGTCTACCACTCCTATCGAAATGCTCTGGACACTGCAAAACAAACATACTTTCAATCTCTTATCTATGCTCAGGCTTCTAACCCCAAACGCCTTTTCAATACATTTAATCATCTTCTCAATCCTCCCACCCCGAACCCTCCATCTACTATCAGTGCTCAGGATCTTGCTTCCTACTTCAAGGACAAGATTGACAAGATCAGACTAGAAATGGTATCCTCTTCCTCAACAAGCCATCAGCTCATTTCCTTCCCACTACCCTCTGACACCCTTTCTTCATTTGACCCCACAAATGAAGAGGAAATTTCTATGCTCTTCTTATCTTCCTACTCTACCTCCTGTCCTCTTGATCCTATTCCCTCGCAAATTGGTAGATCCCTGTCTTCTGTGCTCATTTCACCTCTAACTCAAATCTGTAATCTCTCACTCTCTACTGGCATCTTTCCATCACTATACAAGCATGCAGTGATTACTCCTATTCTAAAAAAACAAAACTCCGACCCAAACTCTCTCTCAAATTACCGTCCCATCTCTCAGCTCCCTTGCCCCTCCAAGCTTCTAGAGAGACTTGCCTACACTCGCCTCACACGCTTTCTTTCCGCAAACAACCTGTTGGATCCTCTTCAGTCTGGCTTTCGTTCTCAACACTCCACAGAGACTGCGCTGACCAAGGTTGTTAATGATCTGATCACTGCTAAGACTGAACGCCATTACTCTCTCCTAATTCTCCTTGATCTCTCGGCTGCATTTGACACCGTTGACCACTCTCTTCTCATACAAACACTGCAATCCCTAGGTCTTCAAGACACAGTTCTATCCTGGTTCTCATCTTACCTCTCTAATCGCTCTTTCACTGTTAATTTCTCTGGAGCCACCTCTGCTCCGCTTCCCCTATCAGTTGGAGTACCACAAGGCTCGGTGCTAGGTCCTCTGCTGTTCTCTATCTATACCGCTTCTCTTGGAAATCTAATAAGTTCCTTTGGCTTTCAGTATCATCTCTATGCGGATGATACCCAAATCTATCTATCCTCTCCTGATATCTCGACATCTGTGTTGTCCCGTGTAACTGACTGTCTTTCTGCCATTTCATCTTGGATGGCCTCTCGTCAACTCAAACTTAATCTTTCTAAAACAGAGTTAATAATATTCCCACCCGCCAACAAGAGCATACCTGACATTTCTATCTCTGTTGATAACATGACCATAAATCCCACCCCACAAGCTCGCTGCCTAGGTGTAATCCTTGATTCACGCCTATCCTTTGTTCCCCACATTGACTCTATATCTAAATCATGTTACATACATCTAAAGAACATTTCCAGAATCCGCACATATCTCACACAAGACACTGCTAAAACCTTAATTCATGCACTAATCATCTCCCGCATTGACTATTGCAATTCCCTCCTTACTGGTCTTCCCAAAAACAGACTCAAACCCCTAAAATCTATTTTACATGCTTCGGCAAGACTGATTTTCCTTGCAAATAGCTATTCCTCTGTTGAATCACTCTGTATGTCTCTACACTGGCTGCCTGTCTTCTACCGAATCCAATATAAAATACTTTTACTAACCTACAAGGCCATCAACAAAGCTGCACCAACATACATCTCCTCTCTTGTCTCAAAATATCTCCCAACTCGGCAACTCCGTTCTGCAAAAGATCTGCGTCTCTCATCCACCCTCATTACATCCTCCCATTCCCGGTTACAGGACTTTTTTCGGGCTGCACCCACTCTATGGAACTCTCTCCCTCGCACAATAAGACTCTCCTCTGTTCTACAAACTTTCAAGCGTTCTCTGAAAACCTACCTATTCAGACAAGCTTATAATATTCCTCAACCACCATCTTAACCTCACTACCTTTAGCCTGTTACACAATTTCACACAAGACAACTACCCCCGGAATAACATTGTTGTGTGACAGGATCATTTAGCTTATGAGTCACCCTACCTTTGCAGTCTGGCTGGGCCAAGATGCAAAATGTATACTTAACCTCATGTGTCAATCTCCCATTGTCCCATAGATTGTAAGCTTGCGAGCAGGGCCTTCTCACCTCTTTGTCTGTTTTACCCAGTTTGTTTATTAGTTTATTACGTTTGTCCCCAATTGTAAAGCGCTACGGAATATGTTGGCGCTATATAAATAAATGATGATGATGATGATGATGAAGAGGTGATTGATCGTGGCAGAGTATACAATATATATGAAATTACTCAATCAATTCTTTTCTGTTTGTTTATATATATGAACATCGGTGGAGAACCAATATCTGAATACACATCCATTTATACTGAGATATGTATAAACATTGAAGACATTATTTTTATCTTTTTTGAACAACTCTTTTCTTTTGGAACTTTACCAATATTTCTGGACTATTTATGATGTCTCTGGAGAATATATAGAGTATAAGCGCCATATCTATTTGCTTACAATATATGGTATTGCCCCCCCTGTTCATGCTATTGCCCCCATCCCTGTCCATGCTCTTGCCCCCATTCACTGCCCCGGACCCTGCCCAGAGCCTTGCCCATCTACTTTCCCAGACCCTTGCCAATCTCCCTGCCCATGCTCTTGCCCTTCTCCTTTCCCCATCTCTTGCCTCCCCCCTCCCTGCCCAGTCTCTTGCCTCCCCCTCTCCCTGTCCAGGCTCTTGCCTCCCCGCCATGCCCAGGCCCCTGCGCCTTCACTGCGTCGGCACAATCTGCTGTCCTTGAGAGTTCGGATGCTTTCTCTGAGCCCTCCACATCACAGATAACGAGAAGCCAGGACCGGTGTGTGATGGGCCCAGTGCCACCCAAAAAATGTTTTTATTTTTTTTACAATTTGTACTAAATTTATAAGATATATAAAAAACATATAATTTCTTATAAAACTATGTGGTTGTTAGTTATTGTGGGCATATTAAGTTTTGATGGTAAAAATCAGACATTTTTCCCAGTGTCAGGATATTGTTATCTCAGAACACTGAGTCTACATTCCTTCAAACAATAATTGCAAAGTGTCTTACAAGATATTTATGTTTAAAATGGTGTGCCAAATTAGTGCCAAACTGTCATCCTATGTCTATTTGTGCCAATAATACACATACCCAAGCATTCACCTACAACAAGCCAATATCCCAAACCTCCAAGGTACACACGTGAGTACTTAAAATCCAAGAGGACACTCAAACAGTTTGTTCCACAGGGACAAGTGTCTAACGTCACAGTAGACTACAACCTTTCCAAGTGAGTATCATGGATGCTTAATGTACACATTTCAGACCAATATCCAGACATTTAGACCTGTCTGTCCCTTATTGTGTATTCCAGAGATGTGTGTACAAGTTAACTGTAGTGCAAGGCAAGGTTTCATTGTCCTGGGCTCTGTGTTGCATGTACATGTTTAGTTTCAACCCTTATGGACATAAGGTAGGACTTTTAAACAGAATCCATGAGGCAATTGTCCCTACAAAGAATGCCTGATAGTGCCTGATTCCTTTAACAACTTAGTACAGACATTTATTACTTCAGTGTCCTGGACTAAACCATGTGAAAATGCAAAGGTGCTAAAATATTTGTAGATTTTGCACCTAGGTTCAATACAGTCTGTTTTTCATGTAGCACACAAATCTCAACTCTAAATATCAGTCTTTGTCAAATAACTATTTAGTGGTGTCCTACATGACAAAGCAGCCATGCATTACATAATTTTGTCCATAGTGATCAAATTGATAAGCCTTTTATTTAAACCTGGTTTTGGACAGGAGACTAAAGTTCAAAATGTCTGCACAAATGTACTTAACGAATCAGGTCGGTAGTTTGTTATAATGTCAAATTGTGTCATGTGAATGGCAGAGACTATAGGTGGATTGTAGAGAATTGCTCATACTGGGTCATGGCTTCAAAATGCCTACATATTTTACACCAATTGCAGTGTCTCATGGCTTTATCACGAGCCGCGGCGCTACTCACAGCCGCTGCGGCTCGCTTCCAGCGCCCTCTGGCGTCCCGGTCGTCAAGGTGGGTGGTGCCAAGGCAACAGTCGGATGCCTCTAGTTCAGCGCCGCGTCCCAGCAAAGTGGGAGGCTGGGTGCGTGCGCGCACAGTGTCCTCCAGTTAACTAGTCCAGCCTGTGGCTAATTAGGTTATTAGTATACTGCCGCTGTGTATGTTCCAGGGACAAGCCCTGATTGGTTGCTCTGGGTATAAGAGGCAAGGAAGGCTTAGCCTCCCTGCCGGTTATAGCGTTCTGTTCACAGTACTGCTGTCTGCTTCTGAGCCCCGTTGGTGTTTAACCTCTGATTGTTCTCTCGTGTATAACCCCTTGCTTGGATTTGGACCCTGCCTGTTTGCTCGTGCCCCTGACCCTTCTTGCCTGTATCTTGGACCATGCTACTGTGCTTGTGACCTCTGACCTCGGCCTGTTTATTGGATTCGCTGTCTGCTGCCGGCCCTCGACCCTTGCCTGGACTTCTCTCCACTTTCCTGGGTTCTCCCCAGCTGGTGCACATTTCACGACCCTCTGTTATTCTGCGGCCAAGTCTATCCCAACCACTAGGGGCTCCAGTGAACACCAGGCTTTCGGAGCAGACTCCGGGTTTCGTTGTACCGGTTAAAGGGGTTCCTAACATTATAACCGGCCATACAGACATTCCAGAGACAAAATTGGGATGGATAAAAGCGGAACCAATTTGTCTCCTTTTCAAGCCCTGGCGGGTCATGTTGAGACCTTGTATCAAATGGTCCGGGGATTGTCCCAGCGTTTGTCCGCTCAAGAGGAGGACTCCCAGACTACACTAGTTATTTACGGTCACGTCGATTAACCCAAGTTACATATTCCGGACCGGTTCTCCGGAAATAGAACCCTGTTCCGGAACTTCAAATAAAGCTGCAAGCTCTACTTTCGGCTGAAACCTCGGTCTTCTGGTTCGGAACAGCAGAGAGTCGGGATTGTCATCTCCCTCCTGCAGGGTGACCCCCAGTCTTGGGCCTTCACCCTGCCGCAGTCGAGCCCTATCATGCAATCTTTGGAAGCATTCTTTAATGCCTTGGGTCTCCTCTACGATGACCCATATAGAGTTGCCTACACTGAGGCTCATCTACAGGCCTTAAAGCAAGGCCGGCGTTTGGCAGAAGAATACTGCACTGAATTCCACAGATGGTCGCCTGACAGTGAGTGGAATGATCCGGCGTTATGCAGCCAGTTTCGCCTAGGACTGTCAGAGAAGATTAAAGATTCACTTGTGCAGTATCCATCCCCCACCTCGTTGGAGAGCCTTATGCAACTTGCCATTAAAATTGACAGGAAAATCAAGGAGAGGAGGACAGAGAAAGAGGCATCTTCCTTTTCGTCTGCATTTATTCCAGTTCCCACGGACTTTGAGGAGCCTATGCAGTCAGGGGCGTGTCGCCTATCTCCTGAGGAAAGAGACAAGAGACTGTCACAAGGCTTATGTCTTTATTATGGTAATAAAGGCCACTTCTCCTGCTCTTGTCCTCACAAACCTGAAAAAGGAGCATATCTGGAGAAGGTCCACCTGGGTCTGCAAGTTGTTTCCCAAAAGAATGCTGTCCTGATTCCCGCACAAGACACTTTCGGTGCCAGTTCCGTGGCCCTGTTGGCCTTCATCGATAGTGGAGCTGCAGGCAACTTCCTCGACATCGGGTTTGCCCGCTCTGTGGGAATTCCGACTGTGAAGCTCAAATCTGCCATTACTGTATGTGGCTTAGATGGGAGTCCATTGTCTGGTGGCAAGATTACCTGAGAGACCCCGCTACTGCAATTGAACATTGGAGCTCTCCATTCAGAGTCTATGACCTTCTTCCTTAACGACTGTCCGTCGGTTCCATTGATCCTGGGCCATCCTTGGCTTTCCCGTCATAACCCTGTCGTGGATTAGGTGAAAGGAGAAATTATCCAGTGGAGCTCTTATTGTACACAGTCTTGTTTAGCTATGCCTTTGCGAATCATTTAGTCAATTCCTGAGCAGCTTCCCTCCCAATATCATGAGTTCTGGGATGTGTTTTTTAAAAAGGCTGCTGACACCTTACCACCTCAGCGTGACTTCGACTGTGCTATTGAGCTTATTCCTGGTTCCAAATTGCCCAAGGGACGCTTGTACTCTCTCTCTGGTTCAGAGACCAAATCCATGCAGGAATATATTGATGAAAACTTGGAGAAAGGCTTCATCAGGCCATCTAAATCTCCAGTAGGAGCTGGATTCTTTCTTGTATCCAAAAAAGAAGGAGGACTAAGACCCTGTATCGACTACCAGGGATTGAATCTCATTAGTCAAGAACACTTATCCCCTTCCTCTCATCTCCGTATTATTCGATCAATTAAGAGGTGCTACAGTATTCACCAAAATTGATCTACGTGGAGCATATAACCTCATACGTATCAAAGAAGGAGATGAGTGGAAGACGGCATTCAATACGCATTCTGGCCACTACGAGTATCTGGTCATGCCGTTTGGTCTTAGCAACGCACTTGCAGTGTTCCAAGATCTGATTAATGAAGTGCTACGGGAGTTCCTTGATTATTTTGTGGTCGTCTATTTAGACGATATCCTCATATATTCTAAATCATTATCTGTACATCTGGGTCACGTCAGACAAGTTCTGCAGAAATTATGAGAACACCACCTCTAAGCTAAATTAGAAAAGTGTGAGTTTGAGATGCAGAAGGTATCCTTCCTGGGTTATGTAATCTCTTCTGAGGGATTCTCCATGGATCCAACCAAGGTCCAAGCTATCCTGGATTGGGTACAACCGAATAATCTCAAGGCGGTACAGAGGTTCCTGGGCTTTGCCAATTATTATAGAAGAATAATTCGCAGCTTTGCTGATATTGTGGCTCCTATTGTCACCCTGACCTGCAAAGGAATGGATCCAACTAACTGGTCACTCCAAGCAGTAACCGCATTTGAGACCTTAAAGAAAGCGTTTGTATCCGCTCAGGTCCTTAGACACCCAGATCCCGAAGTACCGTTTGTTCTTGAAGTTGATGCCTCTGACGTCCGTGCTGGTGCCATCTTATCCCAAAAGGATCCCCATACTCGCCGCCTACACCCATGTGTCTACTTTTCCCGTAAGTTCTCTTCAGCAGAAGCCAACTATGATGTGGGTAACCGGGAACTTTTGGCAATCAAATGGGCCTTTGAGGAGTGGCAACATTGGCTGGAAGACGCTACACATCTGATCTCTGTTATAACTGATCACAAGAATTTACAATACATACAGTCGGCCAAACGCCTGAACCCCAGACAGGCCCGTTGGTTGCTATTCTTCACCCGTTTTAATTTTGTGATCACCTACCATCCAGGTTCTAAAAATGTCCGAGCAGATGCTCTGTCCAGAAGCTTCTGGGCACACCATGTTCCAGAGCCTGAGCCTTTCATTCCCTATTCCATAATCCATGCTGGGCTAAACCAAGACCTGAGCATCACACTTCAAAGGTTTCAAAAATTAGCTCCTGACAATACTCCCGAGGGATGTTTATTCATCCCAGTTCATTTAAGGAAGGCGGTTCTTGCAGAAGCACATGATAGTAAGACTGCTGGACATCCTGGAATACAGAAGACTTCGGAGATCCTCTCCCGTACTATCTGGTGGCCATCATTATCTGCTGATGTCAAGAGTTATGTCCTCTCTTGTGAGGGTTGTTCCAGGAGTAAAGTCCCCAGGAGTCGTCCTGTGGGCCAGTTGCTTCCATTGCCCATTCCCGCAAAACCCTGGACACACATGTCTATGGACTTAATAGTCAATCTGCCACTCTCTGCAGGACAAAACACCATCTGGGTGGCAGTTGACTGCTTCAGCAAAATGTCACACTTCATACCACTACCCAAGCTCCCTAGTACTCGAGATTTGGCCATTCTGTTCATCCAGCACATATGCCGACTCCATGGATTTCCTACTGACATCGTTTCCGATCGTGGTTCCCAATTCATAGCACAATTCTGGAAATCTTTTTGTACCCTTCTTAGGATCAAGATTAGCCTCTCGTCTGCATACTACCCTCAGTCATTTCACGATAACTGGTCCTCCTTGTTACCCTGGGCAGAATTTGCTTATAATATTTCATGTCACTCATCTACTCAATTCTCTCCATTTTACTGCAATTTTGGTTTTCATCCCAGATCTAATTCCTTGTACTCTCTCAAGTCCGCTGGTATTCCGGAAATTTGTTCCACAGCCAGGGATCTCAAAGTCATCTGGAATAAAGTGCAGTCATCATTGAGACAAGACACATTTTTTGCAAAAAAAAATTCGGACCGCCACCGTACCACCTGCTCTTTCAAAGTGGGCCAGAAAGTGTGGCTGTCTACACGCAATATTAGGCTCAGACAGCCTTGAAAGAAACTGGGGCCTAAATTCATCGGTCCTTTCCTCATTATCAAGAAGATTAATTCAGTAGCCTTCAGATTGAAAATCCCTGGTTCCTTGAGGATCCCCAACACATTCCATTGCTCTCTGCTTAAGCCTGTGTTACACCCAAATCAATTCCAGTCTTCGAGTTTGCCGGTATGGAACACGAACAAATACATCATTCATAAGATCCTCGATTCTAAGAGAGTGCAGGGGCAGGTGCACTTCCTAGTTCAATGGAGGAATCGTGGGTTAGAAAAGCGGTCCTGGATTCCGCGAAGAAGGCTTCATGCTTCCAAACATTTGAAGGAATTCTTCAAAAAATTTCCTAGGAAACCTGGGTGTCGGGGTTCCTTAACACCTCCTCAAGAGTGGAGGGTACTGTCACGAGCCACGGCGGTACTCACAGTCGCAGCGGCTCACTTCCAGCGCCCTCTGGCGTCCCAGTCGTCAAGGTGACGACCGGGACGCCAGGGGGGCGACTAAGACCCGAGTCAACGGTCGGACGCCTCTAGTTCAGCGCCACGTCCCAGCAATGTGGGAGGCCGGGTGTGCGCGCGCACAGTGCCCTCCAGTTAACTAGTCCAGCCTGTGGCTAATTAGGTTATTAGTATACTGCCGCTGTGTATGTTCCAGGGACAAGCCCTGATTGGTTGCTCTGGGTATAAAAGGCAGGGAAGGCTTAGCCTCCCTGCCGGTTATAGCATTCTGTTCACAGTACTACTGCCTACTTCTGAGCCCTGTTGGTGTTTAACCTCTGAAGGTTCTCTCGTGTATGACCCCTTGCTTGGATTTGGACACTGCCTGTTTGCTCGTGACCCTGACCCTTCTTGCCTGTATCTTGGACCATGCTACCGTGCCTGTGACCTCTGACCTCGGCCTGTTTATTAGATTCGCTGTCTGCTGCCGGCCCTTGACCCTTGCCTGGACTTCTCTCCACTTTCCTGGGTTCTCCCCGGCCGGTGCACATTTCACAACCCTCTGTTAGTCTGTGGCCAAGTCTGTCCCCACTACTAGGGGCTCCAGTGAACACCAGGCTTTTGTTCAACCTGCAGTGTTCCTCGCTACGTATGGAAATACTACAAACCAAGGTTATTTCATAAATTTCATATGTTATCTCTCAATAATGTAACACCACTCACAGGTTCTAAAGCAACTAATGGTCTAGTTTATTCCATTCAAGGTATGCACCAAGTACATGAATCGTACCTTCTAATCAGTACTGGTCTGATTATGGGCTTTTTTCAAAAATATAAGAAGTGGCTGACACCCGGCCAGTGCTCCACATTCACATTCACCCTGTTGTTTGCAAGCACACCTAATCAGCAGATATGGCCTAACTTTAGCAGAACAACTAAGATAAATGGTCATCTCAGTCCTTCTTCCAATCTGTAGATATTTCTGCAAAGAGTCTCAGGCTGTAGTGGTGTGTGCACTGTCTGTCTATGTGTCTCTATAATAATATTTAGTAGTACAAGACACAGTGAATATTGTTAACTATTACCTCAGTCACAGAACAACACCCTGTTATTCTTGTAAATACACGCCAACACATTATCTAGTTAGACTAGTGATGGATGTCCAAGCTCTAATTTGTCTCAATAACTTAACTACCCTGTAATGTTTGAATAATTCACAATGGTCTGAGCCTGGCCAAACATACAAAATCTATTAAAAACGTAAGTCATTAAGGGATTTTTAAACGAATCTGCCCATTGTGTTTGCTACTGAACACTTGCATGTCTACATTTTTACAGAGGCCAGTTCAGTAGGCAGAGCCTCCCAACAGTAGTTTGTTTAAACAAAGTTAGTTCTAGGTAATTGAAAATGTGCCAAACAGGAAAACACATTTATTGATGTCTGTTTTTACAGTTTGATAATACAGAGACAATTCCCCATTTAGCATAAGTGACAACTATGAATCCTCAGAATACCAGGAAAACCTACAGTGTATTTGATGGTGTTACAGCGACTCATATCCAAACACAGTATGGTGGTGAGCACGGATCAGAGATTGACTTGAACCCAGACATTAAGCATTCACAGGACTAATGTGTGATAGGGCAGACACTCTAGGATGAGATGGGGAACCAAAGTACATCTTAAATGGTGTAGAGTCAGTTTTGGCCGAAATTAAACGTTGCATTCAATATTTGAGGCCAATCCATAGGGAATAATGTGAAGGTTGGTATTAAGGTTAGGCTTTATTAAACTCTCAGGGGTAAATGTATCAATCTGCGGGTTCTTCAACACCCGCGTGTTCAGCCTCTTCCGCGATTAAATTTCAAGCGGCGCTGCATTGTAAAGGGAAGTTAACCCTTTACAATGCAGCGCCACTTGAAATTTAATCGCAGAAGAGGCTGAACACGCGGGTGTTGAAGAACCCGCAGATTGATACATTTATCCCTCATTGTCAACATTTGGGTGGAGGGCTTGGCCTGACCAATGTGATTGTTTAAATAATTAGTTATGTGCACTCCTTCGCATTGTGACTTGGTGGTGCACAGTTCACATTTGAAATATAGGTAGTGATTTAATTTCGAACACAGTTCCTCTAGGTTCCATGATGACTATGCAGCCATGGTATCTTCCTAACCAAGTAGCTACTTAAGCCCCAAAAACTAAGATTAGTGTATGCTGCAAATTTAAAATGCACTTTGGTGTAAAGCCCTATGCTTGGGATGTGCTTGGACATCTAGTAACGGATTGTGTGCCAGTGGTCATTACTTACTGCTTGCTTGACATTCTGGATGATGGGCACTCTGCTGTGTGAGGAGACTGAAATTGTTGCCTCACAGTGCTATGATGTCTATCACTTGGAAAGTACTTGTGAATACCTTACATTTACACACAGAAGCAGGCATTGGTGTTACTATGCCACAAAGTATCCCTAAATATTATTTACGCATACACACTGACAGATCCGACTTGAATATATTCCCATCCTAATTGTGGCTTAATTTGGAGGTTTGGCCCTTTCAGAGGCCATTAGCTATGTGAATGCTATTGCCAGGGCCGGATTAAGGGGGGGGCACAGGGGGCATGTGCCCCGGGCCCCCCTCTCTTTCAGGGGGCCCCCCGGACCAGCTGTGGCTCTTTTTGCTGCCCCCAAATGTCAGTGTACAGGGGGCAGCACAGGGTTCCGTTTTTAAGTGCTCTGTCGGCACTATAAGCACAGGTAAGCTTTTGCTTTTTTTTTTTTGAGTGTTCTGGGCTTCCTTAGCTGCGTGTAGATGACAGTGTGAGGAGGAGCAGAGAAGAGCTGCCCTGCCTGTCTGTGGGGGATAAGGTAAGTTAAGATCTGCTGTGTGTGTGACTTTGTGTGTGTGTGTGACTTTGTGTGTGTGTGACTGTTTGCGTGACTGTGTGTGTGTGTGTGAGACTTTCTGTGTGTGTGACTGTGTGTGTGTGAGACTTTGTGTGTGTGTGTGTTTGTGTGAGACTTTCTGTGTGTGTGACTGTGTGTATGAGACTTTCTGTGTGTGTGAAACTTTCTGTGTGTGTGTGTGTGTGTGTGACTGTGTCTGTGTGTGTTTCAGCCAGAGGAGGAGGTGATTATGAAAATGAAGGGGAT
The DNA here is from genome assembly GCF_038048845.1 of Mixophyes fleayi. Taxonomy (NCBI): domain Eukaryota; kingdom Metazoa; phylum Chordata; class Amphibia; order Anura; family Limnodynastidae; genus Mixophyes; species Mixophyes fleayi. Next base: position 240,179,037 of record NC_134403.1, read on the forward strand.
AATTGTGGACAAGGAGAGTGTGATTTATGGACAAGGAGAGGGGGTGATTTATGGACAAGGAGAGGGGGTGATTTATGGACAAGGAGGGGGGGTGATTTATGGACAAAGAGAGGGGGTGATTTATGGACAAGGAGAGGGGGTGATTTATGGACAAGGAGAGGGGGTGATTTATGGACAAGGAGAGGGGGTGATTTATGGACAAGGAGAGGGGATGATTTATGGACAAGGAGAGGGGGTGATTTATGGACAAGGAGAGGGGGTGATTTATGGACAAGGAGAGGGGATGATTTATGGACAAGGAGAGGGGGTGATTTATGGACAAGGAGAGGGGGTGATTTATGGACAAGGAGAGGGGGTGATTTATGGACAAGGAGAGGGGATGATTTATGGACAAGGAGAGGGGGTGATTTATGGACAAGGAGAGGGGGTGATTTATGGACAAGGAGAGGGGGTGATTTATGGACAAGGAGAAGGGGTGATTTATGGACAAGGAGGAGGGGTGATTTATGGACAAGGAGGATGTGATTATACAAATAGAGGGGGTTGCAGAGTGACAACCCAGGAAGGGAAACCAACGCCGATGAGAAGGGGATTGAAGATGCTAAGTAGGTGGGGAATGAGGAGTGAGAGGGAAGATAGAGGATTAAGATGAAGAAGAGGATTGAGGAGTGGGATGTTGGGGATATAAATGGAGAACAGAGAAGTACGATGTGCTCAGACCTAGATTGTCTATTTATTGTGGACCCTCTCTCCATGCCCCAGGGAAGTAGCATTTCTAAAAGTGGGCATTATGGGAAAAATGACAAAATTATGGCCACTCATTCTGTTAGCTCTCCTAAAGAGGACATACACTTACTTTATATGGAAACGTATAATGTACAAAATGTAATATGCCTCCATGCTAGCTCTGTTGCCTTGCAACAAATCAGGCCTGCTAGTGCTTAGCTGGACTAGGCTGTTAGGGATAACCAATATATACTTACATATAGTAACGTTATTTTGTTAATTATTTGTGGAGTGATTGTGAGGTATTTAATGTGTGCTTGAGTTTGGGGAGAAGGAGTGCTATTTATTAAATGTGAATATGAATTATAAAATGTTGGCAATGGTTTTGAAAAATAGGTTTATTTATTACATGTAAATGCTATTCATTTACACCAGGCTGTTTGGTGGAGAGGGAAATAAGTTTATTAAATGTGTACGCTATTAACTTAATGTCGGGGCTGCTTGGGGAAAATAGTTCTATTATTAAAAGTGAATAGTATTAATTTAATTTAATTCCAAATTTGGGGCTGGTTGCAGGGAGGGAGGCCTAATTATTAAAGGTTGTGCTACTGATTTATTAACCGGACTCTTTGGGGACTCCTAAACTTTATGTACCTGTTTTTGTTTCAAAATAGGCCCCGACATTCCAGAATCTACACAAGCAGCAACTGAGCTTAAGACACCAGCAGCCACAGGTGGTGAAAGTGACAACAGCAGGTAGGAGAGAGCAGGGCCATCTTCCAACTGTTCTCAATATGGTGGGACTGTCCAGAATTTGGGTGACTGTCTCACTTAGTTAGGATTTGGTCTGACTACAAGGACAGTTGGGAGGTATGTCCTACTTCACACTGTTATTCTTGTGAAGGCAGAGTTGTGTGCATCTAACAGTAGTGCACATAGCATTGCCTGTTTATTTGTTTAAAATGAATATCATATTCGACAATATGGGGCCCCCCTGTCTTAAGTGCCCCGGGCCCCCCAGAACCTTAATCCAGCTCTGGCTATTGCCAAGCAATGATACATTCTGACACCAAGATCCAATCTTAAATTTGGATCCTAACTACTTGGATAACATATTGTGAAGGTCACAAAAACATGACCAGTGTGTGCAGGCTAAGAATGTGTGTCTTCGAAACATTTTAGTTGGCTACAAAGTGAGTATCTGTGTGGGGCTGGAATGGAACATTGCATGGCTTGACCAATAAACAATATAGGTGATGTGTAACATATCACAAATAGCTTACAAAGACAATCCACACTGAAAAGGGAGGATAGTGTTATTGTTTGTCTGGTGTCCCAAAGTGGATTTAAAGGTAATCTGGAGACGGACTCCAAAAGATGGTCAACTTGCGTCTGACATCAAGGCATTGAACTGGATTGATTGTGTGGGCTTTTTGTTTGCCATTTGGCTGTGGGCCTGATTTTAAACAAAGTGGCAATTGGGGCAGAAGTCAATTTTGGTCCTGTTTTTTGGAAAAGGTCCAAGGCTAGGAAGTGTTGTGGGCAATTCTTCAAAATTTAAGGGACAATCTTTTACAGAGAATAATTCAAAATGTAGAAGTTTGTGTTCACATACCATGTTAAACTTGCAGCATACAAATTCCAAACACTTGGCCAGAAAGCAAGCAACCAGACATACAAACCTCCAAAAAAAACCATAATGGGAAATAGGTAAAACCCACTACAGAGAGTGGGTTTTTAGGCTACGGTCTGTCTGTGGCAAAGGACAAAATAACCACACATGCAATCAATATATTGTACTAATAGACATGTGCCGAAATGGGCCCCAAAGCACTATATATGGATTGTTGTGTATGACAAGAGGAAGCACAGCAGTGTAGTAATCAACAGATTCTTGCTTGGGACTGTTTGGTGACACAATTGCAGGTTCAGATTTATTGATTACATACATGATTCAAAACTTGCTACAAAATACATAGCAAAGAAGTCAGTGGTCTGTGTAGCAAAGTTCCTTGGATGAAAAGCTGACAATCTGACCAAAGTAAAGAAATACATAAGCAGGCTTGGAGCATTGGAGAAATGCTTCAACATGTAGGGAAACACGAAATGCAGAACTCCAAAATGCAAACCAGCTTGGACTGTTTCACCACTTGGGCAGAGACATAGCAAAGAAGTCAGTGGTCTGTGCAGCAAAGTTCCTTGGATGAAGAGCTGACAATCTGGCCAAAGTGAAGAAATACATAAGCAGGCTTGGAGCATTGGAGAAATACTTCAATATGTAGGGAAACACGAAATGCAGAACTCCAAAATCCAGGCCAACGAGCCCTGTTGAATGTCAAACAAACAATTACTAAGGCAATATGAGATCACAATGAACTTTATGCCTTGGTGCACATGAAGGTGGCTACTGTATTGTAATGTGAAAAGTGTCTGGTAAGGTTCTACACACTATTCTCTGTAATAGTGGCTTGTGTGTTTGAGCTATATCTTGGTTTCAGAGTGTGGACTCTGATGATTTTGTCTGGAAAGTACCCCAAAACCCATAAGTAACACAAATAGCACATTGACAAATGTTGACTTAGCAGACCCAGAAATGTAATGGTTACATATGTCAATATTGTATGCAGCACACACACACACTTGACAATAACATGTTATTGATGCAAACACTATAGATACTTACATTTGTCAACTGCCTTCACCATGGCCACATCCTCCAACTCCAAAGGCAAGTGCAATGGCACTTAGTCCAGCACAATACCCTTGAAGGGTGAAACAGCCTGTATTTAAAAACCAAAAGCATTACTTTAACAAATGTGATATTCTCAGCACTGTAATGGGTCCAAATTCAAATATAACCTTCACATGCCTTCATGAACACTGTTAGGCTAGATTTTTTTTTTACAATTCTCTATTTTAAATGGTAAAGCAATACAAGGCATACAAAATACAAAATCTGAAAGTTACAGTGTGTACATAAAAAGACATTTGCAGTGAAATGAAATCCAGGAAAGACGTCCACAGGGAACTTGAGATGTAAAGTGACCAATTTTTTATGTTATTTCTTGATTTACCTTACATAAAACAGACAATATAAACATAGTTTGGGGGGGTAGAGGGGGGATAAGAAGGGGGAGGGAAGAAGGAAGACGACAGTAGCTAGGCAAGAGTGCGGTGAGAAAGAAGATAATGAGAATGTGTTAGAAGGTCAAGGGCTGGTAGAGCAGGAGCAGGGTCCCACCCGCCACACATGGGCCACCACGAGGATATTAAGTGTCAGAGGGGAACGCGCTTTCCGCCATTTGCCATGGAGCCCAAGCTTGGTTGAAAGTGTAACCTCTGTCGTTGTCACGGGCACTAGGAGTCTTTACCCAGGGATCACCAGGTGGTAGGCTTACCAGAGCAATATAGATGGTAATAGGGTACTCTGGTAGCTGGGTGATCACGGAACAGGAAACAGCAGATGATGAGATGCTCAGGAAAGTCTATGACTAGCAGCACTGGTAATATGGAGGTAATAGTACACGAGGAACTGTAGGACAAGGACACGTGAAGGTAGTCAGTGGTCTGCGATAGCAAGTTGTACCACTGCTATAGTGAGGAGGAATGTCCAACAGAAACGAGGAGGTGATGAGAGTCAGCGGTCTGCGGATAGCAAGTTATACCGCTGTCTGAGTGAAGGAATGGAATCCAAGTGGAGGTATCCGGGGAGTCAGTGGTCTGCGATAGCAAGTTGTACCACTGCTATGTGAGAGGATACTGGAACAGGTGATACTGGAGACAGGGATCAGTGGTCTGCTACTAGCAAGTTGTACCACTGAATATATATGTGAGGAGGTGCACGGGGAGAGACTGCAACACAGGATATACACAGGCACCTTATATACGATCCACAGTAACATGCACAATATGTATATAAATGACTGAACAGGTCTGCAAATATAGGAAGTCTCTTGAAGCAGTCCAGCACAAGTTAACACAGTCAATGATGGCAATAGACTCAGCGGATAGCAGACTCCAGAGGAGAACCAACACAGTCCAGCAAGATATGCAATACACCAGCACAGTCAATGAGAATTATGCATACCGTGGTTCAGAAGCAGGTAGTCAGATAGGAGTGCAGGGATACCTGAGCGGCAGGAGGCCGGCTGGATGAGAGGTCCCAGGATACCTGAGGCAGCAATCAGTAGGTGCAGCGCACAGATAAGTAGACCAACAGGGACACGAATCCACAGGAATCAATAACACGTGGAACTGGACTTACGCAGGACCCAGGAGAGTGGAGACGATCCAGCAGAGGAGTAGTAGATGAGGTATAAATCCAATGCAGACGGGAGGGTAGACCTGCGGGACACGTGAAGGCGTGGAGAGCGGATCAGCAGTAGATGGATGATAGCGCGATCAGCAGCAGCAGGACTCTGCGGTACACGGAGGTAACCAGTAGCAACCAATAGTTGTCAGTAGCGATGGCACACGGGATAGCAGAGCAGACCAGGAGCTGTTGATCACGGAGAGTAGCAAATGGCAATGAGAGCAGCAGTCTCGAGGAAACACAGAAGAGCTGAGGAGAGACTGCAGTGCACAGGAGCAGCGGATAGGAATCAGCTAACTTGTCACGATGATGAACACAGGCGAGTTGTAGGCTGGAGGCTGTAGTGCACGGAAGCAGCGGGTAGACATCAGCTAACAATCCCGATGATGAACACAGGAGAGTTGTAGGCTGGAGGCTGTAGTGCACGGAAGCAGCGGATAGACAACAGCTAACAGTCCCGATAATGAACACAGGCGAGTTGCAGGCTGAAGGCTTATAGTGCACGGAGGCAGCGGATAGGAATCAGCTCACTGACTTGATGAGGAACAGGTGAGTGGATGTAAAGTAACGGTTGGAGTGCACAGAGGCAGCGGGTAGGAACCAGCAAACAGTCACAGTGAAATATAATAGCGATGAAGTGGATTAGAGGACTGAAGTGCACGGAGGCAGCGGATAGGAATCAGCAAACAGTCACAATAATAAGTAGTAGCGTTGAAGTGGTTTGGAAGACTGTAGTGCACGGAGGCAGCGGATAGGAATCAGTTAACAGTCACGATGATATAGTTGATGGTAGAAGTGGTATGGGGACCACAGTAGTAGAAGTGGTTTGGAAACCACAGAGGTAGAAGTGGTTTGGAAACCACAGGAATCAGCAGCGCTGAAAACACGAGGAATACAGGAACACCTTCAGAGACTCATAGGGAATGAGACTCCAAGATCAGGCAACGTGGTGTTGACCACAGGTGCTTAATATAGGGAGTGTTGCCTGATCTGCCAATTGAGTTAAAGGGACATACACTGAAGTATAGGAAAGGGCTGCGCATGCGCAGACCCTCAGGATGGAGGACGGCCACGGTTCCTAAATGTCCGGGAAGAGGCACTCACGGTACGGTGAGTGACAGTACCCCCCCTTTTAAAGGTGGGCACAGAACGCCTGGAACCGGGCTTGTCCGGATTTTTGGAGTAGAACTTCTTCAAAAGGGCAGGAGCATTAAGATCTTCGGCTTTGATCCAAGAGCGCTCCTCAGGACCAAAGCCCTTCCAATGAACGAGGAAACGGAGGACTCCTCGCGAAATTTTTGCATCCAATACTTCAGTAATCTCGAAATCCTCCTCCTGATGAACTTGAACTGGCTGCGGAGCTGAGGGAGGAGTTGAGAAACGGTTGATGATAAGAGGTTTGAGTAAAGACACATGGAAGGCATTGGAAATCCGAAGATTCTTAGGAAGAAGAAGTTTCACACATACTGGATTGATTACTTGAATGATCCTATATGGACCAATAAAACGAGGGGCGAATTTCATAGATGGAACCTTCAAACGAATGTTTTTAGTAGATAACCAGACACGATCTCCAATTTTTAGTGGTGGAATAGCCCGCCTCTTCTTATCTGCGAAAGATTTATATTTGATAGATGTCTTCTTTAAACAGGTTTTGACCTGAGACCAGATATTTTTAAAGGTCTGACAAGCGATCTCCACCGCAGGAACTTGGGTGGGCGGGAGGGCAGGAAATTCCGGAAAAGACGGATGGTGACCGTAGACCACAAAAAATGGAGTTTTGGATGATGACTCATGATACATGTTGTTATGGGCGAATTCAGCCCAAGGGAGCAACTCTACCCAGTTGTCTTGATTGGCTGATGAGAACATCCTTATAAAAGTCTCAAGATCTTGATTGACACGTTCAGTTTGTCCGTTAGATTGCGGATGGTAAGAAGATGAGAGTGCTAATCGTATGCCCAAGGTTTTACAAAGGGCTCGCCAGAATCTGGAAACGAATTGTACTCCTCTATCTGACACAATCTCAGACGGACATCCATGAATACGGAAGATCTCTTTAATGAAATGTTCAGCCAGAATGGATGAGGAAGGCAAACCAGCCAGAGGAATGAAATGAGCCATCTTCGAAAATCTGTCCACCACCACCCAAATAGTGTTATGATTCTTACTAGGTGGTAAGTCAGTAACGAAATCCATACTAATATGGGTCCACGGTTTGGACGGAATGGGTAGTGGTCGCAGCAACCCTGCTGGAGTTCTGCGGGAGGATTTAAACTGGGAACATAGCTCACAGGAAGCAATGAACTCTTTGACGTCTCTCCTCATTGAAGGCCACCAGTAACTTCGAGAGAGAATCTCAAAGGTCTTGTGTTCACCGGCGTGCCCAGAAAAACGAGAGGCATGGAACCACAAAAGGATTTTCCTCCTTAGAGTAGGAGGCACGAGGGTCTTCCCAAATGGTAGCGTTTTGGTGGATGAAGCAGCCAGTGAGATACATTTGGGGTCTAGAATGGTATGGTTGGAAACCTCTTCTATATCAGAGGGCGTCATAAAAGCTCTAGATAAAGCGTCAGCTTTTTTGTTCTTGGCAGCTGGTTTGAAGGTTATTATTAATTCAAAACGGGAAAAGAAAAGAGACCATCTTGCTTGACGAGGGTTCAAGCACCGGGCAGACTGGAGATATGACAAGTTCTTATGATCTGTGAAGATCGTCACCGGATGGCGAGCTCCTTCCAGTAAGTATCTCCATTCCTCTAATGCAGCTTTGATAGCCAGTAACTCCTTGTCTCCGATAGTATAATTCTTCTCTGCGGGCAGGAGACCCCGAGAATAAAAGGCACAAGGATGAAATTTTTGCTGTTCCGAGCGTTGGGAGAGAATAGCTCCTAAGCCCACATTAGAGGCATCTACTTCCAGGAAGAAGGGGAGTGTCACATCAGGCTGTCGAAGGATTGGAGCCGAAGAGAAGGACTCTTTTAGTATTTGGAAGGCTTGAAGAGCCTCAGGTGACCATTGCTTAGGATTAGCCCCCTTCCTAGTCAAGGCCACAATAGGAGATGCAATGGAAGAAAAGTCTTGAATGAAGCGTCTATAGTAATTGGCAAAACCTAAAAAACGCTGGATGGCACGAAGAGTAGTTGGCTGGGGCCAATGTAGTACAGCATTCACCTTGTCGGGATCCATTTTCAGGCCAACTCCGGAAACTATATACCCCAAGAATGGAATCTGGGGTAATTCGAATGAACATTTTTCTAATTTACAGAACAATGAATTTTTCCGTAGCCTGGAAAGGACTTCTGCCACATGTTGGTGGTGAGAAGGCAGGTCCTGTGAAAAGATCAATATGTCGTCCAGGTAGACGACGACACATACATATAATAAGTCCCGGAAGATCTCATTAATGAACCCTTGAAAAACAGCGGGGGCATTACACAGCCCGAAAGGCATTACCAGATATTCGTAATGCCCGTCTCTGGTGTTAAACGCTGTCTTCCATTCGTCACCGGAACGAATTCTGATTAAATTGTAGGCACCACGAAGATCCAACTTAGTAAAGATACGAGCTCCCTTGATGCGATCGAATAGCTCAGTGATCAGCGGAATGGGGTACCGATTCTTGATAGTAATGGCATTGAGTCCACGAAAATCTATGCAAGGGCGTAAAGATCCATCCTTCTTTTTAACGAAGAAGAACCCAGCTCCAGCGGGAGAGGTGGAAGGTCGAATAAACCCACGCTGGAGGTTCTCCTGTATATACTCAGATGTAGCTTGAGTTTCAGGTAACGAGAGTGGATAGACCCGGCCCCTGGGTGGAGTCTTGCCAGGTAGAAGATCGATCGGACAATCCCAAGAACGATGAGGAGGAAGACGTTCAGACTGAGCTTTATCAAAAACATCGGTAAATGAAGCATATTGAGGAGGGAGTCCCGGTGAGGTAGATGAGATGGAAGATTGCTGTACTTTGAGAGGAATGACTTGGGAAAGGCAACGATGGTGACATTCAGACCCCCAAGACGTGACTTGAGGGGTGCGCCAGTCAATCTGGGGAGAGACACTGAAGCCATGGAAGGCCTAAGACAATTGGACTTGTCGTAACAGGAAGGATTAAAAACGATATTTCTTCATGATGCAGGGCACCAATCTGAAGGGTTACTGGAGACGTACTCTGAGTGATGAGACCGTGGATGAGACGTGATCCATCTATAGCCGTCACAGTAATGGGTGTTTTTAAGGTAATCACAGGTAGAGACCATTGATTTACTAATGATTTGGAAATAAAATTTCCTGCTGCTCCGGAATCAATCAATGCCTGTGACTCAAAGGTTTTGGTAGCACAGGAAATCGTAACGTCAAAGGCACAGACTTTAGATTTCATGGAAGATGGAGAGGACTCCAGGGACCCTAACTTCACCTCTCCAGAACTAGTTAGGGCCTGGCATTTCCCGATCTCTTAGGGCAAGAGCTGAGCATATGAGTGGAATCGGCACAATAGATACAGAGTCTATTCTTTACTCTTCGTTTCCTCTCCTCTGAAGATAATTTGGAACGTCCTATCTCCATGGGAATCACAGAGGGTGAAACTGGACGAAATTGAGGGTTAGAACGAAGAGGTGTTTTAGCCGAAGTTGTTTTCTCAGCCTCTCTTTCACGAAATCTCATATCAACACGATGGCAAAGAGAGATCAGATCTTCAAGTGACGAAGGAAGCTCCTGGGTAGTCAGTGCATCTTTAATTTTATCGGAGAGCCCCTGCCAGAAGGCGGCAACTAGAGCTTCAGTGTTCCACTGAAGTTCAGAGGCTAAGATCCTAAATTGAATGACGTACTGTCCTACTGTATGAGATCCTTGTCGCAGACGGAGGATGCTGGAAGCAGCGGAGGTCACACGACCTGGTTCATCGAACACACTTCGAAATGTAGCAATGAATTTGGCACTATCTTGCAATATTGGGTCGTTTCTTTCCCACAGAGGGGAGGCCCAAGCCAGGGCTTGTCCAGAAAACAAAGAGATAAGATAGGCCACTCTGGAACGATGGGTAGAAAAATTTTGAGGTTGGAGCTCAAAATGGACTGAACATTGGTTAAGGAAACCCCTACAAGTTTTGGGGTCCCCATCGTACTTTGACGGAGTAGGCAGGTGAAGCGTAGAAGCTGTAGACACCTGGGATGGCACTGGGGAAACGGAGGAAAGCACAGGAGCCTCAGTAGTAGCTGTCACTGTCTGTCCAGATGTTCCTTGGGAGGTTAACGATTGATAACACTGAAGTAACAGCTGTTGGCGGGCATCCTGTTGCTCTACACGGCTGACCAGATGCTGCAGCATCTCTTTGGCTGTAGGTTCCGTATCTGGGTCTGTCATGGCCTGATCTTACTGTCACGGGCACTAGGAGTCTTTACCCAGGGATCACCAGGTGGTAGGCTTACCAGAGCAATATAGATGGTAATAGGGTACTCTGGTAGCTGGGTGATCACGGAACAGGAAACAGCAGATGATGAGATGCTCAGGAAAGTCTATGACTAGCAGCACTGGTAATATGGAGGTAATAGTACACGAGGAACTGTAGGACAAGGACACGTGAAGGTAGTCAGTGGTCTGCGATAGCAAGTTGTACCACTGCTATAGTGAGGAGGAATGTCCAACAGAAACGAGGAGGTGATGAGAGTCAGCGGTCTGCGGATAGCAAGTTATACCGCTGTCTGAGTGAAGGAATGGAATCCAAGTGGAGGTATCCGGGGAGTCAGTGGTCTGCGATAGCAAGTTGTACCACTGCTATGTGAGAGGATACTGGAACAGGTGATACTGGAGACAGGGATCAGTGGTCTGCTACTAGCAAGTTGTACCACTGAATATATATGTGAGGAGGTGCACGGGGAGAGACTGCAACACAGGATATACACAGGCACCTTATATACGATCCACAGTAACATGCACAATATGTATGTAAATGACTGAACAGGTCTGCAAATATAGGAAGTCTCTTGAAGCAGTCCAGCACAAGTTAACACAGTCAATGATGGCAATAGACTCAGCGGATAGCAGACTCCAGAGGAGAACCAACACAGTCCAGCAAGATATGCAATACACCAGCACAGTCAATGAGAATTATGCATACCGTGGTTCAGAAGCAGGTAGTCAGATAGGAGTGCAGGGATACCTGAGCGGCAGGAGGCCGGCTGGATGAGAGGTCCCAGGATACCTGAGGCAGCAATCAGTAGGTGCAGCGCACAGATAAGTAGACCAACAGGGACACGAATCCACAGGAATCAATAACACGTGGAACTGGACTCACGCAGGACCCAGGAGAGTGGAGACGATCCAGCAGAGGAGTAGTAGATGAGGTATAAATCCAATGCAGACGGGAGGGTAGACCTGCGGGACACGTGAAGGCGTGGAGAGCGGATCAGCAGTAGATGGATGATAGCGCGATCAGCAGCAGCAGGACTCTGCGGTACACGGAGGTAACCAGTAGCAACCAATAGTTGTCAGTAGCGATGGCACACGGGATAGCAGAGCAGACCAGGAGCTGTTGATCACGGAGAGTAGCAAATGGCAATGAGAGCAGCAGTCTCGAGGAAACACAGAAGAGCTGAGGAGAGACTGCAGTGCACAGGAGCAGCGGATAGGAATCAGCTAACTTGTCACGATGATGAACACAGGCGAGTTGTAGGCTGGAGGCTGTAGTGCACGGAAGCAGCGGGTAGACATCAGCTAACAATCCCGATGATGAACACAGGCGAGTTGTAGGCTGGAGGCTGTAGTGCACGGAAGCAGCGGATAGACAACAGCTAACAGTCCCAATAATGAACACAGGCGAGTTGCAGGCTGAAGGCTTATAGTGCACGGAGGCAGCGGATAGGAATCAGCTCACTGACTTGATGAGGAACAGGTGAGTGGATGTAAAGTAACGGTTGGAGTGCACAGAGGCAGCGGGTAGGAACCAGCAAACAGTCACAGTGAAATATAATAGCGATGAAGTGGATTAGAGGACTGAAGTGCACGGAGGCAGCGGATAGGAATCAGCAAACAGTCACAATAATAAGTAGTAGCGTTGAAGTGGTTTGGAAGACTGTAGTGCACGGAGGCAGCGGATAGGAATCAGTTAACAGTCACGATGATATAGTTGATGGTAGAAGTGGTATGGGGACCACAGTAGTAGAAGTGGTTTGGAAACCACAGAGGTAGAAGTGGTTTGGAAACCACAGGAATCAGCAGCGCTGAAAACACGAGGAATACAGGAACACCTTCAGAGACTCATAGGGAATGAGACTCCAAGATCAGGCAACGTGGTGTTGACCACAGGTGCTTAATATAGGGAGTGTTGCCTGATCTGCCAATTGAGTTAAAGGGACATACACTGAAGTATAGGAAAGGGCTGCGCATGCGCAGACCCTCAGGATGGAGGACGGCCACGGTTCCTAAATGTCCGGGAAGAGGCACTCACGGTACGGTGAGTGACAGTCGTGTAAGTGGTAAGTAATCTCTTCCATTGCTGCCACATGCCAGATTTGTTTTTTAAGGGCCGAAAAAGATGGAGAAGAACTATGCTTCCAGTTGAGTGCAATAAGGGATTTGGCGGTTTTCAATTTTTTAGAGAATTTATCAAGATCCGGGGGAGGGTAGCAAAGGAGAAAGATCCAAGTCCACCAGATATGTGTCATAGATCCCCTGTGGCCACACCCCCACCAGCAGTCAGGCGACGAGGAGGGGAACATTGTATGAAGTCGGGTGGGGGTATAGTACCAGCGAGAGTAAATTTTATAGGATGTTTCTTTTAGTCTGGTCGATATAGAGCTTTTGGCTATCCCCAGTCTCATGTCCTCCCAGGCCTCCTCATCCGGCGGATCATTCAACCTCATGGTGGAGCTGAGGGAGAAGAGTGGAATCAAGAAAGATACTATAAAGCTGTGATATCATACCCTTAGACATGGGGTGGAGTTTGCAAAGGCTCTCAAATGGAGTTAGGAGACGCAGAATAAATTTGGGTGGCAAGGATCGCAAAAAGTGACTGTCAGGCGCCGTCCCAGTGCTGTGTCTGTTGCACAGAGACAGACGCCTGTTACTGCCGCTAGACAACTGAGCACACTTCCGGGTCAGCGGTCACGCGTTCCGTTGCTAGGCAACGGAACGCTCTCCAGTAGTTCCGGCTGTGGGGTTCAGCGTCACCACCGCTGCTGATTAGTGCAGGTATTTAAAGTTCACTCTGGCACTAGGAGAGTGCCAGAGTATTAGGTCCACCCTAGCTCCAGCGTTCCTGTGCAGTTCTTGTTCCTCTGTGATTGTTCCTGACCATTCTTCCTCTTTTCACCCTGTGTACTGGACCCGGCTTGCTGACTATTCTCTCCTGCGCTTCTGACCCTGGACCCGGCTATTCTTGACTACGTTATTGGAATCTCCCTGTGGCATATCCTGACCTTTGGTTCTGACCTGGCTATCCCTGACTACGATATTGGATTCTCCCTGTGGCATATCCTGATTTCTCGGTTCTGACCCAGCCTGCCTGACTCCGCTTCCATCCTACCGCTTCACTGGTTGCTCCCTCTGAGGACCGCGACCTGCGTGTCTCCTGCAGCTAAGATCATACTCCCTTGCGGGGGTTCCTGGTGAAGACCTGGGACACGTTAGACTCTGCGCTTCTTTGGTGAGTAGTGCCAAAACCAGTAAGCAGAATATTCTAAGTTGTGACAGTGACTGATTTGGAAAAACTCAAAGGGGCTAAGCGTCCAGTCTGGGGAGTGAGACTGAAGTTCAGCCAGTGGAAGACATTGACCTTGTTTCGAGAAGTCTGATGGGAATTTAGGGCCAGCCTGAGTCCAGAGACGGTGTCTCAATCTAGAGAGGTCAGGAGGAAATATGGGATTAAACCAGAAGGGGGTCAAGGGAGAGAGGGCAGATGTGAGTTTTAATTTAAAGGAGTAAGAGTCCCAAATCTTAATGTCAAATTTAATGGTGGGAAGGTGTTTAGAGGGCGATGGGCGATGTATGGGGGGTAGGCCCCAAAGTGGAGTCAGATCAGGGAGGGCAATATGCGCCGCCTCCAGGTCAAGCCATGACATGGAACCTTAGGGGGCATATGATGCAACAATTTGGGAGAAGTGGGAAGCCAGGTAGTAAATCTTAATATCGGGTAGACCCCTACCACCACCAGGGATAGGTTTCTTCAGGACAGCAACTGAGACCCTTGGAGGCCTATGATTCCAGATAAACCAGGTAAGGGCCTTCTGGATATTGAATAGGAGGGTAGCAGGGACAGCAACTGGTAGGGTTTGGAAGAGGTACAGCCATTTGGGTATGATATTCATTTTTACTGCAATGATCCCACCCAGCCACGAGATAATAAGGTGGTTCCAAGAAGCCAAATCCGATTGAGTTTTGGAGAAGAGAGGTGGGAAGTTCTCTTGGTAGAGGAGATCGTATCGGGATGTGAGATAGACTCACAGATATTTTATTTTTCTAGTCTGCCATTTAAATTTGAATGAGGACCGTAATACTTCGGCCTCCTGGGGGGAGACATGGAGCAATAGGGGCTCTGATTTTGTATAATTTATTTTATAGCTAGATCTCCTGGTGTTTGCAATATGTATAATATCAATGGCCATTCTGGTGTTGTCTCTGGCGCCCCCGAATAAATCCCACTTGGTAGTAGTGGATCAACAAGAGAAGGAATATGATTAGACGATTTGCCAGAATCTTAGCGAAAATCTTCAGATCCAGATTTAGAAGGGAGATGGGTCTGTAGCTGGCACAATGAAATGTATCCTTTCCATCTTTTGGGATCACTACAATTATAGCTTCGAGCATTTCGGGTGGGAAGGGGGTTCCTTGAAGGACACAATTGTACAGGGAGAGCAGGTGGGGGGCAAGCACACTCAATTTTTTTTTATAATAAGCTGCCGTAAATCCATCTGGGCCTGGAGATTTTCCATTTTTTTGTGATTTAATAGTAAGCTGAATTTCGTCTAATGTAATTTCTTCGTTGAGGAATTGGAGGGCCTGCTGGGACAATTTAGGAAGTTTAGATTTAGCAAGGAAGTCTGATATCAACGAGCCATTAGACTGCTGCGGGATAGAGACAGGGGGATATGGAAGATTATAAAGGGCAGAGTAATATTGCTGGAAAGCCTCTCTGATGGCAGCAGGGTTATGGAGGAGCTGGTTATTAGAATCACGAATCGATAAAATATTTTTGTGGGTCCTTTCTGAACGAAGCCGCGCAGAGAGAATTTTATCCGCCTTATCCCCCTTTTCATAGGATTGTTGGAGCCATTTAAGGCATTTGGCTACCTGCTTGGAGAGAAGAAGATCTAATTGGACCTTAGTCTCGCGGAGGGATAGCAGAATGGAAGGGTCCGGAGTAGCCTTGTGTTGGGCTTCTAGAGATTGTAGTTTAAGAGATAACTTGTCGGTCATGGTAAGAATTTTTTTTTTCCTCCTGGAAGCGATGCTAAGCAGGTGTCCCCTCAGGACCGCCTTGTGAGCTGTCCATAAAGTGGCCCTAGAAATATCTGGGTGGTCGTTGAGCTCGAAATACTCTTTGAGGCGAGCCCCGAGCTGGGAAGTTATATCCGCATTATGGAGTCATTGAGACGCCAGGTCATGGGGCAGGGGCAGTCTGAGAGGCCACAGAGGTCTATAGATATAGGAGAGTGATCAGACCAAATCATTGGATGAATTTGGGCAGCCTGGAGGTTTAATGCAAAGTTGTGGCTGAGCAGGATCATATCAATGCGTGAATATGAATGTTGTGGTGGGGAGTAATATGTATAGTCCCGAGAGGTCGGTTCTTTTACTCGCCAGGAATCGTAGAGAAGCTGGGATTTCATGAGACTAAGGAGCAACTTAGAGGATAATGGGTCAGAAGCAGTAGGGGGCGTGGTCACAGGGGGGGAACGATCCAAGGATTGATTCAAGACAGTATAAAAATATCCCGCTACGATAAGGTCCCCCTGACGAATACGGGACAATAAAACATCTAATTTGGAAAAAAAGGATTCTGATGCTGGTTGGGAGCATAAACATTAACCAACGTGCAGAGTTTATTATTAAGTTTACCTACCAAGAGGAGGTATTGGTCCTCTTTGTCTGCAAGGGAGTCAATGGGTTCGTAAGTCAAATGGCGGGCAAATAAAATCGCTACCCCTCATTTTTTGGTTGAGTGATTGCAAGCATGGTATGAGACGGGGTATGCTTTGGAGCGAAGCTCTGGATGGGAGTTATGTTTAAAATGTGTCTCTTGTAGAAAAATTAAATCGCCCTTATGAAGTTTTAGAGTAGCGAAAAGCTTACCTCTTTTCTGGGGGCTATTTAGCCCTTTAACATTAAAAGAAAGTACTCTAAGACCCATGTACAGCGAGGAGGAGAGAGATCAGGAGAAAACCTAACACAGGGTGGTCAAATAAGAAAGGGGGAGGGTTTAGGGGGAGGTGAGGGAAGGAGGGGGGGAATGGTCACTCGGCAAAAAAGGCCGGGACCTGTGGTGCCGACAATGGGAAAGAAAACTATGCGCTGGGAAAGCACATAGGTCAGCAAAAGAGCCATAGGCCGCGAGAGGGTACATCACCGGAGGGCAAAGAGCCAGGCTCCAAGTGTGTGCCCCTCTGGGTCACCTGAGACATTGTAAGTATAGCAAAAGTGTCACAAATCGGGATCTTAGCCGCACTTACCTCATCCGCCGCTGTCATATCACGGCTACCTGGGTCCCTTCTGGTCATCTGCAGCATTCCCGTTCTCCACACCTTCATTTGTAAACAAACACATACTGTCTGTCCTGCTGCATGGGCGTGGCCATCTTGGATGCAGTCAGGTGATCAGTCCAAACCAACCAGATTCAGAAGCTGTGATCACATGAACTGATCAGCCAATAGTTGTTTGGGACATCCTATTTAAACCTGCTGCTGTGATCTGTTCATTGCCAGAACAACACACTTCTCTCCAGAGGATAGTTCTTGGCTCCAGTGTTCCTGACTGCATTACAAGTGCAGTAATCCTGTCTGCACTCCTAAGTGCAGTGTTCCTGACTGCATTACAAGTGCAGTGTTCCTGACTGCATTACAAGTGCAGTAATCCTGTCTGCACTCCTAAGTGCAGTGTTCCTGACTGCATTACAAGTGCAGTGTTCCTGACTGCATTACAAGTGCAGTGTTCCTGTCTACATTTCCAGACTGCTAATTCCCCTGCTATATTCTACAATCAGCACAAACATGAGCAAGAAGTTCATCCAGGCTGCTAAGTTCTGTTTCACTCCTGCTCCAGCTAGTCCCAAGGGTCCCGAATCGGATCAAGAAATTCAGACGACCGGGACAGTTTGTTCTGGCCTAATGGATCCGCTAGGGGAACATACCCCGAGGGAGGACTCTGTCCAAATATTAGCAAAACGCATTGAGAGACAAGAAACTAACCAGGGGCAAATTTTGAGATTGCTGCAGGATGTTTCTACACGTATGGATACCTTGCAGTTATTCCGCAGTCAACCATCCCATACTCCGCCTGAGCCAGTAATACCTGCTTCACTATTTACTTCATCCAGACTCCATCTTCCCACGCCAGCTAAATACAATGGCAATCCGAAGAATTGCCGCGGGTTTCTCAACCAGTGTAGTATACACTTTGAATTACAACCCGGAAATTTCCCCACTGCACGTACCAAAACTGCTTATATTGTTTCGCTACTATCAGGGCAAGCTCTGGCATGGGCATCACCGCTCTGGGAAAAATCTGACCCAATTTTATTTGACATTGATAGCTTCCTGTCTACCTTCCGCAGAATATTCGACGAGCCTGGAAGAACAACGTCAGCCGCTTTAGATATTCTGCGCCTTCGGCAAGGGCAGCAGTCTGTGGGCCAATATGCCGTTCAATTTCAAACACTTTCCTCTGAACTATCTTGGAATAACGATGCTCTTGTGGCGGTTTTCTGGCAGGGCCTGTCTGACCACATTAAGGATGTATTAGCGTCTCGGGACTTACCTACAACGCTAGACCAATTGATTACCACCTGCAATCGGTTTGATCTTCGGTTCAGAGAAAGAGCTCTAGAAAAGAGGAAGCTGAAACACCCCAAGTTCCACCCTATTCAACGGGTCCGTGTACCGTCTCCTTTCCCTGAAGGACCCATGCAATTAGGCAAAGCACGTCTTTTACCCACCGAGCGAGAACGGCGAGTTAGAGAGAAACTTTGCTTATACTGTGCCAGTTCCGGACATCTGTTACATCATTGTCCTCGTAAGCCGGGTAAACACAACCTCCTAGCTGACGATGAGGAAGTGAGCCTAGGAGTGGCTCTTCGCTCCCCACAAGGCAAGGACTGTATTATCCCAGTCACTCTGAAACACGCTCAAGGCTCCCAATACATTTCAGCCCTGCTGGATTCTTGAGCAGCTGGGAATTTCATGTCTGCCAGATTAGCTGCTGAACTAGCCATTCCACTAGAGAAAATTCCAGTGACCATCTTTCTCTCTGCGGTTGACGGTAGCCGTATTCAAGGGGGTACCATTACGCATCAGACTTCTCCAGTGACGCTCCAAATAGGAGTTCTGCATTCCGAGTCTCTTACCTTTTTGGTCATCCCAGAAGCCACTAGCCCTGTGGTTCTCGGGTTTCCATGGCTTCAAACGCATAACCCCCATATTGACTGGTCGACTCCACAAATCCTGGCGTGGGCTCCAACTTGTTTCGGGTCCTGTTTACAACGTGTTCTTCCACATTGCTCCACCTCTGATAAGGAAGTTTTGCCAGTTCCTTCTGCCTACCAAGAGTTCACAGACGTTTTCAGTAAGCAGGCCGCTGAAACTCTACCACCTCATCGGGATTGGGACTGTCCCATTGATCTTGTTCCGGGTAAAACCCCACCGCGTGGCAGAGTCTACCCTCTTTCTATCCCTGAGACAAAATCTATGTCTGAATATGTAAAAGAGAACTTGGAAAGAGGCTTTATTCGCCCATCCTCTTCACCGGCAGGAGCCGGGTTCTTTTTTGTAAAAAAAAAAGATGGTGGATTACGTCCCTGCATCGATTACCGAGGTCTCAACGACATTACCATCAAGAACCGGTATCCTCTGCCCCTCATCACAGAGTTATTTGACAGAGTCAAAGGTGCGCAAATATTTACGAAGTTGGATCTCCGCGGGGCCTACAATTTGATCCGTATCAGGCGTGGCGATGAATGGAAAACCGCCTTTAACACCAGGGATGGGCACTACGAATATCTTGTCATGCCATTCGGTCTGAGCAATGCCCCAGCGGTTTTTCAGAATTTCATAAATGAAATCTTTCGGGACTTACTGTACCATACTATTGTGGTATATTTGGACGATATCCTCGTTTTCTCCTCTGATATCCAGTCCCATCGCAGACATGTTAAAGAGGTCCTCAGCCGTCTCAGAAGGAATAAACTGTATTGCAAGCTTGAAAAATGCACCTTCGAAGTTGAATCCATTCCATTCTTGGGGTATATCATCTCGGGCACCGGTCTCCGTATGGACCCAGAGAAGGTGCAAGCTATTCTTAACTGGCCTCAACCATCTACACTAAAGGCAGTACAGCGATTTCTGGGATTTGCTAACTACTATCGAAAATTTATTCGTGGCTACTCTACTGTAGTAGCACCACTCACCGCCCTCACCAAAAAAGGAGCTAATCCTGCCAAGTGGTCTGAAGAAGCCCAATCTGCTTTTCAACTTCTGAAACAAGCATTTATTTCTGCTCCCATACTGAGGCAACCAGATTTAACCTGTCCATTCTACTTGGAAGTTGATGCCTCATCTGTCGGAGTAGGGGCAGTTCTCTCCCAAAAACCAGCTGATGAGCAATGGCATCCCTGCGGGTTCTTCTCCCGAAAATTTTTACCAGCTGAACGAAATTATGCCATAGGGGACAAAGAGCTGCTTGCCATCAAATTGGCGCTTGAAGAGTGGAGACATTTACTTGAGGGAGCTCGTTATCCTGTCACAATATACACGGATCACAAGAATCTGCTCTACCTTAAAACTGCACAGTGCATGAATCCACGTCAGGCCCGATGGGCACTATTCTTTTCTCGATTTGATATCCATGTCACCTTCCGTCCCGGTTCCAAAAATTGCAAGGCCGATGCTCTGTCACGTTCTATGGTAAAAGAAGAAGATTCCATCATGGTGGATCCACGGCCTATTATCAGCCCACTCAGCATCGCAGTCAGTAGACCCGACAATACACCTCCCCAGGGGAAAACTTTTGTTCCTGAGAATCTGCGTAAAAAATTGCTCCAATGGGCACATTGTTCCAGATTTGCCGGTCATGCTGGCATCCGCAAAACTCAATCTTTCATATTGAGAAGCTACTGGTGGCCTACGCTTCATCAGGATATTCAGCAATTTGTTTCCGCATGTGGCAGCTGTGCCCAACATAAAAGTTCAAGACAATCTTCAGCTGGTCAACTTTTGCCTCTGCCTATTCCCACCAAACCCTGGACCCATATTTCTATGGACTTTGTTTCCGATTTGCCCAATTCTAATAATTTCAATACCATCTGGGTCATCGTTGACCGATTCTCTAAAATGGCGCATTTTGTTCCTCTCCGTGGACTCCCATCAGCACCTATCCTGGCTCAGCAATTTATAAAGGAGATCTTCCGTTTGCATGGGTGTCCTGAAGAAATCGTCTCAGATAGAGGAGTTCAGTTTGTGGCGAAATTCTGGAGATCCTTGTGCCAAGCACTACAGATCAAACTAAACTTCTCTTCGGCCTATCATCCCCAATCCAACGGGCAAATGGAAAGAGTTAATCAAGACCTAGAAACATTTCTCCGTTTGTACATATCCTCTTCTCAAGACGACTGGGTAGATCTGCTTCCTTGGGCAGAATTTGCTCATAATAATCATTATCACGAATCCTCTGCTTCCACTCCATTTCATACGGTCTATGGCCTACACCCCAGGGTACCCTTGTTTACTCCACTTCCTACAGCCTCAATACCTGCCTCTGAAGTTTTCCTAAAGAATTTTTCAGGCCACTGGCGCCAGGTACGGGAATCTCTACTTAAAGCGTCCCAACGCTACAAAATTCAGGCCGACAAAAAGCGACGAGCCATTCCAAGCTTGAAACCCGGAGACAGAGTCTGGCTGTCTACTCGCAATCTACGCCTCAGAGTTCCATCTATGAAATTCGCTCCTCGCTTTATTGGACCGTTTAACATCTCCCGAGTCATCAATCCAGTGTCCTACAAATTACATCTACCATCTTACCTCAGGGTACCCAACACCTTCCATATCTCTCTCTTGAAACCACGGGTGCTAAATCGGTTTTATACACCCAAACTGGTTTCTCCTGAAGTGCAGACTGAACATGGTGACGAATATGAAATTAAAGAGATCTTGGACTCTCGGTTTCGACATAAAACCTTACAATATCTAGTCGACTGGAAAGGCTATGGTCCAGAAGAGAGAGCCTGGATCAAAGCTTCTGATGTTCACGCTCCATCTCTCATCAAAAAATTTCACCGCAAGTTTCCAACCTAAGTGTCCAGTGGCCACTCGTAAGGGAGGGGGTACTGTCACAAATCGGGATCTTAGCCGCACTTACCTCATCCGCCGCTGTCATATCACGGCTACCTGGGTCCCTTCTGGTCATCTGCAGCATTCCCGTTCTCCACACCTTCATTTGTAAACAAACACATACTGTCTGTCCTGCTGCATGGGCGCGGCCATCTTGGATGCAGTCAGGTGATCAGTCCAAACCAACCAGATTCAGAAGCTGTGATCACATGAACTGATCAGCCAATAGTTGTTTGGGACATCCTATTTAAACCTGCTGCTGTGATCTGTTCATTGCCAGAACAACACACTTCTCTCCAGAGGATAGTTCTTGGCTCCAGTGTTCCTGACTGCATTACAAGTGCAGTAATCCTGTCTGCACTCCTAAGTGCAGTGTTCCTGACTGCATTACAAGTGCAGTGTTCCTGACTGCATTACAAGTGCAGTAATCCTGTCTGCACTCCTAAGTGCAGTGTTCCTGACTGCATTACAAGTGCAGTGTTCCTGACTGCATTACAAGTGCAGTGTTCCTGTCTACATTTCCAGACTGCTAATTCCCTTGCTATATTCTACAATCAGCACGAACATGAGCAAGAAGTTCATCCAGGCTGCTAAGTTCTGTTTCACTCCTGCTCCAGCTAGTCCCAAGGGTCCCGAATCGGATCAAGAAATTCAGACGACCGTGACAAAAAGTAGCAGAGATTCACGAGTGGAAAAACCGGGTGGACGAGTATGGGGTGGGAGGGGAAGAGTGAGGTAGTCCCAAGTGAAAGTAGAGGGTAGGAAATAAGTTTCTGGGGGTGGGAGGGTATTGCATTGGGAAATGAGAGGGAAGGCAATTGATAGGCGTATATGAGAAAAGAAAAAGTAGGATGAATACTTAGTAAAACCAAAGAGTTACCAAACTGGATGGTAGGAGATAAACATAGAAAATAACAGAGCTCAACAATTACCTAGAACAACAAACTCTCAGCTTAAGTGGGGTATCCCCGGCCGCAGCTCCACGGTCACCTTAAGGTGGGCGTGAAAGGAGTAATAGCCCCGGCTAATACCGGAAAAGCAACCTAGATGGCCACTGGAGGTGGTGGCCTCGAACCAGGGACAGCCAAGAGGAGAGTGGGATAAAAAGAAAGCTTAATATTGTATAACATAACCTAACATGGTATAAATTGGGAATCCCAGACACCAGAGGATGCGCCCCCTAATAGGGGAGGCAGCCAAAAGGAGCCGGGATCTAACAACACAGTTAGATAGGAACCAAAAACATAGGAAACAGACCAACAGGTAAGTAATACACACATGATCACGTGCAAAACAGTGCAACTACACTCAGTTAGGTTTTCGGATGACACACCCACGTAGCGTTAGCATATGGGGGCTTGGAGTCAAAAACCAATAGGAAATGACAGAAGTTTCACTGGGAACATGGTCGAGGACCAACCCCCAGTGAAAGAACAATATGGGGAGAAAAATAAAAATGGAAAAGAATCACAAAATATAAACCTGGTGTAGCAAGTCAAGTCCCAGAAGGTTCAGTGGGTCGCGGAGAGGATGATGAAGTCGATGGGATTGTATTCCACTCGGTCCTGGGGGCTTGACATGTCAACTGTTTAGACGGCCTCTGAGCGAGGGGAGAGGGTTCAGAGGGAACGGGAAGTCCTGTAGTAATGCCAAGTTTGGGAAGTAGAGCCTGCGGCTCAGAGAGAGTTCTGGCCATGAGCATAGAACCTTGGTGCCAGATTAGGAGACGAAAAGGAAAGCCCCAGCGATACTTAATTTCTTTTTGGCGGAGAAGTGTAATAATCGGCTTGAAGTCCCTTCTTTTGGCCAGAGTGAGTGGGGAGAGGTCTTGGAAGATCTGCAAGATGGCATTATCGTAGGTGATTGAAGGAAGTCGACGTGCCTCCTGCATGAGGGCCTCCTTTGCCGTAAAATAATGCATTCTAAGGATAACGTCCCTGAGTTGAGACAGGTCCTGAGTGCGAGGTCTAAGTGCGTGATAGACACGATCCAGTAAGAGTTGATCCTCTGGGATTTGGGGGGAAAGCTGGGTGAAAAGCTTTTTGAGGTAGAGTTCCAAGTGGGCAGACTCGACATGTTCAAGTATTCCCCGAATTCTCATATTGCTGCGTCTGGCTCTATTGTCTTGGTCCTCCTGGCCCTCCTGCAGCTGGAGAATATCTTGGCGGATTTGGCCCAGATCTGTACCATATGTTTACTGGTACGTCACCACTTCTTCGACACGTTGCTCGTGATGGTCTGTTCTGTTCCCAATATTCGAGATATCTGTCTTTAGCGAGTGGAGGGCCTGCACCGAGGCTTTGACGTCTTTCACCTCTTTGAAGAGGGACAGAAAGTCCCAGCGGGTGATGGGGGAGCAGTCATCTTCATCAGACCCCGAATCAGAATGTCCACTAGATCTAGTTTGATTTTTTTGTTTGGAAAGATAAGGGAGGAGATCCCCTCCTGTAGATTTTTTCCCCCCTTTAGGCATTTTGGAGTGTGAGACAAAAAGAAATGGGTGGGGAGGAAGAGGATGTGGAGAAAACCTGGTTGATCCACAGGGCGCAGCTCAGGGACCGGAGGGGCATAATTAGAACCCAGTCATTTGATGAGAAGGAGCTGTAGCCCAAGCCTGTGGGCTATTGAAAAACACTGTATGACAGGTGTTATGCCTTGTAATCAAGCGCGAGATTCTGGTGGAGCGAGCTTAGCACTAGGGAATAGCGGCATATAGTAGGACTCCAAGGCAGGAAAACTCTGAGGCCCAGCTAAGGCAGGAGAGCTGAGGTAGGCCCAAGTTGAAGGCCCAAAACAATGAAAAGATACAAAGTGGGCAAGGGGCAATAGGCCTCTCCACAAGACTTTATACACACTTGCAATTATGATACAGGTTTACTGCTGGCTGGTGCCTCTTACCCTTCACCAGAGTGTGTGTAGCAGGCTTCGCTTGAGAGAGGGATGCAGGGGTGTGGAGAAGCGTAGTCGCTGCCAACATCTCAGAAGTATTTGGAGACTTTGTAGTTAATTCAGCTGGGTAATACAAGCAGGCACAAGCCTTGGGGCAGGAGGCGCAGGGTCCCCTGTCACAGGGCCAGCAGTGGGCTTCTTGCAGTTCGGGGGCCAGGGAGGCAGAACTCCAGCCCCACAGGGAGCCAGGTAGTAGTTGCTGGTAGAGTGAGCAACTTCAGGCTGCAGCTAGAGGAGACCGTGCTAGCCGGCCGGAAGTGGACTGCCGCTGGTCAGATGTCAGATGAGCCCTCTGTGTTCCAGGCAGACCCCACGTGTTGCAAGCAGAGGTGGGGAGAGTAGAGTAGTTACAGCTCTCACCTAGGTTAGCAATTCTGCCCACTTTCACTGGAAAAGCCGCAGTGAAACCAGAAGTGAGGGGTCTGCGGGGAGGCTGAAACTTTAGTCCGGGGCCTCAACCAATAGTAGGCCGCCGACTTCAGCCGGTCGAGCCAGCGGTTAGTCACAGGAGGCTGGGGGGTCTGGATATAGTACCGCCAGTGAGCGAGCAGCGGGTCCAGCTGCCTACAGGAGGGCTCAGAGATGGTCTTCCGAGGTCCCAGCCGGTAAGCCGGGTATAGAATGTTAGCTGGCAGGCTCCGCAATCAGGAAGCTATGGTAAAGGGGGTTATAAGATGGGGATACCCCAAAATATATAGGGATCAGGGTCTTGGGGAGAGGGGAGCTCGGAGACGTGCGACCAGTCGATATGGCGTCCTAGCCACGTCCCCCCGTTAGGCTATATTTTAACTAAAAATCTTATACATTAAGATTTTAAAGCTATTTGCCATTGACATACTAGACCATTCTGGCCTTTAATAAATTATCTTATACATGTAATGTTCGGACAGTTCAAAATTAACTCTACATTTCCACACAAGGATGTTGATGTTTACACATTAGACAGTAGTTGCAATCAACCACATTAAGGCGTTTTTCAGCTAAAAGAATGACGTTAAACTTATAGGCATTTAAAGAGAAATCCTAAAAACATTTTCTAAAACACTTACAGGTTTACATTGATTTTTCAGTAAGGCCAAATGGAACACATTTCATTAGGACACCACCCCTTTATTTCTAAAGACATTTGGTGGGTTCATACATTTGTGATTTGTATTTTGAGTTAGCTTGCTCATTATTACAGCAGAGAGCATAGGTGTCTTAAATGAAACAGTACCAATAACTGTTTTACCTCAAAAACATCTCTCCACCACATACTGCCTGAAGTTGGACCCACGCACTGATTCCCGAGGGGGGTCTTCCAGATCTTCCTCCTCCTTCTCCTCGTCCATCCCAGCAACCTCGTCCACAACCCCCAGAGCCCCACTCCGGATGGCAATATTATGAAACACCACACACAGAGCTATGATCTTGCAAGCTTTCCTCGGCTCGTACATCAGTGCACCACCAGACCGGTCAAGGCAGCGAAATTGCGCCATTAACACGCCAAAAGCCCTTATAATGACCGACCTGGTGGCCACATGAGCCGAGTTATATGCTTCTTCCCACTCTGTGCGTGGGTTCAAGATCGGAGTGAGGAGCCAAGGGCAGGAGGGATAAGCATTGTCTCCTATGTAGGATGAGAGGAAAGACATAATAAACAAACATTAATACACTTTAACAGTAACAACTGACCAGCGTCAATAGGCAACCATACTCAAATATGGCTCATACATTAACTCAATGGTAAATAGTTTGGTAAGTGAGTAATATTACTGTATAATTACCATCAATTGTAAAATAATTACGTCTAAGAAATCCCTACAAACAAATATCATGTGACATTTTCATTTTTTTTTTTAACATTTCAGCTAACCTTAACTGTTAGGTCTGTTTGTGTAATCGGCCTACATTACCATGAACTTAACCAAATGTGGCCAATTTGATTTTACAACTGTATAGTTGGACCAAATATAAATAAAAGGCACATTAACTATATGACACATTGTGTAAAGCTAACATCTCATGTAAAAGATAACAATTACGGGAAATAACTTTAAAATATATTATTAAGAACAAAAGCCACTAAACTGAGTCATTACATTAGAGTAATTACCAAGAAGCCACGCATCTCCATGTGACCTGACACCCTCTTGCCTCTGTTGCAATCTACACCACATCTCTGAATTGCGAAAGGCAAAGGAATCATGGGTACTCCCCCCCCATTTTGCAATCAGGTTCCGAATCTGGAGAGACAGGTCACATATGGCCTGTACGTTTATTTTATTAAATGGAAATGCTTGCGGTTCATCAAAACCGAAGCATTCCCACTCAACGGACCCAAGGCCAGATGCTCCCCATCTACTGCCCCTATGACATGCGGAAAGCCAGCTATGATGGCAAACTGCTGCTTAATCCGCCCAAGGGACTCCTCATCGAGTGGCAAATGGATAAACTGTGAGAGCCGCAACAGGAACACCCTTAGCACAACCTTCAGCACGCGGCTGAAGGTGGCCTGGGACAAACCTGCTGCGACCCCCACTGTGGTCTGGAATGGACCAGACGCACAGAAGTGCAGCACCGCCAAAAAGTTTGGTCAAAGGCGGTACTGCTGTTGTGATGTTGCGCATTGGCTCCAGGTCACGATGCACAATGCTCAGGGTGTCCAAGATCACATGCGGAGGAAGCCGATAGCGGTGGACAACCTCCGCATCCGACATCCCAAAGAGGCTGACAAGTGGCCTGAAGACGTGCTCTCTTGGAAGGCGATGTTGTACTAGTTGCTGGTTTGGACGTGGAGGAGGATCAGGCTCCCCGTGAAACAGACTGTAGTCCAACTCCAGGATCCCCTGTATGTGCGACAAAAGCCTGAGTTAACAAACAAAACAGTTGGTGACACCTTTCCAGCTTTCCTTTTTCACTGTAGCCTCCAAATATGAATCCAATACTTACAATAAAGTGAAGATTCATCTTCCAGCTTGTTGTGGCAAAGTACAGTCAAGATTTAGGTAAATTGTCATACAAATTAGATTTTTTTTAAAAAATAAATAAATAAATTCTCCTGCCCTATTGAATGAGCAAACACCACCTCACCATATAGAAACTCCACAGAAGTGCAAGCCAAAGGGACACTTACCAGAGCCAAACACCAAAGTCACCTTGTGCAAATCCAATTTGTTACATTAAAATTTCTAAGGTGTAAACTGTTGTGGCCTGTGAAACACGGAATAAAGAGAGTTAAGAAAATAGTGACGTCATTTTTGCTTTTGCTATCAAAATCCAAAAAACCATAGTTAAATCCCTAACACCCAACAACAAATACCACCTGGCCTAATGCAAAACAAAACAAACAAAACAGTGGGTGGCACTCAATACTTACCACACAAACAGATGCAAAGCTGCTTCTTAATAGAACGGTCGCAGACCTCTGACAACTCAAATCTGTGGGGAGGGGGAGCAGGTAACAAATAAAGGCACGAAAAAGAGAACAAATTTGACAAAAAACAACATTATTGAAGTCATCAAAATATAGTGCACAAATCTATCTAACTCCAAATGTAAACAAACACTTTACTTCTAACATCCAAAACCCACTCTCTAAAATAGTTTCTAAACCCCTTTCTGCACCAAGTTATGTAGCTAAAAACATATAGATTGAATGGGCTATCAAGCTATCAAACACATAGCAATGCTTTGGTAGATAATTAAACATAATGAAGGTTGTCAAAGGTACTGCTGTAAACACCTAGAACCAGCATATGTCCATCTGCATTATACTCACCCAGACCACTGAAACTCCCAACAGCACTGAAGTTCCACCAAGGCGTTTTTAAACACCACTATGATTACATAATTATCTGCCGGAGAGTACGCCGGCACATTACGAGCACACAGATGCGTTGAGAGGACAAGTGTGTTTGGTTTGAAAAGATATCTGGCATATTTTCATAATGTAATCAAACTATGTAAAGTGTATTTTTTTGGGTATTTAACAAATTTAAAAAATGGACTTAGATGTTTGTGATGTGCAAAGATCATGGTTTCATGAGTGTAAATTTTAAATGTATGCAAGAGAACAAATGTACCAGTTGCTCTAGACGATAGTGTGGAGGTTAGGTATTCTATCTGTCAATGCTAAGGTTATAAGTTCAAGTCCACCAGTATACCGTTATTACAAAGTGCAAATATGACCTTTATGTAACTTTCAACATAATTTAAAAAACTAATTGTTCGCCGTAACATCTGCATCCGCGATTATTCATTGTTCCTATTTTATTATTACAGCTTTGCTGTGTTTGAAAAACAGACAATTGTGTGTGTGTGTCTAGGTGTAGTACTTTATTTAACGTCAACACTCATGTTGTCAATAATAAGTGCAAACTCAAATAAATTTTATGCAGCTACAACACAGAGAAGCAGCTGTCCCAAATAACTTGCTTGCCAACACTTTTAGGATTAATCCACAAATGAAAGTTGTGCAAATTTAAAGTTGGCCCCAAAACCCTTTTGCAAAAATGCAGTCCAAAATCATAAACTAAAAATAAAATAAAACTGGGCTGTTTTTCCATTTTAAAAGTTTAACAGTGCATATACCAAGGATTTAAGCCTCTAATAGTTCCTAGTGAAAAATTTGACATTATCCCTAACAAAACATCCAAAAACTTGTCATGAGAGAAGTTGATGCTCAGGATTTCATTCTATGCAATTTAAATAATTTTTAGATCACTTGAACATTAGTGTAGCGGTTCGAGAATGCACCTTTGAAAACTAGAAATCTGAGTTCAAGTCCTCCACAACACTGTTGTGTCTGTGGAATCAATAATATTCTCCCTATATATGTATTGAGTTCCAAAGTGTCTGGTGTAAAAGTACGCTTGCTTTGATTACAACCAGCTCAGCCGTGAAAAGTTGAAATTTTATGGGTATTAATCTGAGTAGTGTTTGGAAGCTGTTGGGTTAACAAACAGTAGCAAAGAACTGTTGACAAAAGAGCCATTTTACATAGAGAATCAATATAATATATTGTGTGTTCTAAAAAATTATTGATTGGGTTTACAGCACAATACAATTTGCTTAAGCTCCATGTAAGATTTTGGAGGGGCTTATTCAGGATACTGGAATGGTTCGGCAAGTACCTTAGCCATCCATTCCGGTTTGCGGAATGGCTTTCTCAGTGCATTCCCCATCCATTCCAGCAGCCGGAATGGTGTTTACAATACCCTAAACATCCATTCCGGCAGCTGGAATGGCTGGCTGAGTGCATTCCACACCCGGAATGGAGTGCTGATGGCATTCCCCATCCATTCTGGCTGCCGGAATGGATGGGGAATGCACTGAGAAAGCCATTCCGGCATACATGAAGGCAGTTAGAACAGACAACTGGAATATATATATAAATATATATATATATATATATATATATGCAATATTGTAATATGTGCCAAAGTTGTCCCACATATTCCAGAGAAGATATCTGTGTAGCATACCAAAATGCAGTATACAGGCCTAGAAAAGACAGCCATCTTTACTCCAGACACACCAAGCAGCAGAGGGTGCAATATTAAGCTGACTAATTCCGGCGTTCCGGCATTCCGGCATTCCGGCCTTCCGGGAGTTACGGTGTCTGTAAGAAAAAGAGGCTTATTCTACACAAATGTACTAACGTTTAATGTTTTTTTATTATTATTCTGTATTAATATGTATGTATGTTGTGCATAATTCGTAGTGAATCTTTTAGACGCACAATGCATTTTGAGCAGTTTTATTGCTGTTTTTGCTAACTGTTTTGGACTTAAACAATAACCTGAGCTGGTGTAAGTTTGAGCAAGGAGTTGAGACACGACTGTTGTCATTTTACCTTACACGGACAGAGGGAACGCCTACTCTTCTCAAGTCGAAATACATAACACCTACTCTTCTCAACAGATATCTTATCTCCACGCACTCCACGCCTACTCTCCTCTCATTCCCACCTCTTTTTTCTCAAGTGGTCAGCCAACATCGCAAATGCGATGGAGTTTGAGACACGTATTTCTTTCCGTGACAGATATGCTCTGTTTGAGCAGCGTATTGTGGTGTTTTACGCAATGTAACGCCCTGTTTCGCGTATGCGCAGATACGATTATCGTATTATCCGCATAAGAAAGCAGATCCGTAGTTTGATGAATCAGGCCCCTTGTCTTCTTCCCCATCTCATTTTCTTTAAGACAAGCTTAGCTTGTTTGATTAAGCTAACATTAGTGAAGCACGTGTTGGCATTTACCCAGTTGTCTGTTTGGTTTAACAATTTAGAATACCATTTATATACATATATATATATATACAATGCTTTTTTTGTAAGAAAAAAGATGCTGGAACTCATATCACGTAGTCAATCACTGTACACACACCCACACACGTCAGTTGTGTAACGAAACATAACGGTCACCGTCCGCAGTAAGCTCTCAGCACGCAACCACACGACCAACAACAAGCTGAGCAGCGCCACAAGCCGAGCAGTGCCATCACAGCCAGCGCGGACGAAGTAAGCATGCATCGGACTTGACACACAAGCAGTCCGTTTTAATGATTTTGCTGCCGACCTGCTTTGCTCGACAGGGTGATTCAAGTTCACGTGGACCAAACATCAAATGTTCAAAAGTTACTTTTAAAACTTGGAAAATCCATTAAAAAAAGGTGCCGGAACTTAGTTCTGTGAGTTCTATGACAAAAAAAGCACTGCCTATATATGTATATATATATATATATATATATATATATATATATATATATAAATATATATATATATATATATATATATATATATATATATATATATACATATATATATAGATGACTGGTTGCGATGTTGCAGTGATAAAATACATTGTTTAGAATCTACTATTAACAGACAGGAGGACATGTTTGTTGTAAATAGATGTATGAGTGACTTGGTTTCAGAGAAACTAACTGTCTTCGGTTGCCCTCAATAAGACAAACAAATCTAGACATTATATATGAGTCTAAAAATAGACTCACAAAGGAAAAAAGAAAGGGGGATATGATATAGCTCCTGTATCTGTTTGGAGTGGCAAAAACTTGAAACCTGTCATTTGCGAAGCTGAATAGGGAAATGTATATTTTTTGTAGGTTTGACTAAGAGAAAATTCTATAGCTACTTTATTATTGGAAGCACCATCATTCAATGTGAAAAAAATGTGAGCATAAGATATTGAATTAATTTATAAATTTATCATAGGAAATATTTGTAATTGAATTCTTTATTAAATACAGTCATGGCCATAAGTTTTGAGGATGACACAAATATTGATTTTCACAAAGTTTGCTGCTCCAGTTTTTTTAGACCTTTTTATCACATGTTGCTATGGTATACTGAAGTAAAATTGCAAGCATTTCATAAGTGTCAAAAGCTTTAATTGACAATTACATTTAGCTTATGCAAAGAGTCAATATTTGCAGTGTTGGCCCTTCTTTTTGAAGATCTCTGCAATTTGCCCTTGCATGCTGTCAATCAACTTCTGGGCCACATACTGACTGATGGCTGCACATTCTTGCCTAATCAATGCTTGGAGTTTGGCAGAATTTGTGGGTTTTTGTTTGTACACCCACCTCTTGAGGATTGATCACAAGTTCTCAATGGGATTAAGATCTGGGGAGTTTCCTCGCCATGGACCCAAAATTTAAATGTATTGATCCCTGAGCCACTTAGTGATCACTTTGCCTTATGACAAGTTGCTCCATCATGCTGGAAAAGGCATTGTTCATCACCAAACTGTTCTTGGATGATAGGGAGAAGTTGCTCTTGGAGGATTTTTTGGTACCATTCTTTATTCTTGGCTCCAATGAGGATGGCCTCACACCTGCCTGCTGCATGCCTGAGCAAGCTCTGCACTGGTGGTGCCTCAATTTCGCAGCTGAATCAACTTTAGAAGACGGTACTGGCACTTTCAGGATGTTCTTGGGCGCCCTGAAGCCGTCTTCGCAACTATTGAACCTCTCTCCCAGTTCTTGATGATCTGATAAATGGTTGATTTAGGTGCAATCCTACTAGCAGCAATATCTTTGCAGGTAGCCATGGTTAATAGAGGAAGAACAATGATTTCAAACACCACCCTCCTTTTAAAGCTTCCAGTCTGTTATTCTAACTCAATCAGCATGACAGAGTGATCTCCAGCCTTGTCCTCATCAACACTCTCACCTGTGTTAACAAGAGAATCACTCTGATGTTAGCTGGTTCTTTTGTTGCAGGTTTGAAATGCAGTGAAAATGTTGCTTTTGGGATAAAGTTCATTGTCATGGCAAAGAGGGACTTTGAATTTAATTGCATTTCATCTGATCACTCTTCATGACATTCTGGAGTATATGCAAATTGCCACCATAAAAGTGAGGCAGCAGACTTTGTAAAAAATAATATTTGTGTAATTTCCAATCTTTTGGCAATGACTGTATAGAAGAGAAATAAGATAAAGTAAGAACCTACAACAGACGCACAACAGTTTATTCTGCATTTTATTTCATATAATATTTTATCACACAATCTTGGACCAGCCTGACAAGAGTAGTGACCCTAGTCAGCACTGTCCTCTTTCCATGGTCATGTGTCTTCAGATGGGCATTCCCTTAGCCCACACCCCCACCTAGGACTGTGTTTCCATTTACCATGTGCTTGCCGTGGAATTCCCCCAAGTCCTCAGGTCACTTGCAGTCACTCTGCAGTATATGACTCCAGCTTTTCTGCAAAAGTAGAATGTGACGCAGTGGGATGCTTGCTGCCGACTTATAGAGACAAGAGCAAGGAGGCATATTACACAATTAGCAGTACATAAGGCATATTTGATTAATAGTAGTAGTGTGTGCAACCTCACCTGGCAACATCTAAGAATTGTACAGTGAACATAAAACAAATTCAAACATGCTTAACACAACACAGTCCCAACAATGTAAAAGAAAATTTGGATGAGGTGGGGTGTGCAGTAAGCTAAACCAGTAGGTTAGTTTAAATGTCCTGAATTCCTCAATTCATTACACTGTAAATCCATCCAAAGACAAGACTGTATGATGCTCTGAGTTATTGCCAATAAACCAAAAGCTACTTCCAGAGATCTACAGGCATCTGTGAACAAGATAAATGTTTATTATCTCTATTATCAGAAAAGATTGAATACATTTGTCTTTCATGGAAGTCTAGCCTGGAGAAAATAAACATTGCCGAGTTTAGGTTTGCAAAGTTGCATCTGAATGAAACACAGAACTTCTGGAACAATGTTATCTGCACAGATGACAAGTGAAGTTGTTGAACCTCCTACCAACCTCCAAGTATGATGGAAGAGTGCTGATTTGAGGCTGTTTTACACCCACAGGACATGGGTAATTTGCAAACATTGAGTCTCCTATAAATTTTAAGCATATTCTTAAGAAAAATCTGAGACCATCTGTTGAAAAAAGGGAGCTTGTCCAATATTGAATCATGCTACAGGGCTATCTTCCTAAACACACCAGTAAATATATAACTGAATGGCTAAAAAAAAGAGACTTGTTTTGGAATGCCATGTGAAACTCCTAACCACAACACCATTGATATGTTGTGACGGGACCTTAAGAGATGATGCAAATGAGCAAATGATTGCCCTCAAACATTAACTAACTGAAGTAGTATTGCAATTCCTCAATTATCATGTAGGAAAATGATTACTTCAAGTTATTGCTACTTAAGGTGGCTATAAAAGATACTGAATCATGAGATATATTTACTGTTTCACATATTATGGATTATTTTTTGTTGAATTAATGATGACAAGTAAAATCTATTATGTGTTATCACATAAAATTAGACTTTAGAACTTGGTGAGGACAATGTGAGTGTTAATTATATCCTTATATGTAAAAACACAGATTTAGTATAAATTGTCTACCCTTTATATTTTGCTTAACTAAACAGATCTTCATGACAAAAATCTGCGTCATTTTGGACCCGCCCCCATGATGTCATGACGCAAAATGCGTCATTTGACAGTGGGGGACAGGGCCAGGAATCGCGGCGTTTGTGACCTAATTCTGCCCACTTCGCTAGAAAGTGGGCAGATCCGGGATTTTGCCACACTCGCCGAGAGTTCGGCAGACTCTCGTAAAATGCGTGAGTCTCCCAGACATTCCGGGAGAGTTGGCAAGTATGAGTTTAATCAGACTCTTTTCCAGGGGCTGGCTAGCAGCCTTTAGCCCAGGGGGAAAGTGCATAGCACTGGCCCATAAGTAGCGGCCCATCCTTAAAGGGTGGTCTTCTGTACAATATATATTTATCATTATACAAAGAGAATATTTTAGCGTTGCTTAACCCAGCGATACTTTATTATAATAAATAATAAATCTTATATAATACAAGCAAAATAAAGCAAAAAAAAACAAACCTCACTTTATATTGCATTTTATATTGTATGTTCCTTCTCCCTACAGCACTTTTGTTTTTGTTTTTTTACATACCTCGCTGATTATAATGGGGTATAAATCATATTATAGCAATAGATTATATAATTTTCTATTACAGTACTGAACACAGGGGCTGATTTATCAAGATGCAAAAAGCCATTTTGCTTTAAAAACCTGATGTTTTTGGTGTCTTTAGATCAGTTGCTGCTTGTCTGGATCCTGGAATGTTGGATGCCCTATTTGGGAAAAAAATGGATACATGAAATCTAGAAAACTTAGAAAACTCAAACCACCCACGGTTTGCTAGATCAATATAACACCCACGTTATATAATAAATCCTTCCCCCAGCTAAAAATTAAAATAGTAGTAATCATATTTGATAAATATATCTATTTCTCTCGAACTAGCCCTGACATTAAATTAATAGCATACACATTTATTAAACTATAGCTATGTATAGGAGGATGCAAGGGTTTTGTTAATGGAGGCTCATAGAGAAACATATTGGACCTGGAGACTTCTGAATTCCTGTGGGGATGAATTAATATTGGGTTAGGATGATGTACACACTGATGAAGCCTTTAAGCTCTGCTAAAGAACAAGAATCAGCTGTTACCAAACAACTCAAATCAGCTGTCAAGTCCATCTGACTTTTAAACACGCCTCTATAATTAAGAGGGTTTATTACTGAAATTCATAAGTGAACATCACCATACTGCCCTGAGGAAGCCCGCATGAAGGGTGAAACGCGTTGGGTATTGACTATTATCTTTTATTGAACATTCACATTTATTCTAATTCTACTTTCATACAATTCTACAACATACAATTCACTTTGTAGTACAGTAGGGGAGACCACTGTGTAACACTTTAATTGTCATTTGAAGATGAGAAAGTAATATTAAATTTCGCAGAAAACACAATACAATCTAATACAAGCAGAGCCAAGTTGTTGGTGTCCGTTATGGCGCCTAAGCCACGCCCCCTCATATTCCTAATATAAATATCTCTGGAACCAGATCTCTTAAAATAGATTAAAGTGATATTTGGGTGAGTATTATCTGAACAGAAACATAAATGACAATAAATAGCACTATATTTGCTGGGGGTTTTTTTCTCGGTCCTCAGTCAGATCATCTGTGGTGTATTCCAGTGCAGAAAACTTGCACTGCCAGGTTACTGGATCTTAGGGTGGTGAGAGTATAGATTCCCTCAGTGTCAGGAGTCCTCACCTGGGTAATGTTATAATAGAGTAGTTGTGAGGTCCCAGAGGTGCTTTCCGGTTTGGAGTTGAAGTAGATAGGAGAAGATGGTGTCTGGGACCTTTGAGACTGGAAACAACGCAATTCCAAGAATTGAGTGGTCTCAAGTGATGATACCTGCCTCTTGCAGGTTGTAGCCAAGAAAGAACTCAGAAGAACTTGTCGAACATGATCTCGATGCTGTTTTAATGAGCGGGAGTAAATTAATATGTCATCCAAATAGACCACTACGAAGGAGCCCAAGAATTCATGAAGGACACCATTAATCAAATCTTGAAAGACAGCGAGAGCATTGCTGAGGTCGAATGGCATTACGAGGTATTCATAATGGCCTGTCTGAGTATTAAAGGCCATTTTCCATTCGTCACCACTCCGGATTCGTATCAGATTATAAGCTCCATGCAGATCAATTTTAGCGTAAATTTTTGCTCCTTTAAGTTGTTCAAAGATGACTGAAACAAGTGACAAATGATACGTGTTTTTGATGGTTATGTTATTCAACCCTCTGTAATCAATACAGGGCCTTAACCCGCCATCCTTTTTGGCCATAAAGCAGAAACCTGCTCCAGGTGACTTGGAATGCCTGATAAAGCCTATTCATAAGTTTTCTTCTACATATGATTCCATAGCTTGGGTCTCCGGAAGAGATAATGCGTACAGTCTTCCCTTCGGCAATCTAGAACCCGGGATGATGTCAATTACACAATCGTGCTCCCGGTGAGGGGGAAGAGTGTCAGCTTCTTTTTTAGAAAAAACGTCCTGGAATTTACGGTACGGAGGAGGCAATAACTCAGGACCAGTATGGGTAATCCTAATTGGCAAGGACAAGCAGGAAGAAGAGCATTTAGGATCCCATTGAATTATCTCACCCCTAGTCCAATTGATATGAGGATTCTGCAGAGCTAGCCAGGGATGACCCAAGATCAAAGGCACTAAAGGGCAATGAATTAAGTACAATGAGATTATCTCGGAGTGAAGAATGCCAATCTTCAACTGCAGAGGAGGAGAACGATGATGAATTTCTCTGCGGTTAAGATGATTCCCATCCAATCCGCATACAGAAATTATGGAATCTAGAGGACCAGCTGAGAACCCCAAGGAATGAGCAAAGGTTAAATATAAAAAATTCCCAGCAGCTCCACTGTCCACAAATTCTGGAACAGAAACGACTTTACCACTATATGTGAGTTGGGCAGGTATTTGTAGAGAATTTGTTGGAGAGATGGCTTGTAGGCCTAAGTGTACTCCCTCCACGTTCACTTGGTCAGATCTTTTCCCGGTCTGATGGGACAAGTACGAAGCAAATGGCCCTTTTCTCCACAATATAAGCAGAGAACCAAGGTACGCCTTTGGGTACGTTCCTCAGATGACAGTCGATACGCTCCCAGTTGCATAGGTTCAACTTGATCAATGGGGGCAACTTGAGGAAGCATAGGAGAATAAGATGAGGAATTTTCCTTCTCAGCTTTCCTTTCTCTATGTCTCCTGTCAATCCGGATAGCTAACTTCATGAGTTCGTCGAGGGATTCCGCAGTGGGGTACTGGACTAGGGAGTCTTTAATTTGTTCAGAGAGACCCAAGCAGAATTGACTGCGAAGAGCTGGGTCATTCCATGCACAATTTGAGGACCAACGCCTGAAGTTGGAACAGCACTCTTCAGCGGAACGTCGTCCATGCATTAACGAATGAAGCTGTGCTTCAGCAGAAGCCACTCGGTCCGGGTCATCATAAATCAAACCAAGCCCTTCGACTGCAACTGAGGACAGTTGGGATCTAGGCTAAACGCCCAAGATTGAGAATCCCCTTGAAGAAAAGAAATAATTATTCCCACCCTTTGTTGTGGAGACCCCTACAACAGTGGACTCAACTTGAAGTTAAGTTTACAATTTTCACGGAAGTTACGGAAGTGCCTGCGATCTCCCGAAAAATGGTCTGGAAGATGCATCTTGGGTTCCACAACAGAAGGCTGAGCAGCTTGTGATTCTCTGGATGCCTGTTCCTGGGCAGCCTGTCGCTGGGACAACTACTGGACCATTTGAGACAGGGTCTGGATCTGTCCTGCCAACACTTGAGCCGGACTTGGTTCCATAGGACCGAGTGTCGGCCAATTCACTCACCCCTAGTGTTATGGCCGGTTATAATGTTAGGAACCCCTCCAACCGGTGCAGCAAAACCCGGAGTCTGGTGCCCCTGATGGTGGGGACAGACTTGGCCGCAGACAACGGAGGGTCGTGAAATGTGCACCGGCTGGGGGGAACCCAGGCAAGCGGAGTGAAGTCCAGGCAAGGGTCGAACAGGTCACAGGCAAGACGGCAGCGTCAGAATCCAGGCAATAGATCAAGGGTCACTAGCAAACAATCGTGGTCAGTATCCAGGGGTCAAGGGTCACAGGCAATAAATCGGAGTCAGAAATCCAGGCAATAGGTCGGCAACAATAATCAGGATGAAGGAGGTATACAGAGAACAGGACTAAGCAGGGTAGTGTGCTGGAAAGTAGGGACTATAACCGTCAGGGAGGGCTTGTCCCTTTGCGCACACACCCAGCTGCCCTAGATCCCGGGATGCGGCTCTGCAGACAAAGAGCGACCTGACCGTTGCCAAGGCAACAGCCGGGACAATGCGGAAGTGACGTCCCGGTCGTCAGAGGAGTCAGAGGAGGAAGCGAGTCGCGGTGGTGCCCAGAGCCGCCGTGGCTTGTGACAAAGAGACAGTGGATCGTTGAAAGCCTGGAGGTTCCGCTGGAGATCTAATCCAAGCCATTTGGAGACGTGTCCCCCAAGCTACTGCACGAGACTACTTAGCGAATCTAGATCAGGAATATGGAACGGCAAAGGATGCTACAGATCTGATCTATCAGCTACGCCACACCTATCAGGAGTCGGGGGAGACATTGTCCAGTTATATCTATCGGCTGGACAAGCTGATCCACCTTATTGTGTCAAAGAAATGAATACCCCTAGCAGAAGTAGACGACAGGCGTATTCAACAGTTGTTACGGGGAGCTCTGTCCCTTGACCCAGTAGCAATGAAGATAAGAAATGCTCAACTGGAACAAACATCACCTACTTTTCTTAAGGTGATACAGGATGTTAAACAAGAGGAAGCTTTAGATGAGTCCTAAGAGAGGGTGACCAAGAAAGTCAAGGTCGTACAGTCAAACCAAGGCTGACCTTCCCAGTGCTGAGTTAATGAAGATTGTGGGGAATCAAGGTAAACAGATTGCTCAGTTGTTGGAGATGCAGAAGCAGATCCAAGCCCAGATGCTGAAGTACCACACTACCGAGTGACTGCACCCGAACAACTACCCCAAGACAAGTATTCGAAGCTAACACTATTCGGTAGCAGAGCGAGTGTTTCACTTGTTGAGAAGTTGGGCATTTCGCTAGACAATGTCCTCAAATGATTGGAAGAAGGTAGTCACCCTCACCACCCCACAGGGATGGGAATAATTCGTAAAACTGAGAGGGAGGACCAGGAGCCCCCACACTGGCCCTCTAAAAAAAGCTACCATTAACACTGTGGGGAACTCTCACCTGGGATGGAGTCATTTGCCCGAAGGATTGCTGGGACCCACGTCTCACGTGCCTGCATGCCTAAATGGGAGACGTTGTATAGCCTTGCTAGATAGCAGTTCACAGGTGTTCAAGAAGAGAAT
The DNA here is from genome assembly GCF_038048845.1 of Mixophyes fleayi. Classification (NCBI taxonomy): domain Eukaryota; kingdom Metazoa; phylum Chordata; class Amphibia; order Anura; family Limnodynastidae; genus Mixophyes; species Mixophyes fleayi. Next base: position 240,218,872 of record NC_134403.1, read on the forward strand.
CTGTCTGACTTGACAATCAAACCATTGTGTGGACTGACCATCTGGGGTCTGAGCGACAAGAATTATCTTTACCTCAGGTACATTCTTACCTCAGGTACCATTGAAGTTTCCACGGAAAGTATCTGAAATAGAAGAGGAGGTGAAGGTGCTTGCACTTGTTTGTCCTGAAACAGAATGAGAACCTAGAAATGTCCCAGTGATTATTGGAACTAACTCCCACTTGTGCGAGATACTGGCTAACTGGTGCCAAGAGGTAGGAGGGGCAAGTTATAGCAAAGCACTTTATATCTACCCTATGTGGCTTGCTGCTTTTAACAAGAAAGAGGGAAAGATTCTTCTGCAAGATACCACATTACAAATAAGAAGTTTTGATCAATGCTTTGATGGGAGTGATACCAGTCAAGAAGACAGACACTTTCAAAAGAGAGTACCACTGCACTAGGTATCGCTATACCAGTTTAATAATACCTATTGGTTCTTAGGGTTGAAAGATTATCTTTACTGGAGGGTGCACTCCTACACAATAACTAATTTTAGAGCAAACAAAGAGAGGATAGAAAAGAAATGTGTATTTGGCGGCACTCAGTGATCTTGTAAATATTAACATATCCATTTCTTTATTGATATACTTTAAGAAAATTCCCTCCTAATTCCATAGCAAAATATTAAAATCAAAGTGACTACAAATGTGAATTAAAATAGCAAAAATAAAATTGCTATGCCCTGCTACTTTGTATCAATATGTATAAATTATCAATGTATAATGGTATGAATCACTCCATTATTAAACTAATTTGATAACTTAAGATAACACTTAATAAATAGAATAATCGTTGTGTGTGTGGTGTCAATTGATTATTGCGGTGACCTTGATTGAAATAGTTTTACGGTAACCCCTATATAGGATTATTATGACAATGGATGATGTCAATAATTAATTTTCAGAGATCCTATTTAAGCAACGTATAAGCATATCATCTATAAACTATTTCAATCAAGTCCTTGGTGGTGATGCATGGGCTACTGTATAGAGAAACCAGCCGCAAAGATGGCATAGAGAGGAAACATCTAGTATTGCCAAAGAAGCACCGTCCTATGGTTCTCTGTGCTTTGCATGATAACCCCAGCCACCTGGGAATAGAGAAGACCATGAGTTTAATTTCAGATAGATTCTACTGGCCGAAAGTGATGAAAGACATTGAAAGTTATTGTAAATCTTGTGGGACATGCGTACTCTGGAAATTCCTCCCAGATAAGGCTGCCCCCATAAAGAATATATATATCCAGCAATGAGCCCTGGGAGTTAGTCTATATTGACTTTCTATCAATAGAACTAAATGAAATCAAAAAGTGTAACATTCTAGTGGAGACAAATCATTACACCTGTTATGCTCAAGCCTACTAGGCAAAAGACCAGGGGGTAAATGTATCAAGGTCCGATTTTACAAATTCAGCGAGAGTTGAAACTCGCAGATGTATGAAGCTGAGATTTCATGTAAAATCGAGTTGTGCTTCTGTCAAAATCGCTATTTCCAAAATCGATAGAGATCAAACTTCCGACTGTTTGCCACTCCAGCTATGCAAGTCTCAAATGTATGAAGCTGCGATTAAGAAAACTCAGGAGAGTTTGCTTTCAACACGATAGATACAACACGATGCTTGCTAGCAGCGTGTTGTATAAACACAACACTGTTACACTGTCATACTGCTGGTCATGGGAAAATCCCCTAATACTATAAATAGACCTAGCGCAATGAACTGAGTTCATTGCGTATCAGAGCTTCTACATTGTAGAAGCTGTTTGCAGCGGCTCTCTTCAATTTTTGTTTTTTTCTCAAGCATGTTCCGGCTAGGATATTATAAATCTGGGGCCCTCGTGGCTGAAGACAAGAAGACTTCAAGCAACAAGGAGGCCCCCCCTAGCCAAGAAGAAATGAAGACTGCAATCAACAAGGGGGGCTTTTTGCCCAAGAAGAAAAGACTACATTACAAGCAGGGATTTTTGGATACAAATACTTTTTGGATATTACAAGCAGGGACTTTGGATCCACAAATTATTTTTCGACTTTTTAAACTGGACTTTGGAAATTACAAATTTATTTTGGACTTTTACAAGCCAGACTTTGGATACAAATTTAATTGGGACTTGGTTGACAGCCATTTTAAGATTAAAAGCTTCTGACGACAGATGAAAACAGTGAGTATAGGGCATATATTATTTTTAATAAAAACATATGATATAAATGAGGATGTTTAATGTCTTTATTGTGGGTTTATTATTTTTATTAAATGTATGTGGTTTTAAAAAGGGTGTGGTGGTTTATTTAACATTTTCTTTTGTGGAACTAAACTTGGATCTATTTTTTACAGATTTGACAGCTGCCACAACGCAGGAGAGTTAGCTAAACACGGAAGTGTTTTACATCACAGCAAAGCGCCAGAGATGAACAGCGATTTTGAAGATCAGGGTAAAAATCGCAGCTTGATACATTTGATTGAGTTTTTAACACGCTGAAAAAATCGGACCTTGATACATTTACCCCCAGAAGGCTCTGACCATGGCAAAAATCCTATGGAAATAGTTCTTTGCCCATTATGGACTGCCTGCCCGCATTCATTCAGATCACTGTCGAGATTTCAAGAGCAAGCTAATAAAAGAACTGTGTGAAGTTTGCAGGATAAAGAAGTCCAGGACTACTCCTTCCCACGCCAAGGAGATCTGCAGCCGGAGAGATTTAATCAGACACTTCTTGGCATGATGGGCACTTTGGACACTAAAAAAAGGCACATTAGAGTAGGCAGATTTGGTACATTCCTCACTTTGCACGAAAAACGAATCACGGGCTACTCCCCATATCTCTTAATGTTTGGAAGGGAGGCTAGATTACCAATCGCTATCTAGAGCCCCAATGATGTTGACTTATGATAGTCTATGTCATATGACGGAGATTCCTAAGGTGATTCATCCTTGCTGGGTCTATCAGTGGCCATACCTGGTTCCCATATCTGTTATGCCTGGGCATGTTGTTAGGCAGGGTCTTGAGGCATCGATCAGTGCAGAACGGACCCCAGGAAGTAACTTGAGCACGTTGCCAATCAAATTGGGGTGAATGGTCCCTTAACCAGGGTTGTCCTAATATTACTGGATTAACAGTCTGTGGAAGGACTAGAAATGAGATCCATTCAAAATGGACCAACTTGCAGACGGATCGGCCGGGTGGCCTGAGAGATAGATCCATTGGCCACTCTGTTACCATCCACCGCTGTCAGAACCAAGGGTTGCAATAATGATTCCAGGGGTAGATGAAGGTTAGCTGCTAAGGATGCAGAAATAAAGTTTCCAGCTGCCCCCGAATCCACGAAGGTCTGAAGGGAGACTGGACCCTGGGAAGCATGGATGATGATGGCCATCAAAAAGTCAGTTTTGTCTGGAGAATTGGGGGAAGATGTACTCAGCCCTAGACCGGCCTTCCCAGCACCGACTAGGATCTGGCGTTTCCCGGTCTCTTGGGACACTGTTATAGAATGTGAGAGGGGTCAGCGCAGTAGAGGCATAGATGGTTTTAACCCTTCGTTCCCGTTCTTCCACAGTTAGGCGAGAACGCCCGATCTGCATGGGCTCCTCTGGCAGAATTGGTGGGTTCTGAAAAGTGGGAGCCAAGCGTAGACTAGCCCGGCGAGATTGTTCACGTTCCTGATTACGCTCCAGAAACCGGATATCGACCTTGATGCATAAGGAGATCAGATCATCTAGGGTAGCTGGTAAATCCCTGGAGACCAACTCGTCCTTGATCCGATCTGTCAGCCCCTGCCAGAAGGTAGCTACAAGGGCCTCATTATTCCAGTTTAGTTCTGAGGCGAGAGTCATGAACTGAACCGCGTACTGACCCACGGGAAGGCTTCCCTGACGTAGCTTTAGAATGCTGAAGGCTGCAGAAGCAACTCGACCAGGCTCATCGAATACTTTTCTGAAGGTTTGTATGAAGGAAGACGAATTTTGTAACAGGGGGTCATCATGCTCCCAGAGAGGAGAGGCCCAGGCAAGCACTTGATCCGTGAGTAGCAAAATAATATATGCCACCTTGGCTCGTTCTGAAGAAAAATTTCCTGGTGATAGTTCGAACTGGATAGCGCATTGGTTGAGAAACCCTCTGCACTTTCTCGGATTACCACCGAATTTGTCGGGAGGTGGGATGCGAATCCCTCCAGTAGGATTAGGTGCAGCTGAAGCAGGAGAGCCGACAGCGGGGAGTACAGGAGCAACAGATACTCTGGGCGGAGTCAGGGTTCTCTGGAGGGTATCCATGTGTGTAGCCAATCCCTGAATGAACTGCAGGAGCTGAGTCTGGTTAACCTCTTGTTGATCAACTCGGCGAGTCAGGTGCTGCAGGAGGTCACCGGCGCCTTCGGCATTTAACATGGCCAGAGTATACTGTCAGAATTACTCTGTGGAATTGATGATACCTGCCAGCAGTTGGCGCTACTGAGTACTGAGGCGCGGAGTCTAACACGCCCCTGGTTTTCACCAGGAACCCCCGCAAGGAGGTATGGACTTTGCTGCAAGGGACGTGCAGGTCGCGGCCCTCAGTATCAGTCAGCTGGCGGGGTAACAATTGAGGCAGCAGTGACAGCCCACCAGGAGGCAGGATGGAAGTGTAGTCAACAAGCCGGGTCACAACCAGAGGAACGGATATAGCCAAATCAGAAGCAGGAGAATGGCCAGGAAGCCGGGTCAATAGCAAATATCAGTCTAAACCAGAATCAGGAACCGAAGGAGAAGTCAGGAACAAGCCGGGTTAGAATCCAAGTAACAGCAACACAGGAACAAATGCTGGAGCAAGGCTGAATACTCTGGCACTAGACATGTGTCAGAGGCTGCTTTATATACCCTAAGGTGAATCCTGATAGGGTTAGGGAGATTTTGGCGGTAACACATGCTGGCTGCAGACAGGTGAGCAGAGATAGCGTCCTGCTGCTAGGCAACAGGACGTGGTTGCTTGGAAGGTGCAGGCGTCCGTCTCCTGCCCCAAGTGTCAGTGCGGAGACGGCGCCTGACAATGTCTTAACCCCTTTAAATTTGAAGGATGTGGGAAAAGCTTATTATTTGTTCATTGTAGACTTGATCCACAGGGGGAGTGTGTAACCCCTGGGAAGCACCCAGGGACTACCAATCGCAATTGCATCAGTAAGCAAAGAGATGGATATTGTCATTTACCAGTCCAGAAGTCTACTGTGAAAAGGGGACAGAGCATAAGAAGACTGAGAAACCAGAGAGCAGGGGAGGAATGAGAGAGAAGATCACCCTGAGAGAGACTGAGCTGTGTGACAAGGCCAGATAGATGACCCTAGCAGGAGGGCACTGGATTGGTGGTCTGTTAAGAGAGAACAGACAGTCTTGATAGACATCAAAGCAGAGAGGAGTCATGAACAGAACCTGCTGATAAGTCACAGGTTGAAGTTGTAGAAGGAGGTTTGCATGCTACACACTCCTCCTCATGTGGCTTGACTGTTGATGCTGCTGCCGCTGCTGCTGGTCCTGCTGGTTCTGGACTTGACAGCTGTTGTGCGGAGGCTGTGTGGAGGCACATGTGAAATGTTACTTAAAATTTCTCCTTTGCATACTCATAAAAATCACCCTTCCTAATAAAAAACACAGTAAAAAATGTTCTGACTTCTGAGTACAATTTAAAAAAAAAAACACTTTTTAAGAGGCTGCAGGATAACTGTTTAAATATAAAGTTTAAAAAGTGACACCATTATACAATACTCACCAGCCATTTGTTGAGACACAGATTTGTCTGTGTCCCGCACATTGATCCCCTCGAGGATCCCTATGGGGATCAGCTGCTTAATTTACTGTTCATATGATGTATATGTCATCACTAGAGGAGGACCACCGCCAGTACCTATGAAAACAATAATTAAAAAGTTTACTTTTACAAACAGGCAACTCACCATTCTTTTTTTAATGTAAACATGAACTAAAGTCAAATATCTTTCTTTATACAATTTTGATATCAAAATTACTACATATACTAATAACTTGAGATGCTCACTGACCCCCGTGAAGTGGTTTTGGTTTTGGATCTGGATTAGCTACATGTTTTGGTTTTGGCTTTGGCAAAACCACCCTTGTGTGTTTTGATTTTGGTTTTGGTTTTGGATCTGTATTTTTTTTAGAGAAATTACTAAAATATGCTAAAATCACATAATTTTGCTCTTTACTTGATCCTACATTATTATTAACCTCAATAACACTAATTTCACGTCATTTGCAGTCAATTTTGACACCTCACAGGTCACAATATTATTTTCATACGCTTTTCGACAAATACTGCAGCGATCTGGCTGGATAATAAGCGACAGAGCAATGACTCAAACACACGGCAGTTCCTACCACATCTAGGGCACATTGACACACAGCAGTGGCAGAAAAGAACAGTGGGGCAAGATGGAAACCAGTTATGGTTCATTTAGTTCATTTAGTTCATTTGATCACTCCATTGCTTGAATAAGTGAGGTAATTCTACAGCTAATCCATGATATCGAGCACTGACTCCCCCCTCCCGGGATGCATGCTTTTATCAGACACACACCAATCCAGAGTGCTAGACAATGCACAAAAAAGAGGCATTGTAATTCCCAGCAAAAAGCCAGTTCATCAGTGAGCTTCGAATCAGCCCCAGTTCACACAAAATTATAATATAGTTAGGTCCCTTTGATGTAAATTCCAGATTACAAACACTTGATGAAACAGCAGCAAAGCGGAAGGTAGTACATATACATGTCTATTTAGATAACCATGCTTACATTACTTCTGCAAGCAACGTTGTTCTTTGTTAATAAAACTGTTGTCCTTATACAGTTCAAAAAAAAATACCATTCTTTGGATGTTTATAGTAGGATCAGGTGGAGTTACAGCAGAGGTGTCACTAATTGTGGTCAATTATTTTACAGTAGACAAGACCAGGAGGTAAATGTATGAACCTCCGGATTCTTCAACTCCGGCGAGTTCAGTGTCTACAGCGCTTAAATTTAAAGTGGCGCTGCCTTGTAAAGGGAGGTCTCCCTTTACAAGGCAGCGCCGCTTTAAATTTAAGCGCTGAAGACACTGAACTCGCCGGAGTTGAAGAATCCGGAGGTTCATACATTTACCCCCAGATGTCAAAATGTTGTGCTAAGTCATCTGCATCATCAATGGGTGTCTAAGATTTTTGCTAAGCACACCACAATATATAGCACATGTTGGTAACATTGGCACACAGCGGTAGCTAAAAGGAAAAATGGTGCAAGATGTAATTGTCCTTGTGCCCTCCCACCCACCCTTATGTTGGATCTTAAGAAGGACATGTACACTTTAACAAACCAAGCACTTCAGCCACAAAAGTTCCACCTCTTGTGGCTGAAGTGCTTGGTTTGTTTGGGCCCCCACCAAACAAGCTGACAATGACCTTAAGCCACCTAAGGTAACAGTGCTGTTAACGAACACTACTGTGGCAAGATGTTGTTGTCATCATCCTCAGCCTCATCTTCACCCTCATCAGTGTGTACATCATCCTCACACATTATTAATCCATCACTGCTGGAATCCACCGTTACAGAAGTCTCAGTATTTTGATGTAATTGGCGGGAAAAGGCCTTCCTCATTTTTATGAACATCATCTTTTCCACATTTTGAGGAAGTAGCCGATCGCTGACAAGCTTCCCGGCTGTGCTAAAAACTCTTTCAGGTACACACTGGAGGGTGGGCAGCTTAGGCAGTGCAAAGCGAGTTGATACATGGGTCTCCAAATTCCCTTTTTTTACTCCCAGTATGTAAAAGGACTGTCTGATGTGTCTATTTTTATGCTGTCTTGAAAACAATCCTCCACCATCCTTTGGATATTGATAGTAGGATCAGGTGGAGTTACGGCAGAGGTTTCACGTTTTTTGATCAATTCTTTTAGACCAGACCAGATGTCAAAATTTGGTGCAGAGTCATCTGCATCATCCCTGGGTCTCTTGGGAAAGCTAAGTTTTTACCTAGCATCAGTTGAGTGAGAAACTGAAGGAGGAGACGCCGTCCTGTCAAGTAACACTTGAGCTGTCAGCTTGCTCACCAGGAGCTCCTTGCATCTCTTCAGGTCTGGGTCAGTTGGAAACAAAAATAAGACATAGCTCTTAAACTGAGGATCAAGCACAGTCACCAAAATGTAGTGATCCGATTTCAAGATTTTGATAACTCTTGGATCCTGGCAAAGCGAATAAGTACTTGATCTACAAGTCCAACATACTTAGCGTAATTGCTTTGTTTAATCTCCTCCTTCAATTTCTCAAGTTTCTTTTCCAAAAGTCTAATTAAGGGAATCACTTGACTCAAGCTAGCAGTGTCTGAACTCACTTCACAGGTGACTACTTTGAATGGTTTCAGCACCTTGCAAAACACGGAAAGTATTCTCCACTGCGCTTGACTAAAATACATCTCCCTCCTTTCCCAATGTCATGGCTTGGGGAGTAAGAGTGGATGGCTTTTTGCTGTTCCTCCACCCGCAGAATAATATACAGGGTGGAATTCCACCTTGTCACCACCTCTTGCTTCAGTTGTTGGCAGGGCAAATAAAATTGCTCTTGCAGCTGCTGCAATCTCTTACATACTGTTGGCGAATGTCCAGATATTTTACAGCCCACAGACAGCATCTCCTGAACGTCCCTCTCATTTTTTAAAAAGCTCTGCACCACCAAGTTTATTGTGCAAAACAGGGAATGTGATGGAATCCACCCAGCTGTAATACTCTCACAATATTGGTGGCGTTATCAGAAATAGCATATCCTGAGGAGAGTCCAAGCTGGATAAGCAATGTTGCAATGACATCCCTTAGTTTTTGTAACAGATTGTCGGCTGTATGCCCTTTTAGTGAAGCCGGTGATACACAGAGTAGCCTGCCTCTGACAAATGTGACGTACTTGGGTACATGCTGCTGCTGTTCCCTGCTGGTGAAGGCGAATTACCAACCCAGTGGGCTGTCACAGTAATATAATCTTTAGTTTGCACAGTTCCGCTTGTCCACATACCTGTGGTTTAGTATACAGTGGTTAGAATGGCATTTTGCAGCCCAATAATAACATTTTTACCAACCTTCTGGTAGAGGTGAGGAATAGCTTTTCTACTGAAATGGTGTTGTGATGGAATTTGGTAACGGGGACACAAGACCTCCAGTAGCTGTCCAAAACCAGCTGTATTAATAGTGGATATTGGCGTCTGTGATCCGCTTTGCGACTGGGTGACAGCTTTCATACTTGCTTACTCTTGCAAACGATTGTTTAGCAGTCAATTGTTGTAATCTGCTAGTGTCACGGGCACTAGGAGTCTTGCCCAGGAATTCACCAGATGACTGGGCTTACCAGAGTGGTGAAGTTAACACAACGGTCCTCTGGTAGCAGGGTGACTAGCAGAACAGATATCACAGCAGATGGAGAGAGAATGCCAATAAAGAATAGGAAAGTCAGTGACTTGCAGCAATCTTGGTCAATGAGTCAGCGACTAGCTGATATAGTGGAAAGGCAGATTTGAACACAGAGATCAGGATGGACGTGAGCAGATGCGGGGAGGAAGTAGGGAAGTCAGTGGTCTGCGTACAGCAAGTTGTACCACTGCTTAATAGGTGAGGATGTGTACAGGTGTCGATGAGTGGAGGCATACAAAGGATAATAGGATGCAGACACTGAGAGCACAGAGGAACTTGATCCCAATAGATATGCAGCGTATCCAGCAAAGTCTATAACGGTATGTGGCGCTGCTTGGTAGAGACTTGCTCAGCACAGATATGCAGGCCAATAAAGGATAGTCAATCACAATTATGCATATAACGACTGAGTAGTACGGTTAATTCCAAACAGATATGCAGCGTAACAATAACAGTCTATAGCGGGTATGGATACCGCTGCTGAGAGTGGAAACTTGTCCTAGCGGATATGCAGAGTGAACGTAGAAAGTCAATAACAGATAGGCATACCGCTATCCAGTAGAACAGTCTGTCCACAGGAAGATGCAGGGACTGCAGAGACGTTGAACGGCAGAGACGAGTGTAGGAACCACAGGTGAGTAGATGCGGTAATCAGAGTCCAGCTGAGGACACAGGCAGGAAACAGGAGACTGTAGCAGGTATGGAAACCAGCGATGAGTAGCACAGGGAATCCACAGGAACTGAAGACACTAGTAGTACACAGGAGGCAGTAGCGGGTATGGAGACCAGCGATGAGTAGAACAGGAATCAGCTGGAAACTGAAGACACTAGTAGAACACAGGAGACACCTTCAGAGACTCACAGGGAATGAGACTCAAGATCAGGCAATGAGGTAATGAGCACAGGTGCCTTAAATAGGGAGAGTTGCCTGATCAACCAATTAGATTAAAAGCAACAGTCACAAGAGTTCTTGGGTGCTGCGCATGCGCAGTCCATCAGGATGGCAGACGGCCGCGGTTCAAGATAGGTGCCGGCAGGAAGGCTAGGGAGCCACGCACCAGCGTAGAGGCACTCACGGTCCGGTGAGTGACAGCTAGTAGTCTTCTTCTTGGTCTGCTTCTGGGATGAAGAATCACCCCCAGCAGCAGCAGCAGTGGGACTAACGCTCAAGAATTCTTCTGAACAATCCAGGACAGTGGAGGAGTCATCTAGCCTTAGCAACTTGGATGCAGGACTAACTCTGTTCGCTACTGAGGATATTGACGAGGACGATGTTTTGGGTGTAGATTGCAGGCGTCGGGATGTAGGTGAGAGATGGGTCTTATCTGATGATGGACTGCTTTTTTTTTTTTTTAGCATAACTTTGTGATTTTCCCAACACCTTGCCATGAACTCGTGTCAAATGGCATAACATGGATAAGGGTCCTAGATGGTTAAGGTCCCTCCCTTGACTGACTCTGGCTTTACATACACTACAAATGGCTAGACAACTGTTGTCAGGATTTGGGTAAAAATTATTCCACACATAAGAATTGGATTTTTTGGTCTTATGTCCAGGCATGAGAATGGACTTATCACGTGCCAGAACTGCTTCCACCGGTGCAGAACTTACACGAACAACATCATCCTCATCAACATCCTCATTAGCGCCCTCGTCAGCTACACAAATCTCCCCCTCATCCTGTTCCAATTCCAAAGTGACATCCTCAATTGGTATATCACCAGCTACACTCGGGCTGTTCAGGCACACATCTGCAGAAATGCTGAAAGGGGCCTTCTTTATGGGTACACTATCAGAATGGTCACGATTACACATAGCACTCGTGGATGGACTCTCCTCAGGGATTGGTGTCATTTCTGAATCTGAACATACATTTTCCTGAAATGCATTACTGTTTTCTTCCAGCTCGGCTTTTACACGTAAAAGTATTTGGGCACCACTTTTGGAGTCCGAATGACAAGGTCTTGCTTGGTCACGACTGACCTTACAAGAAGATGCCTCAGTAACAGTTTCAGATCTCACACTCATAAAGAAAGGCAAGGCCTCATTCTTTCTTTGCCACTTCGTGTGCAGAATGGCATGTTGGCAATTTTAGTTTTTTTCTGCAGATAACTTTGCCTGGATTACAGCTCTTTTTTTTATTTGACCAAGGTAAAAGGTGTATTTTTACATTTTTGTTTGCCTGACTTAAATCCACTATGTACTTTTCCATAGCCTTTACCAGATGACGTACAGGGATTACTATTATCATGACTGGTGGCAGACTCTTCTTGGTGCTCCTGCTCTTCTGTGTACTGCTGTGAATCCATTTTGATAACACTGTACACTTTGACTGCAAATTTAGAAGAAAAGCCTGCAAGGACTAGTAGCTGTATTTCAGCAATGGAGCAATGGAGCTCTTCTCTTTGGGTGTATATAACACCATACACTTTTTTGCAAATTTAAAAGCCTTTGTGTGAATTTTAAAGCCTGCAAGGACTAGTAGTTGTATTTCAGCAATGACAATTATCAATGGAGCTCTTCTCTTTGGGTGTATATAACACCGTACATTTTTTTTGTGCAAATTTAGCAGAAAAACGTATAGTAAGCGCTCAATTGCCACTATTGAATTAAAATAACCTAGATGTAGTATAATGCTCTGATATAATGCAAATATTTAGTACTATCAAAAATAGAGTGATGATGGTAATATGCTTGCAAAGCAATGTGACTGATTTAGGACCCAATAGTGAGAGATGGTATAATAACATGTAAAATGTCACATTTTAATATCTAAAAAACATCAAGGATTACATTACAATGTTAGCAGCTGCAAATAGATACAATAAAAAAATATAGGACAATAGTATTACTAAACAATAACTGACCATATGATCAATTAAAATTTAATTGATCAATTGATCAGGGATGAGCCAAAGAATAGTCTGGGAGAGCCGGGTCTAAACCAATAGGAAGCCACAGAAACAGCAGGGATTGAGGAACAGATCTGGAGCACTAGGGATACCAAGATAGGGTGCCAGAGTCTCCCTAAAATAGAGGGAAGAGGAGGCTCATTGGTGGCAGCTGACCGCCGACAGGAAGCAAAGACGGACATCCCATTGCCGGCGCATGCCGGCCATAGACACTAGGAAGCAGAGGAGGAAGGCGCTTGTCCCCGGCACTTCCTGTAAGTGCGGGGATGGAGTCCAACAGTAATCCCCCCTCTCTCTCAGAGAAGGGTGATCCTTGAATCTCTTAAGAAAAGCAGGCAAGAGTCGGGGAGAATGGAGGTCCTCTTCATTCACCCAGGACCTTTCTTCAGGTCCGAACTCCTTCCAATGGACCAGATACTGAGAGTACCCACAAAGGCGGCAAACCTCCAGGATGCAATTGATCTCATAGTCCACACCGTCAGTGGATGGAACGGGAGGAGGATGGGAGGGAATATGAGTAAACCTGTTGAGTACTAGGGGAAACTTGAAAGTATTGTGAACTTTGAGAGGAAGGAATTGATGACTTGGGTTACGGGAAACGGACCAATAAAACAAGGAGCCAGCTTCATGGATGGTACCCGAAATTTGAGATTTCGAGTGGAGAGCCATACTTTATCTCCAGGCCGGAGAACAGGAAGGTGGTGGTCAGTAGAATGTTTGTACTGTAGAGAGGACTTTAACAATTTTTATTCTAGTAGAAGACCAAATGGTACTCAACTCTTGGGTGAGAGAGTATGCAGCAGGAACTGTAGAAGCCAGTGGAGAAGAAAATTCTAGTAAGGTGGGATGGAAGCCAAAAACAGTGTAGAATGGGGAAAAGCCAGAGGAACTATGAACATGGTAATTGTGAGCAAATTCGGCCCATGGAAGAAGCTTACTCCATTCCGATTGTAGGCAGAAAAACAACGGAGAAATACCTCTAGGTCTTGGTTACACGCTTGGTCTGGCCATTGGTTTGTGGATGATAACCAGAGGAGAACTTCAGATCGACTCCTAAGTCCTTGCAAAAGGCCCTCCAAAAGCGAGAAATTAACTGGACTCCGCGATCAGATACGATCTCTCGTGGGCATCCATGGAGATGGAAGATTTCTTTAATAAAAACTTGAGCAAGCTTGGGAGTGGACAGTAACCCATACAATGGAATGAAGTGAGCCATCTTGGAAAACCTATCCACCACCACCCAAATGGTATTGTAACCATTGCTAAGGGGAAGGTCGGAGATGAAATCCATGGAGAGGCAGACCCAAGGACGATCCAGAATGGGTAAAGGGGAAAGTATGGAGGTTGTCTGGGTGTCTTACTTTGAGCACAGACTGTACAGGCACGAGTATCAGCGTGGAGGTTAGGCCACCAATAGTGTCGTGATAACAACGCAATAGTCTTCTTTTAACCAGCATGACCCGTGAATTTGGAGGAATGAGGTGCCAGAGTCTCCCTAAAATAGAGGGAAGAGGAGGCTCAATGGTGGCTGCGGGGTCGGCAGTCATCATCAGTTGACTGCCGACAGGAAGCAGAGAAGGATCTCCCGTTGCCTAGCAACGAGGACACAGCTGCTCGTCTATGCCATGACACGAGGAGGCAGAGGAGGAAGGCTCCCATCCTTGGCACTTCCTGTAAGTGTGGGGACGGCGCCTGACACCCTGTAAGCACTATTATTTGTATTTTTCTGTAATGATAATTAGCAATGGAGCAATGGAGCTCTTCTGAATGTCACTGATTACTTTGTTTAACACTGCTACCGCCCTCCTCTTTCAATTCTATCTATTTGTCTGCCCAACTGCTCTACACTCTATGCTACTCCTTCTATGTCCCTCTCTCAAATGGCGCTGTTTCGCCGTGGAGGGCGGTATTTATAGATTCCAAAACTTAAGAGATCCGAGATCCGACGACATAACGATTGCGTGTGCCTCGTTTCCGATTCCGAAAAAATGGCAAAAGTAGTGAGCCAACTATACTCGGATCCCCTAAGTTCGGGTGTGTTCGGTTCCCGAGGAACCGAGCCTGTGCATCTCTACTAATAGCCACAAAGGGCTTAACACATTAACCATTTGACAGGCATAATGTTAAAAAAATTATATAAGCTGAGTAGATGAATAAGTCGTTAAAAGATGTGCAAATGAACACATCCAAAAGTAGCTCATGCTTATGTTATGATATTCCCTTTAAGGTTTTCTAAGGTGATGGTCACACTCTGTAAATGATATACCAGAATTAGTGTGAAGTAGTGTGTGGTAATATAGATCCCAATATTCTGGATATTAACTTTTCAGCCAGGGGTGTATATTTAAATAATATTAATTATTATTTGTAGGTTTTTTACAATCTGTTGAGCCTTTGATCACCCTATCTGATATATTCCTCAAAATCACACCGCCAGTACCTGCAGCGGCTTGTCACTCCTCTTCCATCTTATCCTTGACCCGCCGTTTGATTTTGCTTATCCTTTTGCGACAATTTTCTATGGACTGTTTAATGGGCCACACTGCATTCACTGTATCCGTCAGTTGTGACCACAGTTGTTTAATGCGGGCAAACGTGGTCTTTGCAGAGATCCTGCCCAAAATGCGCTCATAGATGGGCACTTAATTGTGCACACGTGCACAATTTTCTTCAAAACTGAACCGTACATTGCGGCCAGACTTCGTTTTGCCCGCAGAAGGGCCTGGCTCTTCCTCCTGCTCCTCCTGACCTCCTAGCTCCTCTCTGTCCTCCTCCCCACTCTCCCTAGCCTCCTCAGCTCTCTTTCCTCTCACCACGCTCACACACAGGGCGGCAAAAAATAAAACCACAAAACTGACAAGTGACACAAGCGAAAGACAACACAACAAACAAATATACATACTAAAAAAACACAGGGGAAATTCAGAAACCAATGAACAAAAAAATTTGGTAAACAGCCTAAAAAAATACAAGCACAGACAATAACTCAAACAAGGGCAAACAATGAACCAAAACCAAAAGAATATCACTTTTAACAACCTTCTTACACCAAAAACACTCTCCCTGCCTTCTCTCTCTACCCCCACCCCCCCCTTAAGTCCCTTTCAACTCAAATAAGGAAGTAGCTGCCTTTTTATGTTAGTGAGGTCAAAACTCCACAGGTTTTGCAGTTCAAACTGGCAGCCAATCAGAAATGAGTATTGTGTTTGCAAAGGAAATTGTCACCTAAACACAGGAGAGTTAGCTAAACATGGTCATGTCTGAAATCCCAGCAAATCGCTAGAGATGACAAGCGATATTCAAGATCAGAGTAAAAATTGCAGCTTAATACATCTGGCGACTTGGGGACTCAATGATTTGCCGCTATTTTAAATTGCAGAAAAAAAATGCAGCTTGAAACATTTACCCCTAGGACTCAATTTTTAAACTAAAGACAAACAAACTCTATTATTTATCACACATAAAATCCTATTTCACTGTGTCAGCACATCACAGTCCCACAACTGCATAGCACCGTTAGAGTTAACACATTGTCAGCCATCTTACCACTGCATCCAGCCACACTGCTCAACCAAAGTGCTACCTCAAATGTATACAATTTCTATTTATGAAATAAATTTAATCTACAACACAGTCACGTATTAACCACACAATCTCCATTATCAAAACCAACACAGTCTATGCATAACCTTACCATGCAAAACAATCCTATCATAATAATAATAATAATAATAATAATAATAATAATAATAATAATAAACATATAAAGGATTAACAGAGTACAGAAAATATTAGGGCATTAATGAAATGCTTAAGTATGCCTTTAGTTTGTTTTAGAAGATTTATAGAGTGGGGACCTCAAGGACTGTACGAGATAGTAAGTTCCAGAGAGTAGGAACCGCAAAGTTAAAAGCTTGAACCCCAAATGAAGTATGGAAGTTTCTAGGACCTGTTAGCAGTCCTTTAACTGCAGATTGAATCCAGGACACTGGTTGTATAGAAACTACCTTAGTCTAAAAGGATGACTTTGTCCTAAGGGCAGCTCTTTCCTTCTGGAAAAAAAAAATATATGAAGATCTGTAATGCCATCAAGTTCAAAACCCAAGCAGTTATAGGAGGCATGTATTATTATTATTATTATTAATATTATTATTAATGTTTATTTATAGTGCACCACATGAAGTCAGCAGCAATGTACAGAGGGAAAACAACATGCCAGTACATGGTATAACAGTACAATACAGTAAACAAATAACACTACAACTGAAAACTCTGCCCATTAGTGTGGGCGCAACTAAGAGGTTTAGAGCCACTGAAAGAGATGCAAAGACATCGGAGGAGTGGAATCAATGAACAGAGATCCCAAGGAGAAGGTACACACTGTAGCTGGTGAACAAACGTTATAGGTAATGAGAACAGGGGTGAAGAGGGCCCTGCTCACTAGAGCTTACAATCTAAAGGGAAAGAGGCAGACTAGCGGTTGACACATGGGTGTGAGCCAATGTAAGGGCATCTAAGGCCAAGAAGCAGGAGTGGGAGAGATGGAGGTTAAAAGAGAGTAAAGTATACTACATGGTGAAATGGTTAAGTGGAGGACTGGTAGACTTTTTGACCATTTGAAGCTATACAGACTAGAGGATAGAACATGTATAAAGATGTTGTATGTTAATAACTCCCTGCAAGAAAGTTGCACTTCTGGGAAAGTGCCACTCTCTTCTGAAGAAGGCACAACTGACAATGCTGAAACACTATTCATCCAATACATGACTGATGTATGCCGTTACTGTGACATTGACTGATTGAATCATTATTTGATTTCCCAGCAACAGAAGATGTCATCTGACTAGAGCTTTTTGCATTTAATTGGTAGCCTGGTTTCTATTGGAGACCAAAGACCTTTAACCCACATTAAAGAGTGACATTGCTCAGCATCGAAGGCTGGAATCTGTGGTCTGACTGTCAAATATCAAATATCAAATGGCAAAAGTGAATGTGAGACTAGTTAGATTTCAATCGGCTTAGAAGGTCGAGACAATCTTCCATATGATTTTTATGCCCAATTGAACAGATTAATTTGAGAACTTTATTAGTCTTTTTATACAAGGGTATATTGACTTGAGGCATCAAACAGTAGACTCAGAAGATGTCTGTGGATAGGAACTAGATTGGATTTCTGATAGTTGATGATCCACCCATGGAATTTTAAAGTGTGTGGTGTCTCTTATACATGAGCATGAAGTAAAGCTCAGGACTTCACCTTGATCAAGGCATTGTCCAGAATGATTACCACCTCTTCCGAACCCAGAAGAGCGGCCATGATAATCGTGACTTCCCCTCTGTTGTCCTCCCTAGGGGCAGAGGACTGTCCCCTTTTGGACAGTCCTCTTGCTTTACCTGCAGTGCAAAAAATATAAACCTGGCACCCTGCACCTTGATATATTGACTGCTAGAAAAAAACTCTCTAGCTCCAATAAGCTAATGCGTTCAGCTAATGTTAGCAATTCAGATCTGGGTCTTCCAGATTACCCTCCGAAAGCTGCTCAGAGCCTCTTACTACCACCTTGTTAAACCATTCTGAGGTTTTATCGATCCAAGAGAGACCACAGCCAAAACATATATAGAGCATCTGTGGAGGGCCACAGTATTTGGAATAGGAATAGTCGTGGTCTTGGACAATTGTGCTATGGAAGCATTCACCTTGGGTAGGGATTCCCCTTTATCTGTGTTCTCACTATGGAAAGGATAAAGGGTAAGCTCAACTAGTAAGTCCACAAAATTATCAAAATAAGGGAAGGATAGAAACTGTTTCTTCTTCCTTTTAACCAAAGTTGCCCTGCCTTGCTGACTCGTCGCTGCCCTGAATCTTTAGTGCATGCTACAATACACTAAATTATCCAAACCATGCTGCATTGTGAAATACACCACCAAGTAGGAGGAATCCTCATTTTGCAAATCCACCACCACCTGGCATCCTCCTGAGAGAACAACTCAGAGACAGAACACTCACAGGATTAGACTATCACAGGACACTGACACTGCAAAGTCATAGCTGAGGAGAATGAGTAGAATCCTCTCTAAAGAGGAGGAAACCTTAACAAGGTTTTAGACTGACATTGCTAGTCTTCGGGTCCCAACAGGCTCATCGGATGACATCACATGGCCAATGGACCCCTGGCTGATATACCTCAGATTAACTCATTTGTTCTCTGTGGTTTCAGCTGAGAAATTAAAAGAGAGGCTCTCTTTGCCTACTCCACAAGAAAATGTGATGATACTCTGAGTTCTGAACTCAGACTGGACCAAAAATTTAGCCAAGGCTGTTTTTTTCAGAAAAATGGCCCCTCCTGCAGGCATGTAGCGCACTTGACTCTCAGCATTGCAAGCTGTGCAAAAAGGCATTAGTGTCCTATAACCTGAGGTAATTATTAGTTAGATTTTGAACATTTATAAAATATAACAGACTTTTCTCCTCTACATTTAACTCTGTTATTGCTAGAGATGCTCACTGACCCCATGTTTTGGTTTTGGTTTTGGATCTGGATTACCATAATTTTTTGGTTTTGGTTTTGGTTTTGCCAAACCGCCCTTGCGTGTTTTGGCTTTGGTTTTGGTTTTGTTTGGTTTTGTTTTGCAATTTTGTTTAAAAATGTTTTTGGGCATACAATAATCGAATTTAGTGCTTCACCTGTTTCTTGGATAAGTAATGTAATTGTAAAGCTATATAGTTATGAAAAAAACAGTTTAATTCCTGGTAGTCCGTCATTAATTCTACACACAAACCAGATTGTCTTCCTCTCCATCTATGCATATTGGCAATGCAGCCATCGTCTTTGGGTGCATATTACACCCTACACTTATAGTTAAATATCTAAAGAAATGGACAAAGGTAGTTTGGTTTCTGTCTCTATAGCCCCTCCTCTACTTGTAGAAAATACTAAAAAAATTCAGCTGTTATAGGCTGTACAATATAAATTGAAATGGACAAAGGCAGTTTGGTATCTGTCTGCATCAGATCCCCTGTCCACTAGGAGTAAAATAGAAAACTATTCAGCCGTTATAGAGTCTAGAATATAAATGGAAATTGAGAAAGGCAATTTGGTATCTGTCTGAATCATAATCATCAACATCATCATTAGCGCCCTCGTCGCCTACACAAATCTCCCCCTCATCCTCTTCTAATTCCAAAGTGGCATCCTCAATTTGTGTATCAGCGGCTACACTCAGGCTGTTCAGGCACACATCAGCAGAACTGCTGAAAGGGCCCTTCTTTATGGGTACACTAACAGAATGTTCACGATTAGACATACCACTGGTGGATGGAATCTCCACAGGGATTGGTGTCATTTCTGATTCAGAGCATACATTATCCTCTAATGCCTTACTGTTTTCTTGCAGCTCGGCTTTGACGCGTAACAGTAGTTATGCACCACTTTTAGACTCCAAATTACTTGGTCTTGCTTGGTCATGAGTGACCGTACAAGAAGAAGGCTCTGTAACATTTTTTGATCTGCCACTAATAGACAAAGGTGAAGGCCTCATTCTTTCTTTGCCACTGTGTGTGTAGTATGGCATGTTGGCAATTTTTTTTTTTATCGGCACTTAACTTTTCCTTTTCCTTTTTCGCTTCAACGCTGTAAATTTTTTTTTGGTGTGTGTTTTTTCCCTGATTTAAAAAGACTATGCACTTTTACATTGGCTTTACCAGATGACGTACTGGGAACACTACCATCAGGACTGGTGCCAGAGCCTGCTTGCTAATTCTGCTCATATGTGGACTGCTTTGAATCCATTTTAATGAGCTCTAACCACTTGTAGTGTAAAAAATTGTATTAGATTGATACTGCTGACAAATATGACTTTTTTCACAGCCAGAAAAATTTGTGTTTCACACTGAGGAATATGGGACACCCCAAAGCACTTGTAGTGCAAAATATTGTATTAGATAGATACTGCTGACAAATATGACTTTTGACAGCCAGAAAAATTAGTGTTTCACACACTGGGGAATATGGGACACCCCAAAGCACTTGTAGTGCAAAATATTGTATTAGATAGATACTGCTGACAAGTATGACTTTTTTTGACAGCCAGAAAAATTTGTGGAAAACACTGGGGAATATGGGACACCCCAAAGCACTTGTAGTGCAAAATATTGTATTAGATAGATACTGTTGACAAATATGACTTTTTTTGACAGCCAGAAAAATTAGTGTAAAACACTGGGGAATATGGGACACCCCAAAGCACTTGTAGTGCAAAATATTGTATTAGATAGATACTGCTGACAAATATGACTTTTTTTGACAGCCAGAAAAATTAGTGTAAAACACTGCGGAATATGGGACACCCCAAAGCACTTGTAGTGCAACATATTGTATTAGATAGATACTGCTGACAAATATGACTTTTTTTGACAGCCAGAAAAATTAGTGTAAAACACTGGGGAATATGGGACACCCCAAAGCACTTGTAGTGCAAAATATTGTATTAGATAGATACTGCTGAAAAATATGACTTTTTTTGACAGCCAGAAAAATTTGTGGAAAACACTGGGGAATATGGGACAGCCCAAAGCACTTGTAGTGCAAAATATTGTATTAGATAGATACTGCTGACAAATATGACTTGTTTTGACAGACAGAAAAAGTAGTGTTTCACACTGGGGAATATGGGACACCCAAAAGCACTTGTAGTGCAAAATATTGTATTAGATAGATACTGCTGACAAATATGACTTTTTTTGACAGCCAGAAAAATTAGTGTAAAACACTGGGGAATATGGGACACCCCAAAGCACTTGTAGTGCAAAATATTGTATTAGATAGATACTGTTGACAAATATGACTTTTTTTGACAGCCAGAAAAATTAGTGTAAAACACTGGGGAATATGGGACACCCCAAAGCACTTGTAGTGCAAAATATTGTATTAGATAGATACTGCTGACAAATATGACTTTTTTTGACAGCCAGAAAAATTAGTGTAAAACACTGGGGAATATAGGATATCCCAAAGCACTTGTAGTGCAAAAAATTGAAAAATAAGCCTCCTCTATCCTCCTCTCTTTCTGCTCTAACAATTGCTAATAGAACTTGAATTAATAATAGAATTGAATAGATTAGAATTGAAATAATAATACAAAGAATAAGGTGTACAATTATTCCTCTGTCCCTGCGCTGATATAGCCTGTGACCTAACCCTGCTCTCTCCATCTGTCAAATGGCGATGGATTGCTGTGGAGGTGGGTATTTATGCTCTTCAAATTCAGAAATACAAATACGTCACAATGACGGTTTGCCTCCATTTCGATACCGAACGGGCGGGAGACTCGGATAGGCGAAGTACGGGTGGGTTCAGATCTCGGGGAACCGAGCCCGCCCATCTCTAGTTGCTCACTTTATAACACATAACAGATAAATGTGAAACAAAACTGATAGCTGTACTACATAAACAGAAAGGAAAGTGATTCCTGCAAAGTCAGTCACATCTCTGTCTCACTCTAATACTTCCCACCAGAGGAGAAGCAGGAGCTCCAGTTGCCTGTGTGACAGTTTTGACTGAGTATTCTCTGTGATTAAAGGCTGCCAAAGAGGAGGTTCTAGGCTTTTTGAGGTTTAGACTGATAAATTATGAGTTTTTTTATGGTAACAAAAAATGGAACAAATGCCTCAATTCCAGATTTAATTCTGGATTACTCCCTTATTCAGGCAAACACCCACACTCAGAAGAGGTATAGAGGGGAGGTTGGAGCTGAAGGTGCCTGTGTCTGACAGTTTTGGCAGGTTCTATTCTGGGAGGAAAGACTGCCAAGGAGGATATGCTAGGCTGTCTGGGGTTTTAAATATCCCCCCAGGACCAATAAACATGGGCACTGTCAGGAGGAATTACCCTTATTGGCCCATCTGTGCCTACTGAAGGACTGCTGTATACATTAGTCCCCAACTAACCCACCTTTCTATCAATAGAGATGCTGCACTTCCATGCAGGTTCCAGTTGTTGGGGGTTGACTGCGACTGTGGGCTTCCCTCTGTGGGCCTCATTCAGGAGACTTTGGGCTTCCAGTCAGGAGAGAGGAGTTCACTTATCTGCAGCTGTACCTTTGGTATATAGTCCGGCGATGCAGTGTCCAATGGCGCAGTAGCAGCATGAGTTCTCATGGTCATCAGTACCTGCATGTCAGGAACCCTGCATTTATATGCAGGCAGGAACAGTATAGGCTGTCAGACAGGGGGGCATCTACCTGCCCAGGCAAGTCCCATAATGAGCTACTTTGGGCTGGGTCACTGGCCACCTGCATTTTTGTTCTTGAAAATGTTCTTAATTAGCAGCTGAGTCGAGTCTTGCCCCGGGCTAAAATTTTCCAGCCCTTCACTGGATGCAGTACTTAGTATTCAACTCTCACTGCATAGCATGGCAAGCACAGCTGATGCAAGATTACTGAGTTGAAATCAGGTGATTTCTGACATGACGGAGGTTGGCAGTTGGACTTCCAAGCAGTATTTAACATGCTCTTACTAGAGTATTTGCTTTTCTGAGCTCCTGAGCGTTTTATCCTGTTTAGTGCACTTCCATGCAAGTTACAGTTGTTGGGGGTTGACTGCGACTGTTGGCTTCCCTCTGTTCTTCCGAACCCAGTGGCTGGTTTTATTTCTGATTTTTGACCTGATTATTGTGTCCACAACACCAGACCTGAAACTGTGGCAGCAGTGCCTGGCACTGTCTCGCAGGCAGTCCCTTGTAGAGAGAAGGAGGCAGTAGGAGGAGGCTCTGAAAGGGTACCTCTTCAAACTTCTCCTGAATCCGACTTTTGCCATGTCAGAATGCTGCTGGCTGCAATGATGGTGAAGTAATAAAAGTAAATAATAACAAAATGCTTTGCTGCTAGAGGTAAAGCTAATGAGAAGCAACTTGCTCCCTACAGGGAAGGCATGTAGAAGGGGGAGGAATTTAAGACATAGTGAATAATATTTAAAGTGACAATCTCCTTTGTGGACCATCTTAACCCCATCATCGATATCCCCCATAAGAGAACTAACATTTGTAACTGTAAATGGTTTTATATGAAATAAATTTGGTAGTTGCCGTCTTTCCGCATCCTCTTCGGGATGGACTCCTGCCTCTGTATGTCATCTGGTAGTTGAGGAACCAGACGCCATACTTCCAGAGAGCATGCATGCCCCATTGCTAGGCAACGGGACACGGTGCCGAACCCAGTGACTGGTGACGTCCCTGCCGTCGGTAATTAACTTTTGGACCACACAATTTAAGGAAACTCTGGCACCATTAGGCTCCTATTGATTCCTGCTTGACTCCTGGTTTACTGACTTTTGGCCTGTTTCCTGACCTCTCTCTGCTTAACTCTTGGCTGTTGGTACTCATGAAACCTGACCCTTGGCTTGAACCTAACTCTTCTCTTGGATCCTGACTCTGTACCTCTCTGCTCGTTTGGTTCTGACCCGGATTGCCTGACCATACTGCTATTGATCCACTGGCAGCTGTACTAGAGAACTGTGACCTGCACATCCCTCACAGCTAAATCTACACTCCCTATCAGGGTCCCTAGTGAAGACCAGGGTCATGTTAGACTCAGCGCCTCCAGTTTCAGGAGTGCAAACTCCAGCAAGTAGTTCTTTGCTACACGAGTGTGACAAAATTATTTCAAAATGTTAAGCATTTAACACAAATGTCTATAGACTTTCTTAGCTGCTAAGTGACAGAATCAGAGACACTGTTTTTTTTTTTCATTTGACAAAACGTACCTAAAAACAATAAGTGCATACATTTCCAACACTTCTTGCTCTTTCTTTACCTCACAGCAGTGGTTAAAGTGGCTCAGAACACAACGTTATGACATACCGATACTTCCCACTGCTCAGTCTTACTCAGTACTGGGTGATCACCAATTGGCGATCACATGTCACAATCAAATTTTTCTCCAATGCCGAAACCATAGTGGGTGACCTATTTACATAGGCTTCAGGGCATTTTGGTCAACAGAAAAATGACTGTAACTTGTATCACTTAGTCAATAATAGAGACCTACTGTAAAATAGAAGTTAATTAATCTGAATCTGATGTTCTAGGTATACAAAATGACACTTCCTATAGGCGCTAATGCTAAATCACTGGAGTATGTAACATCAGTGTACAAAATGACTTTGTATAGGGATTATTATGTAATAATCATACAGATAAAAAATACAAGATACAAATGCAGTTCATAAAAATAAGTTGTAAAATCCAAACCGGGAAAGAAATGATTGTCAGTAATTCAGTAATTCAATCCATATATGTCCACATATCATATCATATCAGTGAATTCTAATGGGACATCTATCGTGGTATGTACCGACATCCAATTTTTTCCATGGAGTATTTTCTTCAAATTCTCAAGGTCCTCATCACATCATATGAAAAAAAACCAAGATAAAAATTCTCATAGTGCATTATCCTTTTAGAGGATTTTTATTAAATGTAATAGCTGAATTCACAAATAGCTGAATGCATAGAAATATAGAGCCTGATTCAAGTCTGAATGCAACTTGTAGATAAGTTGTATTTTAAAAAAGAGCATGGTACTTGTGCACACATCTGACTGTACGAAAATCCAAGCGTATGTCAAGATATGTTTCAATTTGAATCTTGGTGTAAGTACACTCTGCCTACACAGTACTTTCCATATGCAGACAGACTGCACAGGCTAAAGTACACTCAAAATCCTATGTGCAATATAAGAACGCATTAAGAAAAATGATATTCTAAAATAAATGAACAACTCTTAACAGTATAACTATTTATAAAAATATGGATTTTTGAAAAAAATATGTTTTTTGATTTTTGTTTTAACTTTAAATACATAAATCATCATCACCCTTTATTTATATAGCGCCACTAATTCCGCAGCGCTGTACAGAGAACTCATTCACATCAGTCCCTGCCCCATTGGGGCGTACAGTCTAAAATCCCTAACACACACACAGACAGAGAGAGAGACACTAGGGTCAATTTGTTAGCAGCCAATTAACCTACCAGTATGTTTTTGGAGTGTGGGAGGAAACTGGAGCACCCGGAGAAAACCCACGCAAACACAGGGAGAGCATACAAACTCCTCACAGATAAAGCCATGGTCGGGAATTGAACTCATGACCCCAGTGCTGCAAGGCAGATGTGCTAACCACTACGCCACCGTGCTGCCCCGATGCTTTTTGTGTGTACTGTAGATACAATGCGTTTTATAGTCTATCTTAGTTGCATACAGTTGTTCTGTGATAACTAGTGGCACACATACATATACTTTTTAAACCAATGACGATGTCGTGTCAGTCATAGCTATTAGTCGACATTTAGACGTGCACTGTAGTGGGTGCAAATGACACAGCTGACACTAAGGAGTTTTTTACTAGACTGTGGGTTTAAAAAAATTGAGATATTGCCTATAGCAACCAATCAGATTCTAGGGCCTGATTCATCAAAGTACGCAAACGCATACGCATCTGCTAAACGGGACTTGAGTTACGTAAAACACCACATACGCAGCGCAAACAGAGCAGATACGGCACTCAAAGTCAACTCAATCTCAAACTCCAATGCAAATATAACGGTTTGGGTCACTCAAAGTATGAAACACAGATGCGTATGCGTTTGTGTACCTTGATGAATCAGGCCCCTAGTTAGCATTTATTTAGTACATTCTACAAAATGACAGCTAGAATCTGATTGGTTGCTATAGGCAACATCTCCACTTTTCAAACCCGCAGTTTAGTAAATATACTGTTTAGAAACAAAGGACTTGAATTGTTCGCATCTACATCAGAGCACATTCAGCACACCCTTTGTGTGCATGGTATACATTAGTCTGCTCATTTATTTCCCCATTCCACCTTTTAAATCGTAGGCAATCATAAGTGTTATTTGTGCTCAGACATGTGCATGTAATTGTGTTTTTTGGCGTAAGGTCCGTCTCTAAGCATGCGCAGAGCTATGTCACAAAGATATGCTATGCAAATGGATGTATGGATGTTGGGAGCAGGTACAGTGTTGGTTGGAGGAATGCTCTGCAGGGATCTGTCAGGAGGGGGTAGTATGTTGAGTGTAAGGATGCTCTGCAGGGGTTTGTTGGGAGAAAATACTACTAAACTACGATAAAGTTAAACTAAGAAAATGTAATAGTACTGCATGTGTGTATTCCAGTGAACACACAAATCTGTGAATTAGCAGCTCCACCATTTTGTGAGTGACAGCAATCTCACTCCATGATAGTGCTGAATCTGCAGCTAACCACAAGATGTGATGGCAAACCATGTCTGTATTGCACAAGTAACACGTCCATTAAGGTTCCTGCCGTAATCGTCGTAATTTCATTGCTTTATGGAGTTTGAGTGGAAGAGTTTCAAAAGTGATCTTAAATTTTAGATGATGTGTAAGGAACCTTAATCGGACATGTTAAAGCATAAGGTTTTTTGTCTATGGAATTTTATAGCTTTTTGTAAAGGGAAAATATTCATAATTTTCAAATTCTATGTAATTAAATGTGAAATCACCCACCCCCTGCCCACCAACAATTCTCTAGCACATGCCACCCTGCCCCCTAAATTATTACATGCCCCTACCACTGCCATCCAGGTTCTCTCACATGACACCCACTTTTTTTACATGCCATCTCCTGCTCATCAGCCTTTCACACATATGGGCCCTTGCTGACCAGCTACTTTTTTATATGCCACCAACTATCAACTAGATTTTCTCTCACATGCCACTCCCTGACCTAAAGCTTCTAATATCTGCCCTGCACACCAGCTATTCTATCACATGCCACCTCATAACCAACAGCTTTTTGCTCACGTTACCCCATGTCTACCAGCTTTTTCCTCACATGCCACCCAACTCACCAGCTATTCTCTCACATTCCAACCTCTGCTCTGCCAGTGACAACTTCACAATTCAAAGAGCCTTCTCCGATCTCTGTACAAAATAGAGCCTTTTAGTGAAACCTGCACCACACAAAAAATCTTTTAGTGACCCCTACACATGATAGAGATTCCCATAATAAAGAGAATCTTCATCTGACCACTGCACAATAGGTAGCGCCTTCACTTATCCATATACAACACAAGGAGCCATCCTCTGGCCATGCAAAACACAGAGAGCCATCCTCTGACCCCTGCACAATACATAGACCCATCCTCTGACTCCTGCGCAATACATAGTCCCATCCTCTGACCCCTGCGCAATACAGAGAGCCATCCTCTGACCCCTGCGCAATACATAGAGCCTTCCTCCTACCCCTGCACAATACATAGACCCATCCTCTGACCCCTGCACAACACATGGAACATCCTCTGGCCCTTGGACAACACAGAGAACTGAACAGTAACCTTTGCACAAAACAGAAAGCCTTTCTCTGAACCTTCAACAATACAGAGAGCCTATTCATGGCACTGCACAATACAAAGAACCTTCTCTGACTGTTGCACAAAACAGAGAATCTTGTAGTGACTCCTACACAATATGGAGAAGCTTCTAGTGGCCCAACCACAACACGTAGAGATTTGCAGTGACACCTGCACGATACATAAATACATGATCTAACCCCAGCACAACCAGAAAACATTCTAGTGACCCATGCACAATACAGAGAGTTATCCAGTGCTGCCTGCCCAGTACAGAATACCTTCTAGTGACTCCTCTACAATATTAAAAGAGCTTCTTCAGACTCCTACACAATACTGAGTACACTCTAGTAACCTGTGAATAAGATGGGGAACCTTCTGGTGACTTCAGTGAGCAATCTGGTGATCCCTGTACAATAAAGCGAACCTTCTAGTGACAATTGTCCAATAATAAGTGCTGGTTAGTGATGCCTGCAAAATACAGAATACTTTCTAGTGAGTACTCCACAACACAAAGAGCCATCCTCTGACCCTGCACAACACAGAGAGCCATCCTCTGCCCCCTGCTCAATACTTAGAGCCATCCTCTGACCCCTTCACAATACAAGGAGCCATTCTCTGACCCCTGCACAATAAAAAGAGCCATCCTCTGACCCCTGCACAATACAGAGAGCCATCCTCTGACCCCTGCACAATACAGAGAGTCTTTCTCTGACTCCTGCACAATCGATAAAGCCATCCTCTGACCCTGCACAACACAGAGAGCCATCCTATGGCCCCTACACAATACATAGAGCCATCCTCTGAGCCCTGCACAATACATAGAGCCATCCTCTGACCCCTGCACAATACATA
Organism: Mixophyes fleayi; assembly: GCF_038048845.1. Taxonomy (NCBI): domain Eukaryota; kingdom Metazoa; phylum Chordata; class Amphibia; order Anura; family Limnodynastidae; genus Mixophyes; species Mixophyes fleayi. The sequence continues at coordinate 240,247,471 of NC_134403.1, forward strand.
GAGCCATCCTCTGATCCCTGCACAATACATAGAGTCATCCTCTGACCCCTGCACAGCACAGAGAGCCTTCCTCAGACCCCTGCACTATACACAGAGCCATCCTCTGACCCCTGCAATTTACATAGAGCCATCTTCTGACCCCTGCAAAACACAGAGAGCCAACCTCTGACCCCTGCATAACACAGAGAGCCATCCTCTGACCCCTGCACAACACAGAGAGCCTTCTCCTGACTCATGCACAGCGCAGAGAGCCTTCTTCTGACTCCTGCACAGCCCAGGAAGCCATCTTCTGACCCCTGCACAACACAGAGAGCCATCCTCTGACCCCTGCAAAATACATAAAGCCATCCTTTGAGCCCTGCACAGCACAGAGAGGCTTCCTCTGATTCTGCACAGTACAGAAAGCCATCCTCGAACTCCTGCAGAATACAGAAAGCCATCCTCTGACCCCTTCATCATCATCATCATCAACATTTATTTATATAGCGCCAGCAAATTCCCTAGCGCTTTACAATTGGGAACAAACATTAATAAGACAATACTGGGTAATACATACAGACAGAGAGGTAAGAGGACCCCTGCACAACACAGTGAGCCTTGCTCTGACCAATATAGAGAGCAGCCCAGTTTTCTCTGCATTATACAGATAGCCTTTCTCCAACCCATTCACAATATAAATAGCCTTCTAGTGAAACCTAGACAATATAGAGAGTCTTCCACTGACTCATGCACATTATAGAGAGCCATCATCCGTCCACTTGCACAATACAGGAGCCTTCCAGTGGCCCCTGTGCAATACTTAGAGGGTTGATATTGATATTGCATAGGGCATATTGAAAAAGTATTGGATGTTCCCCAAAGGAAACAGGTCACGGATATTTAGTTTATAATAATTACCCATTGAAACATGTTATAAAGGGAGACAGAGTAAACTATAGCTCAAATGAACTGGCCAGTGTGCTTAGTAGTCCTTCAATAACCCCTTAAAGGATGTAATACCTGGGCAAGAGCAGGATACATTACACAAATACAGACTAGATGGTCTCACTCATACCTGAAAACCCATGGGCCAGTAGGCAGGTTGATCAGGCTAAAAATAAATGAATACGGCAAAATGAATATCTCCACCTAATAACATAAAATCAGCCTTATATAAAAATGTATTCAAATATGTGATTTATATATTGTGATGTCTGTTTTCAGTTTAAAGTCTAGTGCCACTAAATGTCTACCTATGTTCAAATCATACCATAACAAGGGAAGAATTTCAGATCTTACCACCTGCCACAGTATAAGCACAGATCAGAGTAGGCAGTCATGTCTGTAGGTCACCGCTCTGCTCACAGTTGTCTGTGCCCTGAGAGGGAATTTCTTTTTAGTTAACCTGAACAGAATTTTTCCAAACTCTATGGAAAGGCTCAGTGTTGTAAGATCACAAATGCTAATTTTATATCAGAGTAATTCATTACATCACCTACCCCTTTCATCAGATAATATTACTTTCCGTCATCCAGGGTTAAATGTATCAAGGTCCAATTTTGCCAGCGTGTTAAAACTGTGGCAAAATGCGGGTGTTAACCCGTGATTTTAGTCCCAAACTCATCAAATGTATCAATCTGTGATTTTTACCCTAATCTTCAAAATCAATGGTCATCTCTGGTGCTTTGCTGCGATGTAAACACTCCCGTGTTAGCTAACTCTCCTGTGTTGTAGCAGCGAGTTGTATAAACACATCACTGTTACACTGCCCGTCATATAGCTGTCAAAACAGTAAAAAATAGATAAAAGTTTAAAGAAAAAAAAGTGTGAGGTCCCCCCTCTAATTAGTTTTAACCCTAGTACTGCCAGGCTACTGCTGGTTCCGTGAAAATTGGGGAAACATTTTGCGTGGGGTCCCCCCTATTTTCACGGAACCAGCACTAAGCAAACCAGCCGGGGTTTTTTTTGACGGACCCCACTCCCTATGGAATCCAGCCCAGTGCTGAACAGCCTGGGGTTGGTTAGTCATTATGGCAGGGGGACCCCTGCCGCGTGTCCCCCTGCTATAGTGCCTCCAACCCCGGCTGGTTTGCCTAGTGCTGGTTCCTTGAAAATCGTGGGGAGCCCACGTGAAATTTTTCCCCGGTTTTCACGGAACCAGCAGTAGGCTGGCAGCACTAGGGTTAAGACTGAATAGAGGGGGGACCGCACGCTTTTTTTAAAAAATTTTTTATCTATTCTTTACAATTTTGACAGCTGCCGGAGCTCCGACAGCATGCTGTTTGAGCAATCTCATGGACGATTTGGTCCATGGTCCTGCAGTCTCTTGAGATTTTCGGAGGTGACCCGGGGGATCCGACTCTTCCTGCTGACACAGTCCATCCGCATTGCTATGAGCCTTTCCTTGCTTGTGAATTATGATAAAGTCACAAATTTGAAGTGCAAGGCACCAGCGCAACAGTCGTCTATTTTCCCCTAAGGTGTGTAAAAATAAGGTGGAAGTTTTTTCACTGCCCAAACAATAAGCAAACATTCCTTCTCAATTGTGGCATACCCCACCTCCGGTTTAGCAGTTTTCTGCTCAAATAGGCCACAGGGTACTCCTGCCCATCTGGCACCACCTGGCTAAGTACTGCTCCCAGTCCATACTGTGATACATCATTTTGCACAATAAAGTCCTTATCATAATTGGGCGCCAACAGTATTGGAGCATGAACCAGGGCTTCCTTCAATGACTAAAATGCCAGTTCACAAGTGGGTGTCCAGTCAACTACTTTGTGGAGTTTCTTCTTAGTGAGATCTGTCAGGGGGTTCACTACAGTACTAAAGTCTGGGATGAAACTTCTTTACTACCCTGTTGTCCCTAAGAAGGCCATTACTTGTCTTTGGGTCATGGGTCCAGGCCAGTCTCGAATTGCCTCTACCTTAGCTGCTCCTGGCTTAACCCTACCTCACCGCACCCTACCTCACCGCACATGATGACCCAGGTACTGCACCTCTGACATCCCCATTTGACACTTGTCTGTTCTGATGGTCAGACCTGCCCACTGAATTTTTTTCAACACTTGCCCCACATGTTTCAGCTGGTCCTCCCAGGATTTACTGAAAATGGCAATGTCATCCAAGTAAGCCTGAGAAAAACCTTTACACCCCTCTGGCTGGTGTTCAACCACAATCTGGAAGGTGGTTGGCACATTCTTCATCCCAAAGGGCATGGACTCGAACAGGCCAAATGGGGTGATAAAAGGCCCACCATTCCTGAGCCTCTGGGATCAGTAGTATCTGCCAATACCCATTGCTCAAGTTAAAGGTGGAAATACTTTGCTCCAGCTAACTCGTCTAACAGAGCGTCAATTCGGGGCAGGTGATAGGCATCAGACACAGTCACCTTGTTCAACTGGCGGTAGTCTACGCAAAACAGCATTGTCTTGTCCTTCTTGGGAACCAATACAATGAAGGATGCCCACGGACTATGCGATGGCTGGAAATATTTTTTATTTAAATCTTGCAAAATCATATTGACAATCTGAACCAAGTGTGGCACTCAAAGCATAAAAACATAAATATATTAGGGGAAATTGCCCCATAAAAGTCCAGCTTAAGTCCATAATAAATAATCAATAAAAAACATAATATAAATCAGAAAGAGTGCCTACACCAAATAAACAACAGAAATCAAAGCATAACTGTCACGTAACTAAGGATGGAGTAGCTTACTGGTTTCTGCGCAGCTCAGCAAAGAAGTGCGGAATCTAACGTGTCCCTTGTCTTCGCCAGGGACCCCCGCAAGGGAGAAGGGATTTTGCTGCGGGTGACACGCAGGTCCCGGTCCTCGGAGAGAGCAACCAGTGAAATGTGGATGGAAGAGGAGTCAGGCGGTCCAGGTCAAGCCGTGCAGGTAACGTGGTGCCAGAAGGAGAATCCGTAAGCGAGGTAAATAACATAGCCGGGTCATACACTGGAATACTTGGAAGGCTGAAGGGTAGGTCAAACAACAAGCCAGGTCATACACTGGAAGGCACTAGGAACACTAGGATATAATATCACTGGAACGCTGGAGTTAAGGAGACCTATTACTCTGGCACTTATCAGGTGCCAGAGCTAGAAATAAATAGAGAAAGGGGGCAGTCCTAACTATTGGCGGTGGTGACGCTGAACACCACCGCCAGCATCTGAAAGTTGCTAGGCAACGGGACGCGCCGCTGATGGGCGGCCGCAAGTGCCTCTGGTTGCCTGGCAACCAGACGCTGAAGAGCTGAAGCAGGCGCCCGTCCCTGTGCAGGGAATGTGGCACGGGGACGACGTCTGACAGTAACAACATATCGAACCTAATCAACATCCAAATACCAAAAAAATTACAACTTAAGCAAAGAAGAAGTAATTAAAGCTTATAGACATATGCAAAGCCATATTTGAAAACCACATATGTCTTTGGAAAAACCACTGGGAGTAAAGGACAGACAGCCATAGACAGAGAGGTATGCCAGAATTTTGCCCCATTACGGAGGGCTCAGACCCCGCAAAGCCTGACCCAATTTGCATTGGTCATGCCACGCCTGTCCATATCCCTTAACTTCCACACCTCGGGGAGAATGTCACCCACCACTGATTCATATGAAAGGACTTTTTGTCTGATGGAAATGTGACACCTAGCATTCCAAGTGAATTATTTAATAACTAAACTAACTAGAAAAAGGATGCCAAAATCAAAGTCCCGCCACCTATCTTTGAATGCTCCATAGATCCATTCAGGTAACTGAGCCTTGAAAGGGAAGGAGTGCCCAAGGACCTGGAAACTCTCCTGTAAATTTCTATGTTAAAGGGGCACTCAAGCAAGAAATGGTGCATGGTCCCCTCCTTTCCCCGACACTCCTCCCAACGACAACTACGATCATCAGTACTTCTATACCTCAGGTTCCCTCTTACATAGCGTCCCCCATGGAAAGAGAGCCAGGCAATGTTCCAAAATTTCAGAGGAACTCTCCCAGAATTGACCAAGGAAAGACCTTCTGAACACACATCACCTGGGCAATCCCTCAGTGACAGCTGAACCCAGAAGTGAGTGCAGGATTCTCCTCTACAGCTCCCTCCTACAGGAGTTCCTGAATTTCCCTGTCTCCAGGCCCCAACGCCTTGTCACTTTCAATACCAGAGACGCATAGGCCGGGAGGTATACATGGAAGCGTCGTACCCTGCCACCTTCCATTCAAACATTAAGGAAGTGTTGCAGCCAAATCCTGAAGCCATCTCAAGAAAGAGACTATTAAGGTGCAACTTTAAAAAAGTTGTTATAAAGAACAGCACTGGGTTAACAATACCCAGGTCATCATCCCTTCTCCATCTGTAGGTCACAGTTCACTTGATCAGGTTCAGCCTATTCCCCCAAAACAAATGGAAGAAAACTGCATAAACCCTAGACCATAAAGACTGTGGCAAAAGCACACATAGCTAATGTACAGAAACTCCGGGATCAGATAGGTGTTCACAAGGTCCACTCTTTCCCTTAGAGAAAGCTTCCACTTCCTCCAGCTCTCCACTTTCCGAGCAGCTTCCTCCAGTCTTATCTCCCAATTTTGCTTAGCACAATCACCAGGTCCAAATTGAATTCCTAAAATTTTGATCTTGCTACTAGCCTGGGGAAGGCTGTCCGGAAGGTCGAACTGACAACCTTCCTCTTCCAACGAGAAAACGTCACTCTTTTCCTGGTTTACTTTCAAGCCACTGGCCTCGGAGTACATGCAGACCAGAGTTGCTACATCCATTGCTTCTGCAGAACTCAACAAGATGACAGTAACATCATCTGCATAGGTCACAACATCCCTCCTATCGAGCCACCTTCAATCCTTCGAATGAAAGGATCTATTGCAAACACATACAAGAGGGGGCTCAGGGGGCAACCCTGCCTTACTCCAGAGTTAACCACAAAGGATGGATCCACCCAACCATTCACAAGAGGGAAGCTCTCGGCCTGTTTGTAAACAGTTACAGCTACCTCTATAATAAGTGAAACCCGTGTGGTCTGGAAAATGTCGAATGTGTACATCAACCAAACCTGCCTGCCTTGCCATACTAACTAGAACAATAAAATCGTAGCCCAGAGAAGTCCTTGAACCTACTCTGATCGGTCAATATGGATGTCACGTTAATGGTGGAAAACTTTATAGGTTGGGAAGCCATCCTTCGGAGTTATAGTAAGTTGGATCCTGCAAACTTCTTCTTTACTTGTTTGATGGAATCCTCATCTGAGGAACCCCATTTTTCCACACTTACACCAGGTGGAATGTTATCATTTTCCAACAACACAACATCCTCCCGTTCCCCTTCATCCAGCATCTCACCAACATGAGCCATACCAACCCCTGGCAAAATACTAATATCCACTGTGTTATGCATGTCTAGTTGCTATCCAATAACAATTGTCGATTGCTGTAATGTGGTTCTGAAGCACAATGTGATTTAATAGCCAAAAGTAGCCAGAATAACAAATCAGAATAAAATAAGTACAGCCGTTACTTATCGCAGGCGCCCTGGATCCAGTGTACAGTCATTCAGGTCTGAAGGCTGTGGTCAAGTAGACTGTCCACTAGGTCCAGAGTCCCTGCTTATATACAGTCAGTGAATACAGTAAAACAATGCAGATGATGTGGCTTGCTTCTATAGGTCCAGGTTTCAGGAGGGTCCAGTGTAATGCAGGTCATAGGCCAGTTCAAATGAAAATATCCAAAGGTGGAGATCAGATCTCCAGGGGATGCACTCTGATTTTCCTGCCAAGAATCCAGTTTAAACTAGTCTATTTACATTACACAGACAGTATCATTTTAAACATTTATTCCCTATCATCACTAACTAGAGTATGCAATGTGCGATCCCTTCGGTGAATGAACCGGACAACTGTGGATAAATAGGGAATTAAAATAATACTAAACATGACATATTTCCTGTAACTTGAACCTTTGATTTCACTAACATGTATATAACTAATAATATTAACCTTAAACATTGCTACATTTTGACATAAATAACTATGGGCCTTATTCATCAAGGTACGCAAACGCATACGTATGCTAGTGGCAAGTGTAAGATGTTTAATGATATTTTGGCCCTTTGGGTTGAAATCGGAACTGCCGGAATGCCGGAACGGTGGAGTTAGTTAGCTTCATATAGCGCCATCTGCTGCTTACTGGGTCTTCAGTAAAGAGGCCTGGCTTTTACACTGTTATTTGGTATGCTAGGCAGATATCTTCTCTACTATCACTCCCTATCCATTCCGGCAGCCGGAATGGAGTGCACACTCATTCCACATTCATTCCGGCAGCCGGAATGGAGTGCTGACTGTATGTTAAATAAAATGTTTTTGTTATTCTAGCACTAACATTCAACGTTGCCGTAAGTATTGATTTTAAATCTCTTTAAAATCCCAACAACACCATTATAATTACTCTCAATGTCTAGTCTAATGCATATCAGATAATTTAACTATAGGAACTAGACACAATCAGTATTAAAAGAAAGTTACTCATAACCACCGTTGCATAGACCCAGCATCAGATCTCGTCAGCTGATACCTGGCCTATACACCTGTATATACTTCGCTCATTACAAACCACTATAAAATACATCCTCATGCAGACTTGAAGTCGATTACATTGCGAAAGTTTCTGTGTTTTGCTGCTGGTGATTTCATTAGTGGCCTTTTATTTGTATTGAGTTATATGTGAAGTTAATGTGTTTATGTGTTAAAAAGCATTTCATGGCAATAAAATAATACTAAGTATTACAGATGTCACTCAGTGGGATATGCACAGTGTAACGTAATAAACATTCAATGACAAAGGGATTTTACATGTGGGTCAAACTTTATCCATTTAGGACACTTTAGACACAAATGGGTTTGCGGCTCATGTTTGAAAATACACCACTGTCATTAGTGCTTCAATCCTAAAAATGGTTGTAATCAACTTTTTTGGGTCTGCAGAATCGCTGTATTGTTCCTGAATACTCTCGCTGTCATGTTGCATTTATTATTATCAGCATGATGGATAACGTGTTATGAAATTAAACACCCTAGACACACACACACACACACACAAATAACTGTGTTTGTTAACCAGCAGGAGCTGGAAAAACTAAAAAAAATAAATAAATTAGATCGCAAATGCGATTTTTAAGCCGAATTATGAGCAGTTGCATATTTTATTTGCCTTTTGTGTACACTTAATGTACTCTTAAACCACTTTGTGCTCAGGGTTGAACTGTGGTCTCAAACTTCAAACCTTAGTATTGGTGGGTGGAATAGCTAACCACTACACTATTGTCCAGCACACATAGTAAATCTTTTCTCCAGCATATCTTTCAAATGTACAGTAATTAAACATTAATATTGCAAGAACACAAACCGCTAAACTCATTTATCACATATGTAGGTAAGCTCATTTTTTTAAAGATGTGAGTAATCGGTCTTACCGTACATTGAATACACTTTGCTAACATTGCAGATCGCTTTTAGAATAAAGCACAATTAGAACGCACCCGTGTAATGACGTCTGTGTAGCGTGCTTTCCGGCGTACTCACCGTCATTTAATTCACTAATTACAGTGCTAGTTATAAATACCTTTCTTGAACTTCTGTGTTGTTGGGAGTTTCACAGTTCTGGGTAAGTAGCCCGTAGATGGTCCAAAGGTTTTTTTTCTGCTGTTTACTGCTGTACCTTGCTCAGCACTCCGTATGTTTAAATATTTAGCTAGGTGTTGGTGATCTAGAAATCTCAATTGCTGCTGAAAGGGCTTAATGTACTGTGCTAGTGGTTTTTATGTTTAAGGTTTATGTAAAGTGTTTGGGTAGCTGCGGAGTTTGAATCTTTAGGTCACTGTGTATAATTCGAGGCGGGACTGCATACAGACCTCTAGAATGTAGTGAATTGACTAAATCTTATCCCTTTTCCTTGCTTAATTTGTTACCTGTTGACCCTCCCCCACAGATATTGGATCTGTGTTGTTTTTTGGATCTGGGATGTAGTGTGTTTGGATCTGTGTCATCAGAACACAATATTGTCTGTGTGTGTGGTAAGTAGAAACGTGAGAAATTGTATAACATACACATTTTTTATCACTTTGCAGTAGGAATGGGCATGCTGTTGTATGGTTGGTGTTTTATTTTTTTAAATTTTTTTTTAGGTTTTTTGGGCAAGAAAAAAACCATCACCTTAACACTCTGTATTTTGTATTCCACTACCTTAAACTGATTAAACCAGAACAATTGTAATGTAACTAATGTGATTTGTACAAGGTTATATGCCTATGGTAAGTATTGTGTTTGCATGCACTTTGGTGGTGGTTCTATATGGTGAGGTACTGTTTGGTCATTCAATAGGTTTTGTTTTTGTGAAAAGTGATTTTTTTTTTCTTTCTTTTTGTAAAAAACACTACTTATGGACTGTCCTTTATCTCAAAAAAGCGTTAGGATGAATAACGACTACATTGTAAGTATTGGTTGTCTCATTTGTGGAGATGAAAAAGCAAATTTTAAAAGTGTCACCTAAGTGTTGGTTTGTAAACTCTGGCTTTTGCAACACATACAGGCGCTCCTGGAGGTGGACCACATTCTGTTTCACGGGGGGGCCTGCTTCTCGCCCCGTCCAAACCAGCAACTACGCCAACATCGCCGTCCGAGGGATTGCATCTTCAGGCCACGTGTCAACCTCTTTGGGATGTCAGATGTGGAGGTTGTCCGTCGCTATCAGCTTCCTCCACATGTGATCTTGGACACCCTGCGCATTGTGCAGTGTGACCTTGAGCCAATGCGTAACATCCCGACAGCAGTATCGCCTTTGACCAAACTTGTGGCGGTACTGCACTTCTGTGCTACTGGTTCATTCCAGTGCACAGTCGGGGTCGCGGAAGGTATGTCCCAGGCGACCTTCAGCCGGGTGCTGGAGGTTGTCCTAAGGGCTTTTCTGTCGGTGCGCAGGCAGTTTATCCATCTGCCACTCGATGAGGAGTCTCTTGTGCGGATTAAGCAGCAGTTTGCCACCATAGCTGGCTTTCCGCACGTCATAGGGGCTGTAGATGGGATGCATGTGGCACTGGTGCCGTTGAGTGGAAATGCTTCAATTTTTATGATCCGTAAGCATTTCCACTCAATAAATGTCCAGGCCATATGAGACTCGTCTCTCCAGATTCGTAACCTGGTTGCGAAATGGGGTGGGGGGAATACCCATGACTCCTATGCATTTCGTAATTCATGGTTGTGGCCTAGATTGCAACAGAGGCAAGGGGGTGTCAGACCACACGGAGATGTGTGGCTTCTTGGTAATTATTAGAAAATATTGCATCTGTCAACTAGAATTTGTTAGTTTAAATGTATGTCAAATATTGATTTTAAAAATATTTAATCGTACTTGAGTTGTTACTGTTACACAATGTGTTATATAGTGCATGTGCCTTGTATATTTAATTGCCGCTACTATAGAGAAATTTTAGTTATGTTTCAACTATTTAGATATTTATTGGTAATGTAGGCCTAGTACTGAAACAGACCTAACAGTTAAGGCTATGTGTCATGTAAAAAGCGTACATTGGCAGGTATGTAAGTATTAGTTTGGTGAACAGTATAATCTGAAAATCTGGAATGAACTTTGGTTTGCGGCCATTATTAGACATTGTTTTTTTTCATAGGATGGTAATGATACAGTATTCTGACTTGGAAACCATAGAATGAAGTATGACTCATATTTTAGTATGTTATATTTTGTGATGCAGGTATATTTTTACTCATAAATGGAATTAATCTTGGTTTCTTTTGTCTTTCCTCTCATCCTACATAGGAGACAATGCATATCCCTCTTGCCCTTGGCTCCTCACTCCCATATTGAACCCACACACAGAGCAGGAGAAGGCCTATAACTCGGCTCATAGGGCCACCAGATCAGTCATTGAAAGGGCTTTTGGCCTCTTGAAGGCTCGCATTCGCTGCCTTGACCCTTGGCATGTGAGGCTTATATGTTATAGTACAGCACTTATAGTGTTGACAAGTGAACATTTCTGACACTTGGGGGTAAATGTATCAAAGTGCGAGTTTGGCAGCGTGATAAAATTGCGGCAAATCGCGGGTGTTTAAATTGAGCTTACGCAAGTAGCGTAGCTCATTGTGCAATGAGCTACGCTACTTGCGTAAGATCTGATACTGTAAATAGAGCTTACACAAGTAGCGTAGCACATGCGCAATGAGCTACGCTACTTGCGTAAACTCTAATACTGTAAATAGAGCTTATGCAATGAGCTACGCTACTTGCGTAAGTTCTATTTACAGTATTAGGTGCTTCCCCCACTAGTGTGGGAAAATCACATAATACAGTATATAGAGCTTGCGCAATGAACTTACGTTCATTGCGTACCGGACCTCCTACTAGGTAGGAGGTGTTAGCGTCGGCTCCTGATTTTTAAATTTTCCTTCAAGCAACATTAAAGATTCGTTGGATGTACAAATGTGGGGCCCTCCTGGCCGAAGCAAAGAAGACTTCTAGCAACAATGGGCCCCTTCTGGTCGAAGTGAAGAAGAGATTTGTCAAGCATAAACTTTTGGAAGGTATAATTAATCTGTGACTGGGGCAAGCAAGGACCTTTTGGACCAGAAAGAAGACATCTTTGGTGAGTATTTGGGGTGTTATTATTTTTAATAAATGTTTATGGTGTACATGAGGGTGGTTACTGTGTTTATTGTGGGTTTTTTATTTTATTAAGTGTATGTGGTAACTATCAGGGTGTTGTGGTATATTTAACATTTTTTTGTGGAACTACAGGTCCCAGCAAGCCAGGGATGTCAAGGCTTGTTGGCACTTGTGGTTCTCCAAGTGCCAACATGCCCTGGCTGCCGTGGGTATGCTGGTGCTTGTAATTATACAAGCAGCAGCATGCCCACACTGTTTTGGGCAACCTGGCTGGCTGGCACTTGTAGTTCCACAAAACAAAATGGCGTCTGTTTATTATTTTTACTCACTTTTGCCGTTATTACCCTACTACCCACAGCCCAGGGGTAGTAGGAAGAGCCCTAGTGCTATCAGCACTGGGCTGGGGGTCTCTAGGGGGGGGGCCCGTTTGTTTATTTCGGCAGACCCCACTCCCTAGGCAATCCAGCCCAGGGCTAAACAGTCTAGGGTTGGTTAGTCAATATGGCAGGGGGACCCCTGCCGCGTGTCCCACTGCTATAGTGCGGCCAACCCTGGCTGGTTTGCCTAGTGCTGGTAAAGTGAAAATCGGGGGGACCCCAAGCAAAATTTTTCCCCGATTTTCACGGGACCAGCACTAGTCAGGCAGCACTAGGGTTAAGCTGGAATAGAGGGGGGACCCCATGTTTTTTTTTTTTCACTTTTATCTATTCTTTAACATTTTTACACTGCCAGGGCAGTGTAACAGTGATGTGTTTGTACAACACGCTGCTATCAAGCAGCGTGTTGTATCTGGCGTGTTTTGAAGCAAACTCTCCTGAGTTTGCTAACTCGCAGCTTCATACATTTGAGAGCTGTATAGCTGCAGTAGCAAACAGTCGGGGAGTTTGATCTCTGGCGATTTTGCAAATAGCTATTTTGACAGAAGCAGAAATCTCAGTTTCATACATCTGCGAGTTTCAACTCTCCCGAGAAAATCGCTGGATTTGCAAAATCGCACTTTGATACATTTACCCCCTGGTGTTTTTTATATATAGAGGCTGTTTTGAGAACTTGGCCTGTAGTGCTGGCCTGTAGTGCCATTGCACTTTCCATTGGAGTTGGTGGATGTTGCCATGGTGAAGGCTGTTGGCAAATGTAAGTATCTATAGTGTTATCTGCACTAAAAAGTGACTGTCAATTGTGTGTGCCTCATACAATAATGACGTTAGTAAGCCTTGATTGTGTGGGTGTACTAATTAAACGTATGCCAATGTGCTAGTTATGTAACTTATAGCTTAGGGATATTTTTTCATGTCTAATGGAAAAATATGACACAAAGATATAGTGTCTCTCTTCAGTCTGGCCAGATTGTCATCTCTTCATCCAAGGAACTTTGCCACACACAGACCATTGACTTCTTTGCTATGTCTCAGGCCAAGTGCAGAAATAGTCCAAGCTTGTTTGTGTTTTGGAGTAGTGCAATTCGTGTCTCCCTACATGTTGAAGTATTTCTCCAGAGCTCCAAGCCTGCTTCTGTCTCTCTTCAGTCTGGCCAGATTGTCATCTCTTCATCCAAGAAACTTTGCCACACACAGACCAATGACTTCTTTGCTATGTCTCAGGCCACGTGCAGAAACGGTCCAAGCTGGTTTGCGTTTTGGAGTAGTGCAATTCATTTCTCCCTACATGTTGAAGTATTTCTCCATAGCTCCAAGTCTGCTTATGTCTCTCTTCAGTCTGGCCAGATTGTCATCTCTTCAGCCAAGGAAGTTTGCCACACACAGACCATTGACTTCTTTGCTATGTCTCAGGCCAAGTGCAGAAACAGCCCAAGCTGGTATGTGTTTTGGAGTAGTGCAATTCGTGTCTCCCTACATGTTGAAGTATTTCTCCAGAGCTCCAAGCCTGCTTATGTCTCTCTTCAGTCTGGCCAGATTGTCATCTCTTCATCCAAGGAACTTTGCCACACACAGACCATTGACTTGTTTGCTATGTCTCAGGCCACGTGCAGAAACGGTCCAAGCTGGTTTGCATTTTGGAGTAGTGCAATTTGTGTCTCCCTACATGTTGAAGTATTTTTCAAGAGCTCTAAGCCTGCTTCTGTCTCTCTTCAGTCTGGCCAGATTGTCATCTCTTCATCCAAGGAACTTTGCCACACACAGACCATTGACTTGTTTGCTATGTCTCAGGCCACGTGCAGAAACGGTCCAAGCTGGTTTGCATTTTGGAGTAGTGCAATTTGTGTCTCCCTACATGTTGAAGTATTTCTCCAGAGCTCAAAGCCTGCTTATGTCTCTCTTCTGTATGGCCAGATTGTCATCTCTTCATCCAAGGAACTTTGCCACACACAGACCATTGACTTCTTTGCTATGTCTCAGGCCACGTGCAGAAACAGTCCAAACTGGTTTGCGTTTTGGATTAGTGCAATTCGTGTCTCCCTACATGTTGAAGTATTTCTCCAGAGCTCCAAGCCTGCTTATGTCTCTCTTCAGTCTGGCCAGATTGTCATCTCTTCATCCAAGGAACTTTTCCACACACAGACCATTGACTTCTTTGCTAAGTCTTTGTTTGGCCGTTTGGATTCATATCTGTATGAAATAAATCCTAGCCTGCAAATGTGCCAGCAATCTGTCGTCATGAAATTTTGTAAGATTACTACAGTGCAGTGATTCCTCTTTGAATACACATAAATCCATATTTAGTGCTTTGGTAACTATTGTGGAACATGTGTACTTGTACAATATATTGAATCAATGTGTGGTTCTTGTGTCCTTTGCCACAGACACACCATAGCGTACAAACACATTCTCTGGAGGTTTGTATGTGTGTTTGTTTGCTTAATAGTCAATTTGTAGTGCTTTTTCACTTTTTATGGCAACATGGTATGTGCATAGCAACATAGGCATTGGGAAAAATACCATGTTTAAAAATTACCCTTAAATGTTACAGGAGGTAGCTCAAACACTACAAAGCTTTGGCCCTTGGGCAAACAGGGTCAAAATCGTCCTCTTGTGCTATTGGCACTTTGTTTACAAGTGGCCCAACACCCACATGGCAGACACAAAACCCACACTAACAATCATTGAAAATGAGTTAGTGCCAGAAGCTAGGGGAGTCTTTCTGCAAGGGCGTATTCACATTTTGTGTAACCCACCTTTGGGACAGCAGATAAACCACTCTCCACCCTTTTCTGGGTGTATTTACAATGTAAACTATTTGTGATATGTAATAAATCAACTAGATTGATCATTGGTCCAGCCAGGCAAGGTACATTTAAAGGGCACACAGATAATAAAATTTAGCACTACTTAAATTAGTCTGAATACACACATATTTTGTGCATCTCACAATGTATGCCCCAAATAGTATTTGAACAAACTGGATATTGGATTGTGGTGTCTAAATGTGTCATTGCTTGTCAATACAATGCACATATATGTTGTCCTCTGAAAGGGCCACGTATCCAAACCAAGCCACATTGCGGATGGGTTTCTCTTCAAATTATATATATATATATATATATATATATATATGTGTGTGTGTGTGTGTGTGTGTGTAAATAGTCTTTAGGGATACTTTGTGCCCTAACAACTATGCCTGTTTAAACATGATAGCAAATGGGCAGAAATAATCAGTACTTAGAACGTGTTTAACAACACATTATACTTGACTAACTTACATACTGACTTGTATTTAATGAGGCACACAAATTACTCAGTTGCACCTCTTGCATTTGGACTTGGTTTGCCCAAGGGTACTTATTTTCTATAGTTTTTTAGGTTAGTTGCTTTTTAAGATTAAGGGCCCATGTTACATTTCATTTTATATCACCATCTTATCCAAGAGTGTCTGCTGTAGCACACATAAGTCCTTTGACTGTTTATTGTCTGGTTGATATTGTAGATAATGTATAAATGGTTATGTGAGACTTCCTAGGTGATAGTTTTATAATTGCGTATTTTGCTACATGGGTAACTGGCTCTGTGATATCAAGCAATCTAAACATACCAAAATACCATTTTGATTATGTTGGCCGTTATGTCAATTACCTTGCCCTTGCTTAAATTAAAGCAACTACTCTAAGCAATCTTAAACCTAATGACCTGGCCACTGTAAAGGTGTATGAATGCCAGTTTTCTGAAGGAAACCAACTCAATGGTCAGTTTCGGGAAAAAAAACCATACAGGCTTCCATATCGTTTAGATTTGGCCTGGATTGGGTGGCTCAGACCATAGTGATTTCTAAAAGCACTACTGGAGAGTGCAAATTTTGAGACAAATGAGCTCTGGGACATCCATCACTAGTTTATGTAGATAATGTGTTGTCTACTTACTTGGATAACAGGGTGTGGTTCTTTGGCAGAGGTAATATTTTTCTAACCAGCGTGTGCATTAAATTATCTTACATTATTAGCCAGACACACAGCAAACAGCTCACAAAACACTACAGCCATATATTATTTATAAACATATGTGCCTACTGCAATAAGGTCAGGAATGAACATTGATCAAAGTGGTTTGCATAAACCCTGCCGGTGTACAAGACACTGTACATTAGCACTAATCCAAAAGTCAAGTTCCTTCCGATATATGTTACATTTGGCCATATTAATAACGGAGCATATTTGTAGTTAACATTAATTAGCTTGTGCCATCCCTTGAATGAGTTAAACTAGACATTCCGTGGCATTTGCACCAATGATTTGTGGCTCATTTGTGACAGGTGACATAATAAATTAATTTACATATCCTTTACTGGTGGAAATTGCCAACCTAGAAAGGGACACTGTAGTAGTTATATGCTTGGTTTACAACCATTTACTCACACAAACCAAGAGACACTGCAACTCGGGTCAAATATGTCAGTTTTTGGTAGCCATTACCCAGTATTAGTTTAGTGTAAAATGCACCTACTATGGCTGGCATCATCATGACGATAGTTTAAATGTTATAGATTTCAATTCTGGATTTGTGATGTACATGTGTGCAAACATTTAGAGCTTTACTCTGCAGATCCAAGCCATGTTTACATTAAATATTAAACATTGTGTGGACTATAGAGACATTTAGTTCTGGCATGGATGCTTTGTCAGCTACGACACCACTAAATAGTTAGTGGGTCAAAACGGATAATTAAAGATAGACATAAGGGCCCCAGAGTCATTGTGGAACTTAACTTGACACACTTCTTATTTCAGTCTCCTGTCCAAAACCATGTTACAATGCAAGGCCTTCTAATTAGTTTTTGGTTTGCAACATAAGTAAAAATGTGACTGTTAGTTCATGTACCACACAAATAATTGCTTGCTTGTTTGTACACTGAATAATCACGTTGAAATTGGTCTGCTGCATGAAAAAACAGTCAGTATTTAAATTGTGTGCCTCAGCAAACACTATTTTGCTGCCCTTGCATTGTAACATGCTTTTGGACAGGAGACTGAAATAAAAAGTGTCTCAAGTTTAGATGCTTCATGATTCTCGCGGTCATTCTAGATATAAACTTCACATTTGACAAATAAATGTCTTGTCAGACACGTTAAAAAAAAGAAAAAAATTATGGACTGTAGACTCTGTGTTCTGAGATAACAATGTGCTTAGACTTGATAACAAGTATTGGTTTTTTTACAGCCATAATAGAATATGCAATCTCAAAATAACAACCACATAGTTTCGTTAGTATTACCAATTTTATTTATCACAAATATCTCATATTTTCAAACATATATTAAATCGAGTTGAATGACAAGACATAAGAAACAATGCTCATTTTTTTCGGCTTCTTATATGGGATTGTATGTTTCTGACTCCGGCTCTGACTTCAGGTTACCCGTGATGTAGAGCAGTCAGAGGAACCAGCCAAACTTGCAAGGGGAACAGATTGTGTCCGACACTGTGAAGGTGCAGGGTCATGGCCAGGGGGGGGGAAGGGGGCACGACAGGGGGGGGCAGGGGGCATGACAAGAGTGGGAGCAGGAGGCATGACAAGGGGGGGCAAAGGCACGGGCAAACAAAAAACAATAAAGACGGGCTAGGTTTGGATCAAGGAGGGGGGAGTCAACAGACACACCAGGGAGGGAGGAGTCAACAGACACACCAGGGAGGGAGGAGGCAACAGACACAATAGGGAGGGAGGAGGCAACAGACACAACAGAGAGGGGGGAGGCAACAGACACAACAGGGAGGCTGGAGGCAACAGACACAACAGGGAGGGGGGGCAACAGACATAACAGGGAGGGGGGAGGCAAAAGACAGAAGAGGGAGGCTGGAGGCAACAGACACAAAAGGGAGGCTGGAGGCAACAGACACAATAGGGAGGCTGGAGGCAACAGACACAACAGGGAGGGGGGAGACCACAGACAACTGGGTTTGGGGCAGGTGAAAGAATAATCTGAACTGGGTGAAGGGAATGTGCCAAAGGTGCGTTGAGAGTGGGCATGCAAGAGATCACCCAGGAGTGTTGCGATAGTTGACATTGTGGTATTTAGAGTATCCATTTGGGTGGTGTGTGTGCTCATGAAAGTGGTGTGTGTGCTCATGAAAGTGGAGAGTGTGTTATTGAGAGTGGTGAGTTGTTGATCCGTGTGTTGTACAGTGCTAGCTATTAGTGCCAGGTGAGTGTTCTGTGCTACAGTGGTGTCTTGAAGTCTTTGGGATGTGAGTGAGAGTGTCCACACCCTTACATGTTCAGCTGGATCCAGCTGAGGGTCCTCCACATCATGGGCAACTTCCTCCTGCACCTGTGGAGCAGGCTGCTGCTCAGATTCTGTAGAGAGATAAAAAGAAACACTAAGATATTAGATTCAAACAGTAAGGTACAATATTATATTTGCAATCAAATTTTACAACGCGTGATGTAGCATTGGTAAAGTCTCAGCTTACATTGAATGTGCTAGCAGGCCTTGACAGTCCACAAAAGCAGACATTGCCACTTATGGTGCCACATTTTTCTAAAAGCCCTACATATTGAGACATTTTGTCTTCAGTGTGTACATTTCATTTCCTACAATGTGATAGGCAAAGACATTGTGCAATTAAAGTTTTCCTTCAGACACATCCTGAGAGTTGACACATTTGCTCAGACAGACACAAACCTTTACAGACATTAACTAAGCAAACTCATCATGTACCTAGTGGAGCAGCCTCTCCTGTTCAGGGTGGGCTATAGCCAGTGTCTATGTCACCCACCCCAACAATCTCCACCAGTGCAATTGCTGCCGTTGCACGCTCCTCTAGTGGTGTTAATGCTATGTCCATGGGAGGACCACCACCAGTCCCTTGGGCATGTCTGTGGTGTCGAGCTAGCTTGGCCTTCAGTCGCCCTTTATAGTCTGCCCATCTGTAGAATAGACAAACATTGTGGCGTCAAATAGCAGCTTACAATTCCAAATTATCTTTAACATAGAAATTTACAGGAGAGTTTCCAGGTCTTTGGGCACCCCTTGCCTTTCGGGGCTCAGTTACCCTGAATGGGTCTATGGTGCATTCAAGGATAGGTGGCGGGTTTTTGATTTTGGCACCCTTTTTTTAGTTAGTTTAGTTACTAGATACTAGATACTTCACTTGGAACGCTAGGTGTCAGGTTTCCATCAGACAAAAGGTCCTTCCATGTGAAGTGGTGGTGGGTGACATTCTCCACGAGGTGTGGAAATTAAGGGATATAGAGAAGCGCCAGATGACCAATGCAAACTGGGTCAGGTAATGGAGGGGTCTGAGGCCTCCGTAGGGGGCCAAAGTCCGGTATGTCTTCCCATCTGTGGCTTACCGGTATTTTTATATATGGCTACATACATCTAAACGTTCAGTTTATTTCTTCTTTGCTTAAGAATATTTTGATGGTTTGTTGTGATTGTTTGTGGTTAGGAGTGGTTTGAAGTGTTTCTTTGGGTGGTTTTTGATGTGGCTTTAAATAATGTATTATAATGTATTATAATGTATTATATTTGTTTTGTTTCTGGTTTTTTTTGGTGTGGGCACCCTTCTGATTTTATGTTGTGCTTTTATCCTGTTATTTATTATGGACTTATGCTGGACTTTACGGGAACATTTCCTATAATATTTATGTTCTTTTAATTTTGGGTGCCTCATCGTGTGTTAGTTGGTTATGTTAGGTTGCAAGTAGAGATGAGCGGGCTCGGATATCTGAAATCCGAGCCCACCCGAACGTTGCCGATCCGAGCCGGATCCGAGACAGATCCGGGTATTCCCGCCAATTGCAAAACTGAAACCGAGGCTCTGAGTCATAATCCCACTGTCGGATCTCGCGATACTCGGATCCTGTAAATTCCCTGCTAGTCGCCGCCATCTTCACTCGGGCATTGATCAGGGTAGAGGGAGGTTGTGTAAGGTGGTCCTCTGTCCTGCTATATCTCGTGCTGTGCTGTGCTGTGCTGTGCTGTGCTGTGCTGTGCTGTTCAGTTCTGTGCTGTGCTGTACTGTGTTCTGCTCAGTCCAGTGGTGCTGTGTCCTGTGCTCTGTCCTTCTGAGTTCAGTGGTGCTGCTGGGTCCTGTGCTGTGTCCCGTTCAGTCCAGTGGTGCTGTGTCCTGTGCTCTGTCCTTCTAAGGGCATTGTTATTTCCCCATTATTCCCAAATTATAAAAAATTTCAAAAAAAGTTATAAAAAAAATTACAAAAAAAGTCATTATAAAAAAAAAATATCCCAAAACAATCCTGCAGTATAAGTCCATTTGTACTGCTATATTACAAAGTTCACTGATTCAGCAGTATAAGTCCAGTGGTACTGCTATATTACAAAGTTCACTGATTCAGCAGTATAAGTCCAGTGGTACTGCTATATTACAAAGTTCACTGATTCAGGAGTATAATTCCAGTGGTACTGCTATATTACAAAGTTCACTGATGCAGCAGTATAATTCCAGTGGTACTGCTTTATTACAAAGTTCACTGATTCAGCAGTATAAGTCCAGTGGTACTGATATATTACAAAGTTCACTGATTCAGCAGTATAAGTCCAGTGGTACTGCTATATTACAAAGTTCACTGATTCAGGAGTATAATTCCAGTGGTACTGCTATATTACAAAGTTCACTGATTCAGCAGTATAATTCCAGTGGTACTGATATATTACAAAGTTAACTGATTCAGCAGTATAAGTCCAGTGGTACTGCTATATTACAAAGTTCACTGATTCAGCAGTATAAGTCCAGTGGTACTGATATATTACAAAGTTCACTGATTCAGCAGTATAAGTCCAGTGGTACTGCTATATTACAAAGTTCACTGATTCAGCAGTATAAGTCCAGTGGTACTGCTATATTACAAAGTTCACTGATTCAGCAGTATAAGTCCAGTGGTACTGCTATTAAAAAATTCACTGATTCAGCAGTATAAGTCCAGTGGTACTCTCCTGTGCCGCATATAATTTTTAAAGGCTTTGCCGAGTGTGTGTGGCTTAGGGGTACGCTCTCTTGTGCTACATATAATGGAAAACAAAAATTTGGAGGATAAAGTAGGGAAAGATCAAGATCCACTTCCTCCTAATGCTGAAGCTGCTGCCACTAGTCATGACATAGATGATTAAATGGCGTCAACGTCATCTGGCAAGCCCGATGCCCAATCTCCTAGTACAGGGCATGTAAAATCCAAAAAGCCCAAGTTCTCAAAAAGTAGCAAAAAGAGAAAATTAAAATCATCTGAGGAGAAACGTAAAGTTGGCAATATGCCATTTACGACACGTAGTGGCAAGGAACGGCTTAGGCCCTGGCCCGTGTTCCTGACTAGTGGTCCAGCTTCACCCAAGGATCTAAGCCCTCCTCCTACCCCCCTACAAAAAATTTAAGAGAGTTATGCTGTCAGCAACAACAACAAAACAGCAAAGAACTCTGCTTACTAAACAGATGACATCACAAATCCCCAAGGCGAGTCCAAGGGTGTTGGTGGTTGTGAAGCCTGACCTTCCCATAACTGTACGGGAAGAGGTGACTCCATCCAGCATTTGCAGCACACCCTCTGCATATGTTGGAAGGATCACTCACAGTGTAGATCCAGATTTGGATAATCAAGGTGTCAATGTTGTACACCGGGAGGAGGCTATTGATGTAGCTGGCACTGTGGAGGAACTTGATGATGAGGATGGTGATGTGGTTATTTTAAATGAGGCACCAGGGGGGGAAACAGCTGATGTCCATGGGATGAGAAAGCCCATCGTCATGCCTGGTCAGAAGACCAAAAAATGCACCTTTTCGGTCTGGAGTTATTTTTATCCAAATCCGGACAACCAATGTATGGCCATATGTAGCTTATTTAAAGCTCAAATAAGCAGGGGTAAGGATCTTGCACACCTAGGGACATCCTCCCTTATACGTCACCTGAATAACCTTCATAGTTCAGTGGTTAGTTCAGGAACTGGGCCTAGGACCGTCATCAGTACAGGGATACCTAAATCCCTTGGTCCTGTTGGATACACACCACCCAACACCCTCCTCGTCAACTTCCTCCACGATCTCCATCAGATTTAGAACCACAGGCCATGTCACCAGCCAGACTGAGTCCTCTTCTATACGGGATTCACCTGAGGAATCCTGCAGCGGTACGCCTACTACTGCCACTGCTGCTGTTGCTGTCGTAAGACCGCTACATCTTTCAAAAAACAATTGACCATCCAACATTCATTTGCCATGACCACAAAATACGATAGTAGTCACCCTATTGCAAAGCGTATAACTGCGGCTGGAACTGCTATGTTGGTGCTAGACGTGCGCCCGGTGTCCGCCATCAGTGGAGTGGGATTTAGAGGGTTGATGGAGGTATTGTGTCCCCGGTACCAAATCCCGTCGAGATTCCACTTCACTAGGCAGGCGATACCAAAGATGTACAGAGAAGTACGAGCAAGTGTCCTCAGTGCTCTTAAAAATGCGGTTGTACCCACTGTCCACTTAACCACGGACATGTGGACAAGTGGTTCTGGGCAAACGAAGGACTATATGACTGTGACAGCCCACTGGGTAGATGCATCCCCTTCCGCAGCAACAGCAGCAGCTGCATCAGTAGCAGCATCTACACAACATCTGCTCGTGCCAAGGCTGGCAACATTGTGTATTACAGGCTTTAATAAGAGGCACAACGCTGACAACCTATTAGAGAAAATGAGGGAAATTATTTCGCAGTGGCTTACCCCACTTAGACTGTCCTGGGGATTTGTGGTGTCAGACAGCGCCAGTAACATTGTGTGGACATTGCATATGGGCAATTTCCAGCACGTCCCATGTTTTGCCCACACCGTTAATTTGGTGGTGCAGCATTACCTCAAGAGTGACAGGGGTGTGCAGGAGATGCTTGCGGTGGCCAGCAAAATTGCTGGACACTTTCGGCATTCTGCCAGTGCCTACCGCAGGCTCGAGGCACATCAAAAAAGCATGAACCTGCCCTGCCATCACCTCAAACAAGAGGTTGTGACACGCTGGAACTCCACCCTCTATATGCTGCAGAGGATGGAGGAGCAGCAAAAGGCCATTCAGGCCTACACCGCCACCTACGACATAGGCAAAGGAGTGGGGATGCGCCTGAGTCAAGCGCAGTGGAGACTGATTTTCGTGTTGTGCAAGGTTCTCCAGCCGTTTGAACTTGCCACACGAGAAGTCAGTTCCGACACTGCCAGCTTGAGTCAGGTGATTCCCCTGATCAGGCTGTTGCAGAAGCAGCTGGAGAAAGTGAGAGAGGAGCTGGTAAACCATTGCGATTCCACCAAGCAAGTAGCTCTTGTGGATGAAGCCCTTCGTACGCTTTGCCAGGATCCGCGGGTGGTCACAATTTTAAAGGCAGAGGAATACATTCTGGCCACCGTTCTCGATCCTCGGTTTAAAGCGTATGTTTTGTGTCTGTTTCCGGCGGACACAAGTCTGCAGCGGTGCAAAGACCTGCTGGTCAGGAGATTGTCCTCTGAAGAGGACCGTGACATGCCAACAGCTCCACCCTCATTTTCTTCCACATCTGTGGCTGCGAGGAAAAAGTTCAGTTTTCCTAAAAGAGCCGCTGGCGGGGATGCTGATAACATCTGGGCCGGACTGAAGGACCTGCCAACCATTGCAGACATGTCTACTGTTGCTGCATTGGATGCTGTCACAATAGAAAAAATGGTGGTGGATTATTATGCTGACACCATCCAAATAGACATTTCAGACAGTCCATATTGTTACTGGCAGGAAAAAAAGCCAGTTTGGAAGCCCCTGTACAAACTGACTCTATTTTACCTGAGTTGTCCCCCCTCCAGTGTGTAAT
Organism: Mixophyes fleayi; assembly: GCF_038048845.1. Classification (NCBI taxonomy): domain Eukaryota; kingdom Metazoa; phylum Chordata; class Amphibia; order Anura; family Limnodynastidae; genus Mixophyes; species Mixophyes fleayi. The sequence continues at coordinate 240,271,329 of NC_134403.1, forward strand.
CGGAAAGAGTTTTTGGTGCAGCGGGGAACCTGGTCAGTGAGCGGCGAAGGAGGTTGCTTCCTCAGAACGTTGAAAAAATGATGTTCATAAAAATGAATTATCAATTCCTCAATCAAGTGCAGCACTGCCCTCCAGATAGTACAGAGGGACCTGTGGTTGTGGAGTCCAGTGGGGACGAATTGATAATGTGTGAGGAGGAGGAAGTACACACTGTAGCGGGAGAGGAATCAGAGGTTGAGGATGAGGACGACATTTTGCCTCAGTAGAGCCTGTTTATTTTGTACAGGGAGAGATGAATAGATTTTTTGGTGTGGGGGCCCAAACAAACCAATCATTTCAGCCACAGTTATTTGGTAGGCCCTGTCACTGAAATGATTGGTTTCTTAAAGCGTGCATGTCCGATTTCAACAACATAAGGGTGGGTGGGAGGTCCCAAGGACAATTCTATCTTGCAACTCTTTTTTTTCTTTGCCAGCTCTTTTTGTGGGGGTCCAAACAAACCAATCATTTCAGCCACAGTTGTTTGGTAGGCACTGTCGCTGAAATGATTGGTTTGTTAAAGTGTGCATGTCCTATTTCAACAACATAAGGGTGGGTGGGAGGGCCCAAGGACAATTCCATCTTGCAACTCTTTTATTGCCATTATGTGACCATTCAACAGTCGTTTGCCATGAGCACAAAGTAAAACAAAATTAAAACAAATTCAACAAATTAAACCAAAAGTAAAATGCCCTGTCATAATCAAAAACAAGAGGTATTGACGTGCTTGAACTACTGTAGTGTTTATAAGTTAGAAACACTACACTTGAAAGCTTGAGCCTTTAATAGAAAAAGTCACTCTTCATTGCACGAATATTTGCAACAGCGACAATTTTTGGGTTAACAAAGTCAACAAATAACACTTCGACCCTGTCTGTCTTTCACATACTTGATGGGATCTCAATGATGAATGCTCTGTACCATGGTCGTCTAAAACAAGAGGTATTGAGGGGGCGTGGCCTGGCAGCCATCTAGTGATGACATGTTCCATCAGAGCTCCTCAGTTTCACCCCTAGAAAACACCAAAAAAAGCAGATATTAACTTGCTGCCACAGCAGATTCTGGGCTTAGAGAGAGCAGGGAAAGGAGTGGTGTCTTTTCGATCCCCCGACACCTGATGTAACACTCGGCCATAGACCCGAGATAGCGGAACCTGTGCGCCGCGGTGAGCTGACCTTATAAACCGGCCGAGAGATTGAATAAAAGGCAGGGGAAATCGGGCCTGTGTCTATCCCCGCGGGATTGAGATTTGCTGGCTAAACCCTACCTCATCTGTGGGACGCAACAACCCAGACAGCAGGACAGGAGAGGGGAGACGCGTCTGGGACCTAAACCTGAGAACAACAGCGGGAGAAGCGGCACAGACATACAAAACCCGAGTACTCACCGGGTTAAAGGTGGGGAAGAGAAACCGCACGTGGGTATCCCCTATGAGATCTGCGCTGGCCGGGACCAGAAGTCGCGGACGCCATTTCCAGCTTCATTTCCGGCTGGAGAGCCAGAGCAGTGCCTGCTGGGAGAGGTTGGGAGGTCGGGGGGCGTGGCAAACAACAACAGTGGAGGAAAAAAAAAAAAAAAAGTAGCGATCCCGTGTGTGCATCATAAATCACACAACACACAGCACGCAACAAGCAGCGGTCACCACTAAAGGCAGAAAACCAAATAGCACAGTGACGACCCGAGAACCTGCAGTATTGTGAGTACAGTCATGTTAAGGAAAACGACACTAACAAGTATCGAACTGCAGGTAGGAGAGAGAAAGGAGTGTGGGCAGAAAGTAGTGAGTGTACCCTGCAGCTCTAAATATATAGAAAGATCTCCTCTGGGCTTTGAGATTTGAGATTTGTATGGAGGTTCAGCAAGCAGAGATTAAAGTGTTATCCCCCTGCACATTCCATAGCACTAAATAAAGAATATATTGGTAAACAGCACCATCTAGTGGCGATCCTATTAATACCATTACATCTGGGTTTACTAAATATATGACTGTCAGTTTCCTTCAGGGCATCCAGCTGGAAATTGGAATTAAAGTGTAATTAAAGTGTAATAAAGGAAAAGTCTGTATATTATGTAAGAGACTAGGAGGCACGGTCTCTGTCCATTTACCACAACGATAATTAACAGTGCTATGGCAGTTTGAATAGTCAGTGACAACGATGGAAAAATTTATGAATACCCCTTCGTCAACGGCTAAACAGCAGCGCTCTAAAGGTCGAGGAAAAAATGTAACCAACAGTGATGCTAATGATGACACAGTCACGCCGGCGGAAAACATACAACAAACAGAAGTAATGGCTTCAAATCCGGAAGGGGCGCCTGTATCCTACACAGAGGTGGTGAGAGCTATACGCGAGACCATGGAACCGTTGTTGCAGTTGCAAGCGAATAAATTTGCAGAAGCTGTAAAAGAACTTTCAGAACAACTTGCTGCTACAAAAAAACAAGTGGTAGCAAATGAACAGCGCATAGGAGAAAACATGCAAGATGTCTCTACCTTAAAACAAGAGGTGACTATGCTACGTAAGACACAGAGTCAAATGTTCAACAAGATCGATGATTTGGAAAATAGATTGCGCCGCAACAATCTCCGTTTGGTTGGATTACCAGAATCCGTTAGAGGCCAAGCCCTAACTCAATTTCTTACATCTGAACTGCCATCTCTGCTGGGAATTTCAGAGGATTTGAAAGGGATAGAAATCGAAAGAGCACACAGACTGGGCCAGACTAGAGACAACCTGGATAAAAGACCCCGGACAGTCATTTTCTAATGTTTGAATTTTATCCATAAGGTCAAAATCTGGGCGGCAGTAAAGCAAAAAGGGAAAATCCTGTGGCAAGACAAACAACTACTGCTATTCCAGGACTACTCTACGGAGGTGTCCAGGGCAAGAAAAGAAATGACGCCGGTGTGTACACGTCTTATTAAGGAAGGACGGAAGTTCGCTCTTCTATACCCAGCCAAACTTCGTCTGTTCCAGGGCACAGAGTTCCGGGACTTTAATAAAGTGGAAGATGCGCAAGCCTACCTAGACGAAGAGAACTCTGAGAGACTTGCCCAGATAGCGGATAAGTAAAACACATTTGGGTTTGCAATTGTTACCTTAGAGATTCCTATAAGCTATAGTCGGATGACTTCATTAGAATGGGGTAATAAATAGGATAGAGAATGGTATTGTTGAGGTATATCAAAGTTATAACAGTTAAACTTCTATATAGTTCGAAATTGAATTCTTCAATGATTAGAGTGTTAGCACTCACTAGAGTACAAGACACACACAGTCCTTGACCACTCTTCTCTATAGACACAAGGAAGTTAACATAGAGCTTACTGAAATGGCTGAGACAGATAAGCAACGCTACAGTACTCAGAGTATCATGATGCCTATGAACGCAAAATATGTGAATCTAAAGTTTGTCATTCAGAATATTAGAGTTTTAAATAACTGGCGGTGCCAGGAAAGTACAAGTTGTCTTTAAATTGTTAAGCACTGTTAGAATATGAAACGTATAAGCTAAGCATACGCCAAGATTGTTGGCAAAGAGTTACAAGTTGTCGGGTGGCAGAGACCACCACTTATTTTGATAACTAGTTTGGTGTTATAAAAGAAATGAGGATGAAGATATTCTCAAGTTGCGGTAAAATACGGGGGTGTGGGTTACACTTCTTTCTCATGTGTATCCACCAACCGGAAAAGTTTATTGTATTGTTTTTTTTGTTATTTGTATGTTTTCTTCTTTCTTCTCTCCTTTTCTTTCTCCCTCCCCCCCCCTCCCATTCCCAATTGCTGAGACTGAAAAATCAACAAAGAGATCCAAGAGGTGAAATATACTGGTCAGTACATGTTTTTTACAAATGGTATGCACAGAGGTTCAGGATGTATGTATAATTATATGTTAAGATGCAGAGCATGATAAAAATATGTCCGTGGAATGTTCATGGGATTAACTCTCCAATCAAACGGAGAAAGATTCTAACTTATGTTAACAAACTGAGGTCAGATATCACCTTTCTGCAAGAAACACACCTTACAGACTCTGAACATGAGAAGTTAAATATGTTAGGCCAACAAGTGATAGCATATTCCTCTTATTCCTCTAAGTCAAGGGGAGTGGCAATCCTGATGCGTAAAAATTTATCTATCACAATTCACAGTAAGCAAGTAGATGAAGAAGGCCGATTTGTATGTGTAGAGGTGTCAATGGCAGGTAGTAAATATCTCCTTTGCAACATATATGCACCAACAGTGTATCACAAAAAGTTTTATCTAAAAATAATTAACCAATTGTATGCCCATATTGATTCGCAAATAATATTAGGGGGAGATTTTAACATAGTATCATCAGACACATTGGACAGGCAAAGAGGGCCCCAGCACCGGACACGAAAATATAAAGTGGGAATTAAATATATTGAGCAGCAGTTGCAACTCTCAGACGTCTGGCGTCAGCGCCACCCGAGTACCCAGGACTATACTTTCCATTCAGCAGTGTACAACACATTTTCAAGGATAGATTACTTCTTAATTTCCAAATCTATCACCCAATGGGTAAGTGAAATGGAAATAGAACCAATAGGCTTATCGGATCATGCCCCGATCTGGTTTAGCATGGAGTTAAATAATAACACAGGTACACATACAAAATGGCGATTCCCATCAGGCATGATATCCTCACAACAGTTTAGAAATAGGTTGGATGCAGCCTGGGCCATGTACGAACAGCACAATATAGAGCACATCTCAAACCCTGCTCTTTATTGGCAGGCAGCGAAAGCTGTGATGAGAGGGGAAATAATATCTTATGTTAAGAAAGTTAAGAAAGAACAATCTGAGTTACCGTATTTCCCCAAGTATAAGACGCACCCATGTATAAGACGCACCTTAATTTTGGGGCCCAAAATGAAAAAAAAGATGTATTACATAAAGTTATTGAACTCAAGTTTTATTTATCATAAATGCAATGTGCAGCAGGAGGAATCAAAAGGCTCTTTCTAATTTTTGTCACAGAGCACACTATGGAGGAGCCTGCAATTTGTCACAGAGCACACTGTAGCTTGTAATTTGTGATTCACTAGAGCAGCTTACACATTCACACCAAAATGAGGCAGTGAGGCAGTGAGGCAGTGAGGCAATGAGGCAGTGAGGCAATAAGGCAATAAGGCAATAAGGCAATGAGGCAATGAGCGCTACTGCACAGTCTTGCTGACAAGAGACAAGTCACGTAGACACGCCCCAAGCGTGTCTACGTGACTTGTCTAATGTCAACAAGACTGTGCAGCTTTTGTAGGGGAAACACGGAGGAATCTGCAGCGGCGATCATCGGAACTGTCAGTCATGTGACTGACAGCGCCGACACTGTGGGAGGCGCCTGCAGGACCTGAAGGTCCTTTTGTAACGGCTGACACGCTGAACACCGCTGGAGCTGCTGGAGCTGTTGGAGCTGATTAGCAGGGACTCCTCACACCGGATGCCGACTTCTTCAATCAGGTAAGTGGAACTTGCATTGTATAAGACGCACCTTTTTTTTAGACCCAAAATTTGGGGTAAAAAGGTGCGTCTTATACATGGGGAAATACGGTATTTCTGCAATCTCAAAAAGATCTTGAAAAAGCTTTTAAAAGATGGAAGCGTGTACCTAACCCAACTAATAGGGCACAGTATCGAGAGAAACAAGTGCAGTTTGATAATGTGGTCACACAGATAGGGAACAAACATATCAAGAGAGGCAGATACCAATTTTATAGGTACGGGAATAAAATGAGTCATCTACTTTCTAACTTGCTGCAAGGGACTAGATCCCCTACACATATTACTTCATTAAGTGACAGCTCTGGGTAGTGAAGCATGCAGGGAAAGACATAGCAGAGATACTACATAAATTTATGAATCACTGTATGCGCAAGAGGATCCAAATATGGAGCATAAACAAAAATTTTGGTCCCAAATTAAGTTACCCAAAATAACAGCTGCACATATTTCTGCCTTATCTGCCCTGATATCGGAAGAAGAGGTGATAGCAACCATCAAACATCTAAAGAATAATAAAGTGCCAGGGCCCGATGGGCTCTCTGGAGAGTTTTATAAATTACTCCTCCCTAGGATATCGAAAATTTTACAGAACTTCTATAACGCAATATTAGTGGATAAGCAATCCCCTGCTCACTTTAACATGGCTATAATAAAAGTGTTACCCAAGCCAGGTAGAGACCAGACGCTACCTAGCTCGTATAGACCTATATCGCTTCTGAATACGGATTATAAAATATTGACAAAGATCTATGCAGAACAGGTTAAGGGAATACTCCCCTCTATTATCTATCCAGATCAGACTGGCTTTATTTGGGGTCGGAACTCGGTCTCAAATATCAGAAAAGTTATTGCAGTACTACAATCAGAATGGGGAGGCAGGGGAGAAAACCCGACACTCTTGCTGTCCCTAGATGCCGAAAAAGCTTTCGACATGGTGGGGTGGGAGCACCTGTACGAGACCCTTTCCAGATTTGGCTTCCCGATACAATTCATAGAAACCCTTAAGACACTATATACAGGATCTTTGTCCCAGATAGTGGTGAATGGCCATGCATCTCCTCCAGTTCATATATGTAGAGGAACACGCCAGGGTTGCCCGCTGTCACCACTCTTATTTGCACTGGCGTTAGAGCCATTAGCCATAGCTCTTAGGCAAAATCAGGCATTTACAGGAATCACAGTAAGAGAAAAGGAAGTAAAATTGTCTTTGTTCGCAGATGACATGCTGCTCTTCATTTCCAGGCCCGAAGAGACGATTCCGACAATCCTAGACGTAATAAGAAGGTTCAGCTCTTTTATGGGCTACAAAATAAATTTTAACAAATCAGAGATATTATATTTGGGTAACTCCCAAACAATAGATAGAGAACAACATGATTTTGGAGTATTTCGAGTAATGAAAGATGCAATAAAATACTTGGGAATACAGGTGACCCCCTCCCCCTTTAAATTATATCAATGCAACTATAACCCTATTATCAGCAAAATCCAGACTCAGCTTAATAACTGGAAACATCTGCGAGTATCACTAATGGGAAGGATAGTAATCATCAAAAACATAGTTTTTCCCAAGCTCTCGTATCCTATATTAATGCTTCCAAAGGCAGTAGGTAAGAGGGATATAGAGAAGTGTAATACTTTGTTTAGCCAGTTTATATGACAAAATAAGAAGCCGAAGATGGCCAGGAAAAGGCTGATACTACCAAAAACCAAGGGGGGGCTGGGTCTCCCAGATATACAAGCATTTAACAGATCTGCCATGTTTTGTTACATCTCAGACTGGTTGTTGGGGATTGAGCATTTTACTAATAAATCACTAGAGGAAGAATGTTTCTATCCATATGCCCCAGCCGCCCTACTTCATTTACCCAGGGCAAAGATACCATCGGTAAAACTGCACAATGTCTTATTCAGAGATACATACACGGCGTGGATAGCAATAAATAAAAAGTTTAAAAGCAACCCGAGATTCACAAAATACCTACCACTTTGGGGAAACCCAGAATTCTCACCCTCACTCAAAAATAAAATGTTCAGAGCTTGGAGAGAGAAAGGGATTATGGCGGTGAGAGATGTCTTTGACCCAGGGGGCACAATATATTCTTTTCAGCAACTAAGAGAAAAGCATGCCTTCCCACATAATCAGTTTTATATGTATCTACAGATTCGACACTATGCTCAGAGTAAGCAACGAGAATGGTTATTAAGCAATGGTGTTGAAGGCACAGGTGATTTAGAAGCAACCTTAGTCTTTGCTAGAATAAAAAGGTTTAAGATCAAATATTTATATGCTGACTTAATTGATGTTGTACCTGATAAGGTGTGGGCCAAAACATGGGAGTCTTGGAAGCAAGATCTCCCGAATATACGACCTCCAGGAGAGATGTTATGTTATATGAAACATACAATGAAAGCTCTCAGTTCTGCCAGACTCCAGGAGGTCCATATCAAAACAATTAATAGGGCATATATTTCGCAATTGCAGAGGCGTTTTATGGTTGTAACAGAATCAGGTATATGCCCGAAATGTCAGAAAGCTCAGGCCTCTCTGATACACAACATGTGGTCGTGTCCAAAGATTGCTAAGTTTTGGAATAAACTGGTAACATATATAAACTTTACCTTTAAAATACAAGTATCTGCTCATTATGAAGTACTGTTGTTCGCAGACTTTGATTCTTGGAAGGAACAGATAGAAGGTTCGCGTATTATACCGATACTCACAATCATAGTCACCTTAGCTAAAAAAGCAATCTTGGGCAATTGGACATCCAAAAGGACCCCATCGATACCGGAGGTTACATCGGAGTTGATGGAAACACTATTTTTTGATAGACGAGCAACCTTCCATGATTTAGAAAAAGGAGTGGAGTGCTTCCATGCTAAATGGGGTGCGTATATAGACACCTTGGAGGAATCATCTCGCCTCCATATCATGCGGGTCTTTGAGGATACTAGGTGGTCCTTACTGAGGAATCTGTGAGGAAGGTAGATGGAGGTTGACTCGGATAAATATTAGCCTGAATGAGAGGGATTGGCAAATAGCCAATTAACTGGTGTTAATAGGATGCCGTAGAATGTATCATATCACTAGGAGGCTACATTATCCAGTGACTTGGTCAGTCTCCTTTTCCCCTCCCCCCGTTTCCTTTCTTGTTCTCTTTTATTTTTTTTCTTATTTATGTTACATGTATGTCTAAAAAAGGAAAAATGTTATTTGTACATATAGAAAATGTGTTGTAATTATCTGATGTGATGTAAACCTGTTTATCTCTCTGTACAATAAAAAAAAACAAGAGGTATTGATGTGCTTGAACTACTGTGGTGTTTATAAGTTAGAAACACTACACTTGAAAGCTTGAGCCTTTAATAGAAAAAGTCACTCTTCATTGCACGAATATTTGCAACAGCGACAATTTGTGGGTTAACAAAGTCAACAAATAACACTTCAACCCTGTCTGTCTTTCACATACTTGATGGGATCTCAATGATGAATGCTCTGTACCATGGTCGTCTAAAACAAGAGGTATTGACGTGCTATAACTACTGTAGCTTTTATAAATTATAAACACTACACTTAAAAGTTGGAGGAGATATTGTGGCCCCAGGTACCAAATTGGGTACCGGGGCCACTCCACTATGCAGTCCAGATAGAGGCGTATCAGATATTAAACAACGTTGACTGTTGCTGCCAAATCATAAATTAATGAAAATGACCTGTCATCGTCAAAAACAAGAGGTATTGACACGCTCGAACTACACCCTGTATATGCTGCAGAGGATGTAGGAGCAGGCAGCTGTGCAGTGGAATTCAGACCATTTGAAGGCGGAGGTATTGTGGCCCCGGTACCAAATTGTGTACCGGGACCACTGCACTATGCAGTCCAGAAAGCTACCTCAGTGAAACGTTTTGGACTAAAAACAATATTGTGAGGTGTGAGGTATTCAGAATAGACTGGGAATTAGTGGAAATGATTGTTATTGAATGTTATTGAGGTTAATAATAGCGTAGGAGTGAAAATAAACCAAATAACTTGTTTTTAACACTTTTTTTTTTTTTCAAAAAAAATCCGAATCCAAAACCTTAAATCCGAACCAAAACCTTTCGTCAAGTGTTTTGCAAAACAAATCCGAAGCCAAAACCTCAAGCAAATCCGAATCTAAAACACAAAACACGAGACACCAAAAGTGGCCAGTGCACATCCCTAGTTGCAAGCTTTAAATAAACAATATTTCCAACCTCATTCTGGATTCAGCAGCTGTGGAGTGTGGAGGTGTGTCTTTGCTGTCTGAGAACCAGTGTGGACTCTGTTAGAGGTGAAATCCCCACCCTTGATCCTTTTTAAGTGAGGATATCATTCAACAGCCTATCCTTCAGTCTCAGTAACTAATGTTGTAACTTATGAATTGTCAGCTAGCTGAGGAAATCAGAAAGAGAACACTCAAGTTCGGTGTTGTCAAAGTGAGTTCTGAGTTTATTCCACAAAGTACAATTACATTTATATTTTAGCTGTTATCTTATTGCACTGCCTATAATGCGTAAATCATCACAAACATCAGCCCCAGACATCAGCCCCTGCTAACCGCAAGCTATAGGGGTAGATAAGATAGAGAGGCCTCCATCTACCCTGCTAAATTCTAAGAAATGGCTTAACCGCAGGTCCTATCTGTAAAAACGTACTTCCTCTGTTATCAACATCATGACATCTTTGTAAATGTCAGGCGTTAAGATTGCAAAAAGCTGTTACATATTTTACAGAATATATTCTAAAAATGTATCTTTTAAAATTGAGCATACAAAATAGAGTATATTTGGCTATATAGACTCACCAATCAATATGTCAATTTACTTTTCACAGTCCCTACTTTTATTCTTAAAAAGACAAATATACTAAAACACTAGTTCACTATGTTAATCAGACCAGGCGATGCCCTGATTAAATGCGTCCTGTCCCCTTAGGTCCTGTTACAGACCAGCCGGAGGGTAATAACCGTCCCGCATAACAAAATGAATAGTGTACCTGTCTGACATTATTTCTAAACATATTTTTCTCTTTCCAAGTAGATTTCTTCATCACTGTCTTCCAACGCTCTGATGTCATCATATTTGTGTTCTGGATAATTTCTTTCATATTCATTAGCTTTATTTACTCCATTTGTCAGATGTTTCTTAACTTTCTTAGTGGTACATGTAAAACAACACATAAAAACTTTGGTGAGTATATAGCATAATAGAATCAATCCTGCAATTTTTGCGATCCATACTAATATTCCCATTATCCAACCAGCAATTCCCTTAAACCAGTTCAGGGGATTCAGCCATGACCAATCTATTCCCCCATAGAGCCATGGCAGTTCTTTGTGCTCTGTAGCAAACTTAGTCATAATGGCCTGTACTTCTGCAGTGTGATTTGCGACTACTTCCTCAACATTGTCTTCTTCATTAGTTATGAATGTGCAGCACATTCTACCGGTCTGGGTGTAAAGGGTCATACAGTAACCCCCTGTTTGGGCTGTCAAATAGTCCAAGACGAGCCTATGTTGCAATTGTTCCCTCTTTACCTCTTGCAATTCCTTAGCCAAATAGGTAAATGTTTGATCGTAAATCCCAGTGATATTGTCCAACAGCTTTGACAAATCTATGATCAATTGGAATGCCTTTTTTATGCAACACCTATTTGCCCATGGGAGCTCTATGAGTATGCGCGGGGCCTTGGGGATACTCACAATGTCTTTTTTATGTCTTATTAGATTACTATGAGGGTGTCCCATCTCTGCTAGTTTCTTCATATTTTCATGAGTGATCACCCTGGCTGATGGCACAATTCTTCCTACGGTACAGTTGCCCTTTCCCCCATATGGGAACCATTTATAAGCCTTTTTCCCGCAGAGGAAGTACAAATCATCTGGTGATAACCTAGGGACATGAGCCCATATCTCACTTATGAATTTTATACCTTCCCATACAGTGTCATTGGGAACAATGGTTGGTCTCTCTGTGATGTTGCAATTAAGGTAAGTAGTATTTAACCAGCTTGGGATATCAGTTGTTACCAAGGCTCCTATATCGTGACGGAGACAAGTGTCTTTTTCTATGTTATAGGGTAAGGGGACTCCTGGTGTGATATTGAAATGGTCCACCTTTCCTATGATTATTGGGGCTTTTCTGCATGGAAGATATCCCAAATCCCTGTATTGTGGCTTGAAGATAGTTGTAATGTTACCTCTGGTCATGATTATTCTCCTCAGAATGGTGTGATTTGTGATCATAAAACAGAATTCTATATTTCTGCCGCTCAACTGGGCATCTATTTCTGGAGGATTTGTTATAAATTTTCTCTCTTCCTGGAGAGACAGCTGTTTCAGGGAATTGACCTTTGTGCCCAGGTTTGGTTTTATGCTTACCGCAAGTTCTATTAGGGTTATGGGAATAAATGTCCATTGGCCTCCCCCCCTGACTCTGGGTTAGGGGAACATATCCAACAATTTGTAACATTAACCACTTGAGAGACCATGCTATGTAATCCCATCATTACATTATTTCTTTTATGGGGTGACCTACACCACTCTTTACATCTTTCTTCTGGGGGGTCTCCACAGTACTCACAAATACACTTGAGTATCGGGGGAAGTCTATCACAAGGGTGCTTAGTCTCCCTTCGAGATAACCTATTCTCCCTTACAAGTGGGGAACCGTGCTGTCCAAGCCTATTGTAATGATCTTTGCAACTATGGGTGCATTGGGATCCGTTATCGATGCAACGTTCACATATGCATTCCTCAACCACTATCTTTCCTCTACATTTGTTACTTTGAGCACACAGTGTTAGAGACCTAAATATAAGGAAGGAAATGATTATCAAAACTTTACTTCCCATTATCTATGGTTCTCCTGTTTGGATGGTTATCTTGGTCTTTTTCAGTGTGAGGCGTGTATCCAAGAGTCTCTCCCGGACACCTTGACCGAAGTGGGAGTAGTCAGTAACACCTGGAATGGCCCGTCGTATCTGGGTTCCAGGGTACTTCTCACGTGTCTCTTTAGGTACACCCAATCACCGATCATTAGACTGTGTGGTTCAACATCTGTAATCCTATTATCAGAAGACAAAACTTGAGAATGTATTTTAGTTAAATGTTTGGCAAGCAATTTAACATATCCTGTCATACTGCCGTGTTTGTGCTGCAATTCTTGTGGGAAATAACAACCTGTCTTGGGTTTCTCTCCAAATAATATTTCATATGGTGAATACCCTGTCTCTTTCCCAGGTGTGGTTCTTACAGCGAACAGGGCTAGGGCTAAACACCCCACCCAGGTTTTCCCTGTCTCTTGCATTGCCTTCTGAATTTTCAACTTGAGAGTGGCATTTAGCCTTTCTATCCTGCCACTAGCTTGCGGTCTATAAGGTACATGGAAGGCTTGTGAAATGCCTAAATCTTTCATGATATGTTGCATTACTTCTCCTGTAAAATGGCTACCCCTGTCTGATTCTATGACTTTCGGTACCCCATATCTGCAGACTATTTCTGACATTATTTTCTTTGCTGTGGTGAGTGCGTTAGCCTTGGATACTGCCCAACTCTCCGGCCATCGGCTGAATATGTCCGTGCAAGTTAACACATACTCGTAAGTGCCACACTTTAGCATATGGATATAGTCTATTTGCAGTCTTTGGAAAGGGAAATATGCGTTGGGCACATGTCCCATGTTGGTCCTGGTTCGTCTTCCTGGATTATTTTCTGCACATATCCAGCATTGGTCTGTGTATGCTTTGGCTGCCACATAGAATCCTGGTGCTATCCAGAACTCTTGAACTAACTTTGTCATTTGTTCTTTTCCCTTGTGATCTGCTCCATGGGCTACTTGAAGCATTGGTGAATACAGTGCTTTCGGTAAACACCACTTGCCATCCTTCTTCCATAGACCTATGCAAGATTCTTGTGCTCCCTCCTTTTTCCAAAGCTTGTGTTCTGATGCTGCTTGTTTTTGCAATTTTATGAGGATTTCCACATCAATTTCCGTTTTCTCTTTTTGGACATAAATTCCCGTCCTTTTTTCCCTTACTGCTGCTTTCTTGGCTTGTTTGTCTGCAAACGCATTTCCTCTCACTTCTTCAGTATCTTCTTTTGTGTGAGCTTTTGTCTTTATCACTGCCATCTGTTTTGGTAGGCGTAGTGCCCTTGTCAGTCTTTGTATCAGTTCTCCATTTTTTATGGGTTTTCCTGTTGCTGTGAGGAAGTTTCTTTGCTTCCAGATGGATGCATAGTCATGTGCCACTCCCCATGCATAGCGGGAGTCTGTGTAAATGTTCACTGTCTGTCCTTCAGCCATTTCTAGGGCTCTTATGAGTGCCATTAGTTCTGCTGCTTGTGCTGAAGTTCCTACTGGGAGAGGTTCTGCTTCCATGACTTCCGTTGGGGAAACCACTGCATAGCCTGCATGTTTGGTCCCGTTCTCATAATAGCTGGATCCATCCGTGAAAAATAAAAAATCTGGATTAGCTATTGGGTTCTCTTCTATCTCCCAGTCTGGTTTTATTTATTGTTCCATCATTGATATACAATCGTGAGGTGCTTCATGTTGTTCCCCTTTTTCGCTTCCTTCCTTCCCTCCTTTTGAACCATCCGGTTCATCTTCATCTTTGGTTGGCAATAGAGTGGCAGGGTTCAGTACTGTACATCTCTTGATGGTGACGTTGCTTGCAGATAATAAGGCTACCTCATACTTAGTGAGTCTGGCAGTGCTGAGGTGCCTTGTAGATGCTTGCTGCAGTATTTCAGTTACTGCATGGGGTACCTGGATTGTCAATGCATGATCCAGTACTACATCAGTGCATTTATCCTTCAATGTTGCCGCAGCCGCCACTGACCTTATACAGGATGGAGAACCCTTCATGACTCCATCTAATGTTGTGGGTGGAGTAATATGCAACTGGTCTTTGTTTTTTACTGTGTTCTTGTGTAAGTACCCCCATGGCATGTCCCTTTTTCTCATGGCAAAACAGCGTGAAGGATTTGTCATAATTCGGTGGTCCTAGTGCTGGGGCTGAGCACACAGCTTCCTTAATTTTGTCCACTGCTTCCTGTTGTGCTTGTAGTTCTTCTGGGTATTAACTGCCGTTTTCTTGATAGCATCATACAAGGGCTGCATTAGGGCTGATGCCCCCAGTATCCAATCTCTCACGTATGATGTCAGGCCCAGAAACGCCCTTTTTTCTTTCAAAGTCTTTGGGAAAGGGGCTTCTAGTATTGCCCTTATTCTTTCCGTTGTAAGATGTCTTGTTCCTTGTGAGATGCAATGTCCCAAAAAGATGACCTTTTCCTTAACATATTGTAGTTTACTTTGGGATACCCTACAATCTTCTTCTGCCAGAAACTTGAGAAGTGATATAGTTTCTTCTTCACATTTCTGTTTGGAAGTGGTGGCAATCAGTAGGTCATCTACGTACTGCAATAGTTGTGTATCTTGGGGGTAGATGGGTTCCCATTTTTTTAGTATTCCTGACATTGCTTCAGTGAATTCCTAAGGTGACGTTGCCCCTCCCTGAGGCAATCTTGTCCAGCAGTATTGTTGTCCATCATGGGTAAATGCAAGTAACACCTGAGAATCTTCTGTGATCGGTACAGAGAAAAATGCATTGGCTAAGTCTATGACTGAGAACCACTTTGCTCGGGGATCTATGCCATTTAGGAGGGTATGTGGATTTGGGACAATTGGAGTAGGGACCACCAACCTTTTGTTGATTTCCCTCAGGTCATGCACCATGCGGAAAATTGGAGTCCCATCTGAGTCAGGTGTTGGTCGCTTCCGGACCGGGAATAGTGGACTGTTATAGGGTGATTTACATTTCCTAACGATTCCCTTTTGTTCCAGATTATGCACCTGTACCCCTACCGCTTGTGTCTGTTCCTTGCTCAGTGAATACTGTTGTGTCGTTACTGGTACTGTGTTTGGTTTGACTGTGAGTTGTGCTGGCTGGACATTCATCCTTCCCACATCATCCTTTCCCTTCGCCCAGAGTTTATCCGGGATCCCCAAATGTTCCCAAGACTCAACGGTATCCTTGCTCTCTGGTTTTTCTAGGAGGAAGATCTTGATAGTTGCTTGCAACTGGTCATACTCTTGGGGGTGTAATGCTGTTTTAAATATTACTTTGTCCCCCCTGTACAAAATACTTGCTTGTAGCTTCTGCAGGAGATCTGATCCTAGAAGATTTACCGGACAAGTGGGTGAAACCAGAAATTCAATTGGCACTTGTTGTGGGTGTCCTTGTACTTGCACATTGATCTTTTTTGTCTTTCTCAGGGAAACTTCTTCCCCTGTAAGTCCTTTGGCTATTACTGGTTCGTTGGTAATGAGACATGGTGGCATTTCTTCTTTACGAATCACTGATTGGCTCGCCTCGGTATCGAGCAAACAGGAAATTTCCTCCCCTCCTGGTAAAGTGATATTTATGAATCCTTCACTCCAATTCTGTTGTGGAGGGAAGGTATATATTTCTTCTACCAGGGCGCCCAACCTTCAGTCGGAACCGTTATGTTCAGTTGGTTGTGCGGTCTCCTTTTTCTTCTCTTGCCACTTTTTATACTGACGACAGTCCCTCTTCATGTGACCAGTTTTCTGGCACCAAAAACACTGTCCAGAGGTTGGACTTACGAATCTCCTTGTTTCTTCTCGTGGTGTATACTTTTTCTTTGTTTCGGTCACCACATACACTTGTTTAGGTTTGGCTGCTTTCCTTTCCTTTTCTTGATCTTCCAGGGCTTCCACTATTTCCAACAACTGATCCACAGGTGTGGTCTTGTAGGCTGGAGTACTCATCATTAGTTTTTGTTTTATCAGTGGTCACATGCCCTCTAGTGCTGTTTTCTTGACCATTCGTAGTCCAACCACAGCTTCAGGGTCTATCCCTTCGTTACGTATCTGGGTGACTATCTTGTAGTAGTAGTCTCTAAAGGGTCTGTCTCCCTGCGGACCCACATCTTCAGGGTGTCTTTCATTTCTTTCATGACTCCATCTGCGTAGCCGATTAACGAATTGGACTCCACTGTTTTCTGTCTTCTTTTCATTATCGTTTACTGCAACAATTTCCCCATGATACTCGGTTACAGCATGTATTCCCATGTTCTCAATGGCTCTCAGGTCTCCCAGTGTAAGTTTGTTTTTACAGATTTGTGACATATCTAGCCAAGCAGCAGCATGTAAGGTACATATAGTTTGCATATAAGTCCCGAACTGGCCAGGGGATTTATAGGGATCTGGACAGTCTTTCACGATTGCATTGACTTCCATAACTGAAAAGGGTGTGTGTTGTTCTCTTGTGAGGAATTGTGGATGAAATACCCCTGGTTAGTTTGCATCCACCAATTGCCCTCCTCGGAGGTTGGCATAGGGGAATGTACGTACTGGATACATTTGAAGGGTGTCTGTATTATCTTGTGCATAAAACATGGTCTGTATCCCCGCTGTTGTTATATCTATGAGGTTGCCTTTTCTCCGGGTTTCTGCCCTTGTTTCTTCCTTTAATCCTTTTGGATTATAATCTTCTAGTCTGGTTAACATACGTGGGGGGTTTATAGGGCATGCGGGGCATTTTCCTTCTTGGTCCGTTTGACTTGTGCATTTTGGATTGGCATTATGATTGGATATCTGGTTAACGGAGGCACAACTAGCGGGTCATTTGGCTGGTCAACAGTAACTGCCTCTTGATATGGAGGGGGGTCTATAATCATTAGTGATTGAGGATGTGGCTAGACAGACAGTCATTTGGTTTGCCTCTTCATCTTGTTTTTTTCCTTCTAAGCTCCTCTTCCCACTTCTCACTAGCCATTACCCAAATATGAACTAAATCTCCTTTATTTTTCCTTTTTAACCAGTCAAAGTTACATTTTCTAAAGTCTTTCCATTTTGTAGAATTAAATTCTCCTTCTGGGGAAAATCCTCCTCTTTTAAGTAGCTTTCCTATTCCCTTCACTGCATGTGGACCAACCTTTTCCTTGACTATTTCGACAGGGGTGCGTCCACCTTTGCCGTTAGAGGGTCCCATTCTATCCTTTCTCAACTTATTAACACTTTCCCTATTTCTTTAAAAAGAGTTTTGTTATAGGCAATCAACACTTCTGTTATGTATTAATTATTGCAGAATGGGTCACAACAATTTTTACCCTCTAATTTCTGGTAGTTATAAATCCATATAACTGTCGAAGAACGTTATATTAGCTCTGCTTCACATGCGTCAATCAGGTGGTCCACTAACTCTGTGTAGTGAATTGAATAGGGACAAAATAATCTGTCTGGCTCTGGTTCGTTAATTATTTGATGGAGACTTTTTCCTTCTCTGAGGTTTACTGACCCGTGATATCCAGTTGTCAAAATGCCTGAAATAGTAGTTTTGTTTTTTCGCTAAACCCTCCTTCTATGGTCGATCAGTTTTTTTAAATCCAAAAGGTTCTTTCACTGATTTTGTTACAAAATAAAACAAAGCGGCAGTTCTACCATGTACAAACCATTTCAAACTTCCTACACAACAATTACAACCGTATGTATTTTCCTTATTTATAAAGGCATCCTCTAAAATATTAAAGGCTTCAGTCATTTATATAATATTATCTTTGTAATATAGCTGAACATACAATTTGACTATTGAATAACAATTGTTTTTCCTTATTAATTCATCAATAATATATGACAACAGTAAATACAGATAATCTTAGTCACTTTTACTCTTATACTGAGACAAGGAGGCAGGGTTATAGAGAGGCGCTTGGATTTGAAAGAAAAACTGTCTGACAGGAATCTCAAGACACGTCAAGTAACAATTGGCGAAAATCGCTAATCAATATGTTACTTACCGCGGTTATAGACGTCGTTGATATTCCCAGTCAGAACCGTCCTTGTTCTTCGATCCAATCACTTGGCCTCCCGGGTTTTTTTCGGCACCAAGAAATGTTAGAGGTGAAATCCCCACCCTTGATCCTTTTTAAGTGAGGATATCATTCAACAGCCTATCCTTCAGTCTCAGTAACTAATGTTGTAACTTATGAATTGTCAGCTAGCTGAGGAAATCAGAAAGAGAACACTCAAGTTCGGTGTTGTCAAAGTGAGTTCTGAGTTTATTCCACAAAGTACAATTACATTTATATTTTAGCTGTTATCTTATTGCACTGCCTATAATGCGTAAATCGTCACAAACATCAGCCTCAGACATCAGCCCCTGCTAACCGCAAGCTATAGGGGTAGATAAGATAGAGAGGCCTCCATCTACCCTGCTAAATTCTAAGAAATGGCTTAACCGCAGGTCCTATCTGTAAAAACGTACTTCCTCTGTTATCAACATCATGACATCTTTGTAAATGTCAGGCGTTAAGATTGCAAAAAGCTGTTACATATTTTACAGAATATATTCTAAAAATGTATCTTTTAAAATTGAGCATACAAAATGGAGTATATTTGGCTATATAGAATCACCAATCAATATGTCAATCCACTTTTCACAACTCTGGGAGCAAGCCCAGAGAGGATGGAGGAAAGTCCCCAGGCTTTCAGGCCTAGCTTAGGCCATGCTCCTAAAGAGCATATTCAAGCTGAAAAGGACAAGGCGAGTTCCCAGGCTTTTGGGCCTAGCACAGGCCCTTCTTTGAATGTGCAAGCTCCAGGGAAAACCTTGAAAATACCTCAGGATGGAAACAAGGCCCAGCTGCAGAGGCCCAGTCAGAGCCCTGTATTGAGAGCACACACCCAAAAGAGTATCCAGACTGTGGATTCAGCTGTTTCTACTGCAAAGGCCCAGGGGCTTATATCAGGCTCTGTACCAAGTAAGCCTGTTTCTACTAACAACTTGGTGGTGAATCCAGCTACCACTAAGGTGGTGAAAACTCAAGGGTCTACCACAGACCCTGCATCAAAAAAAAAGGCACAAGTTCCTAATGCAGGCTCTGTGCCAAGCAAGCCTGCCTCTGGAAATATGGAAACAAGTACATCTACTGCTAATGTGGAGGCTCGGGGATCCAGTCCAGACCATACTGGAGGGCGGGAGGGGGCTGGGCGAGGCAAATCGCGTAATTTTGGCCCTGCCCCCCACGAAAACGTAATTTGCGTCGCGGGGGGTTTCAAAATGACGCACTTTGCCTTGCCCCGCCCCCTCCCACCCTCCAAAATGGCGATATTCAGGATCCGGGAGAAATGCCAGCTTGCCCGGGAGCCTGGGAGACTGACCCGAATTTCGGGAGTCTCCCGGACTTTCCGGGAGAGTTGGCAAGTATGGTCCAGACCCTGCATCAAAAAATACTGCAGCAGTGGAAAAGGCACAAGTTCCTAACCCAGGCCCTGTACCAAGCAAGCCTGCCTCCAGTAACACAGAAGTAAGTTCAGTGACTGTAAATATAACTGGTAGTATTGGTAGTATGGATGTGCAATCTAATGTTGAATCTGTATTATGTGAAGTGGCTATGGAGACGGTGCCTGCCGGCAACACTGGTGAGGCACAGAAGGGGTGTGTGAATACTGTGGATATGTGCCTCTCTGAATCAGCTCCCAGTGAGGGAGATGAGTCTGTGGTTAGGGAGCAAATACTAGACCTAGAATTTGAGATTGCAAGGATTAAAAAACAAATTGTTGCAAAAAAAAAGGAAAAGGAACAATGCTTATAGCACTGACAGGGTAACCTTCACAGCAGAAATTAAAGAAATGGAAGAAATCCTTCTTAACAAAGGACAAGTACTGCAAGGGTTAATTGAAAAGTTACACTCGCCGTCAGAAGAATCATTTTCTGAGAAAGAGGAGTTCTTGACATCTGAACTCTTGCCTATTAATGCTCCTGTTTCTGATGTTCAAGGTCCAATGGAGAATATTTTATATAATAATATAAGAGTAATGGAGGATGACTTGCCAGTGACGGAGCTGCAAGAAGCCGCGGCCATTATAGATAGGGAGATGGTGCCTGTTGCTGTGGTTGGCTCAGGATCCCCTGTCTATGGCGCGATTCCTGTGAGTGCAGGCTCCGTGCCTGTTATTACTGATACGCTGCAGCTGTGATGTATCGGCCTCACCCTGTGTGTGTGGTCCATTCAAGCCGCAGCAATGCTGCTGGCTCTCGTGTTGTGTTGAAGCCTATTTCAGTGTCTGACAGCAGCGCGTGCAAGGCATCGGTGAGTGCAGCTGTGTTGGATCCCCCGTTGCCTGACTGTGCCAATAGTAATGATGCCATCTTATCCTTGCCAGCAGCGGAGGTTAACTCTGCGAGTGGAGGGGGCGGAGCTGTGGTGCCGGTGATCGGGGGAAATCTGCCAGTGTCTGCTACCTCCGTGCCAGTGAATACAGGTACAGTCCAGCAATGTCTGAATAGATGTGATATGAATAATGTGCAGGGTTATGTGGTAAATACTGTTTATGGTCCATTATGTGTGCCTCCTAGAGCAAAGGCTCTTGAGGTGATTGAGTCAGCTGCAAAAAACATGCCAAATATGCTGCCACAGGAAATTAGGGAAAAAAAGCAAGTTTCTGGTGTAAATAGTAGTGAGAGTTTGCGGGGGGTTAAATCTGCTGTTGCAACAGCTCCCTGTTTGGTGACCAATGATGTGCCCTCTGCAGTAGTGACCCCTAATCATATGTGTGATGCTCCCATTCCTGCACCAGTTGGGGTACCTGGTCCCATTTCCTATGCTAAGGCAGTATCGGGGGTGGTTCCTGGTGTTGCAGCTCCTACTGTCCCTCAAATGTGTATCAGAGGGCAGCCCCCTAAGAGGAGGAATGTCGATCAATTGAAATGTGTGAGTGGTGAGACCCCTGCTAGACCTGCCTTTTTGGATAGTTTTTTTTGCAAGTTTTGGTTATAAAACTGAGGATCTTTTTGCATGCATACATCCTGTGAGTTCCCCTGATTTTGATGTCAGCTTTTGTTCTTACTATGGGTTGCAAGATTTTTGGGCTAAGTGGGGAAGGCAGAAAGATACAGAGCCATGGTCCAATTTCCGAGCAGTCCCGGTCACACGCCAAGAAAGGGTGCATGTGACCATATTAGTTAGGAACGAATCTCTACCTAAATTTGACTTGTGTTTTTGGTTAAAAAGATATTCGGACATAGCGTCCCCCTTGGAGAAAGTTCCCGATCTGAGCCGTCATGTCTGGGGTGGCGGGTGGTCTGCCATGGTCCATCTGCGATGCACAGAGGCTGGTGTGCTGCACATACCATCTGCTGCCTTTATTGGTCGCGACCGGATTCAATGCTTTTACCCGGGCCAGCCGAGGATGTGCCATCGCTGTGGTGACTTCCGCCACCTCAGCATGAATTGTCACGTTCAAAAGTGTGGCCATTGCAGGGATGAGGGACATGAGGCCAGGTCATGTGTAAAGATTAAATGTAATTTATGTGGTGAGGTTGGTCATCCCTTTAGTCGCTGCCCTCATGCCTCCCACAATGCATGTGAAATATCTGATATAGACCTGGTTCAGGCTGCAGAGTTCATGGAAATAGGGGTAAGCGTGCCATCTGTGGTAAGCCCTGTCCAGGCCCCAGGTCCTTCTTCTGGATCTTCCCCCCACCTCCCCTACCAGGACCTTCTTCGCTGTCTGCTCCCGCACCCCTTCACCCCTCCCAGCCGGTGTTGGCCCAGTCCACTGAGCCAGTTGCAAAACCAACAGTTTTGGAGGAAGAAGCCCCCTTTACAGTGCACAGGAAGAAGGAGTCGGGCTGTAAAGTCTGGTGAGAAAAAACTTATCCTATCTAACCGTCTCCTATCCTTCTCAAGTGATGAGGAGTCAGGAGGAGAATGGTAGCTTGCAATTTAGGCCTAAGGTCATGAGGAGGAGGAGGAAGGTCAAAAGCCCATCCCCATTAAGGGTAGAACCCAAGTATAAGAAACCAAAGGACAAGTCATAAAAGAAGGTAGCGGGTAAAATGACAGCTAGGGTTCTGATTGGGGAAAATTTCTTGAAGGCACCTTTAAATTTGCGCAAGTCTCTCTTTGTGGAGGAGTTGGCCACAGTAACCTCTTCCTCCCCGGGAACATCTGCCACCCCTTTAGAGATTTATATCCCCACGGAGGACTCTTTCCCTCCATTGGTTCCTTCAGTTTCCTCCAAAGCCTCACCTTCTGCCCTGGTATTGTCTATTCAGACCTCTTCCCTCCTAGTTCCCCCGGAGATTCCAGACCCTAGTCCCCCACCCCCTGGTCCGCCAAATGTTTAGAAATTAGCGGGTCTGCATAAGGCAAGTACGGAGGGTGAAGTGGAAGTTGGTAGTCCTCCTATCTCTGACATTTCTTCTGGTATTGTTTCCCCTGGGCCGGATAAGGTGACCTCCGAAGATGAGGAGGTAAACCTTCTTGACACCGATATGGTGCCGGCCGGGGTTATTGTAAAAAGGTGGGGCTCCTCTGATGAGGACTCCAGTAAGCAAGTAAAGAGAAAGTGATCTGGGTCTTACTTGCTATAACGCAGAATAGCAGTTTCCCAGCCCATAAAGTTTGCCACAATTAACGTGGCATCCATCTTGTCTGAACTTTTTTCAACACACTTGAGGTTGACATTTTATTTTTGCAGGAGACTAGGGTGGGGCGGCTCTCGGATCTCCATAAGGCAAAGCGGAAGTGGAGACGTGGCCCCTCATTCTGGTCTCTTGCGGCCGAGCCGTACAGTGGGTTGGCGGTCCTTCTCACCGACATGATAACTCTCCAGCGAGTTATAGAGTTACAGGAAGGTAGATGCATGATTTTAGATGTCAACCTGAGGTGGACATAAACTGAGACTAATTTAATATGTATGGTCCTCAAAGCAAGTGTTACAGGAAATGCCTTTTTGGGGAAATAAAACCGTACCTTTTTACAGCCCGGCAGTTGGTTTTTGAAGGTGATTTCAACACCATCATCAGGCCCAAAGACAGGGGGGGCGCAAAGACTGCTCTGGGTTACGATTCTATTTTTTTAGTTAACATGGTTAGGCAGGCAGGTCTGGTGGATGTGCACGTTTGTCATTTCCCAGACCTCAAGGGTTTCACCTTTATTAGAGGTAGTTGTAGATCTAGAATAGACAGGGTTTTTGTTAAGGAGGGCTCGACGACTTCGGCACCAGTGCTGAGGCCTGTGGAGTTCTCCGATCACATTTGCCTGTGTGTATCCTTGAACGCCTCAGAATCTCCTCAGAAAGGTAGGGGCCTTTGGCGCCTGAATCCTAGGCTCTTTGAGGAGGAGGTGATCAGACAGTCCTTTAGTGACTTCTTTGAAGCACAGGAGTCACTTTTGGAGGCGGGATGGAGTAGGTCTGAGTGGTGGGAGGTGTGTAAGAAGAGGACTAGGAGCTTCTTCCACAACCTCTTAGCCAGAAAGAACTTACTGAATAAAAAATCCTACCAGGCCTTGAGAAGGAAATTAGGGTTCTTGATCTCTGAGCAGGGAGATGGTGGGGAGATCTCCCGGGTGAAGGCTCGGATGAAGGAGTTACAGTACGACCGGTTTGCTTCCTTGGTTCTGGAGAGGGATTATGGGAAATACCACTCACCTGATTCTTACCAGAGTTGTAGGAAGTCGGTCAATGCTAAGGAGGTGAAGGGCCTGTGTGATGCCGGGGATGTTCTCGGGAAAGATAAGGAGGGCATCCTCGGTCTTGTACGGTCTTTCTACTCCTCTCTTTTGTCTGAGAAGCCACTCATCAGAGAGAAGATGGACCGGTTTCTGAGGGAGACACCCGGACTTGTGAGTCCCGACAGTTCGTTTGATGCCTTGGGTGATCAGATAACAGCAGATGAGGTCAAAGTGGCCATAGATCAATTATCTATGAAGAAGTCACCAGGAACGGACGGCTTGACCTCCGAGTTTTATAAGACCTTTAAAGACCTTTTGACCCCTCGTCTTGTGGAGGTATCCAATGAGAGCCTGGGCATAGGAATCCTTCCTCCCTCCATGAGGCTGTCTGCTCTTATTTTATTATCTAATGGGAAGGACCCGTCACGTATTGAGAACTGGCACCTCATAGCCCTTCTCAATACTGACAGGAAGATTCTGGCAAAGGTAATTTTCAACAGGCTGATGTCGATCTCCGGCCAGGTTCTTTCTCCCTCCCAGCACTGCACCGTGAAGAGCCGAAGCACGTTTGGTGCTGCCCTTGGGGTCCGGGAGGCCATTGAACTCTGCCGTGCTGAGAAGTGGGGGAAATACTAGCGTTGGATCAGTCGAAGGCTTTTAATCGGGTAAATCATGAGTACTTGTGGGCTCTCCTTCTGTGGTATGGGCTCCCAGTGCGGGTGGTTAATTGGCTCCAGACAATCTACAGGCAGGCCGAGAGCTTCCCTCTTGTGAATGGTTGGGTGGGTACATCCTTCGCGGTTGACTCTGGTGTAAGGCCCCCTGAGCCGTCTTCTGTATGTGCTCGCCATCGACCCCTTCATTCGGAGGTTAGGTGGCAGCACTGCAGAGGGGGTGCGACTGGGCCTGGGTCGTCCGCTGAGGGTCGTGGCCTATGCCGATGATGTCACTGTTGTCTTGTCGAGTCCCGTCGGAGGCATTGGAGGTGGCAACTCTAATCCATGGGTACTCCGAGGCCAGTGGCTCAGAGGTAAACCAGGAGAAGAGTGAGGTTTTCTGGATGGGGGAGGAAGGCCAGCAGTTTGACCTTCCGGACACCCTCCCCCGGGCCAGCCAGGAGATCAAGATCTTAGGCATTAAATTCGGCCCTGGTGATTATGCCAGTTAAAATTGTGAGGCTAGACTGGTTGTAGCTACCCAGAAAGTAGAGAGCTGGAAGAGGCGGAGGTTATCTCTGAGGGAAATTGTAGACTGGATCAAGACCATCCTGATTCCAGTTTTTCTGTACGTTAGTTACGTGTGCCTCTTGTCGGAGTCTTTATAGACCAAAGTCTATGCCATGTTTTTCCAGCTCTTATGGGGGACCCGTTTGAACCTCATTTAGCGATCTGTGACCTACAAATCGTGGAGGGAGGGAGGCCTGGGGATGGTAAACCCAGTGCTCTTCTTTCTAACCACCTTCCTCAAGTTACATGTTGGGAGTCTCTTTTTAGAGACCCCTCTTCGATGGGTAGAGGGGTTTAGAGACTGGGTGCAACCCTTCCTCAGCGTCTGGATAGAGGGAGGTGCGGTAAAAGGTTTCCAGGTCCGGCAGGGATATGTCCCGTGACTTTTTGCTTGAAGGTGACAAGGAGTTGGGGCTTGTAGGTGGGGGAAGTCATAGGCTTCTCTAGGAAGGAGTTGGAGAGGAGAATTTTGTGCTCCCACTTCTCGGAACAGCTGTCACTGAAGGACTGCCCAGGTAGTGTGTGTTTGGAGGTGCTGGCTCTGGCTAATTGACGGAGGGTCCCCCCGAAATATTTGGACATTGCCTGGCTCTCTTTTCATGGGAGACTGTACGTGAGGGGAAACTTGAAGTACAGAAAAGTCAATGATCTTGGTAGCCCACGGGAGGAGTGTATGGGGGAGGTGGAGACAATGGACAATTTTTTGCTCAAATGTCCCTTCAATGTAGAAGTTTACAAGAGGGTTGCTGGTGCCTTAGGCATTCCCTTCCTTTCAGGGCTTAGTTACTCTGAGTGGGTTTACAGAACGCTGAAGGATAGGTGCTGGGATATTGATTTGACCACCCTTTTTCTAGTCAGCTTAGTAGTCCTGTACTTCACGTGGAATGCACGGTGTCAGGTCTCAATTAGACGGAAAGTCCTCCCTTGCGATGTGGTGGCGGGTGACATTCTTCACGGGGTGTGGAAACTCAGGGATATGGAGAGGTCCTGGATGGACAATACAAGCTGGGTCAAACTGTGGCGGGGTTTGAGACCTCAGTAAGGGGGTCAAAGTCTGGGGGCTCTTTATCTATGGCTTTTCTGTCCTGCACCCCCTATAGATTTTTGAGTTAACATCTTTATTTTATGTGCGGTTGCATATGTCTAAAAGCTTAGATCAGTTTCTCTTTGCTTACAGTGTATATAGTACAAGTTATGTTATGATTGTATAGTTGATTGTATTTTGATTGTATATTTGGTTGTGGGAACTTAATATTTTATGTTGTTCTTGCTATGGACATTTTAAATTGGGACTCTTGTGTGTGGGGCATTCTACCCCTAAATGTAGTATCCTATGTTTTGAATTTTTACATAAGTGCCACAACTTGTTTCAGTTTGTATGTATTTTGTTGCAATAATTTTTCAATAAAAAGATTTGGAGAGTGTGTGGAACAGGGTAAGGGGTTCTGTGATGAGCTGGCCATTGCTGCGGATAGCGAAGGTAATATGTCTGCTGGTAATGTGGACCCAACGAGGGTAAGCTCACCATACTCTGAGGAGAGCGAATTGGATGAGTCGACCATCAAGTCCCAGGTCAAGCAGCTGGGGTCCGCAATCTCTGGGCTCAAGAAACGGATCCTGCACAAGAAAAAGAAAAGTAACAGAGCCTACAGCATTGACCGTGAGGTCATTAGTATAGAAATAGAGGAGTTGGTATTTATCCTGGAAAAAAAGGAGCCTGTCCCTGCATAGACTATGCACCAAGCTACAAGAAATGGCAACTGTGGAAAGCTCTGAGCGTTTTCCTGCCAATCTGCTGGCGTGCGAGATGGACAGTACATCTGACTCGTTGTATAATAAATTCAGGGCACTAGAGGGGGAGCCATCGGTGATGGAACCAGAGGAGGCTGTAGATGGCACAGGGGAGAGGGCTGTCCCGGCTACAGTTACTGCGGTTGGTCCGGAGTCCTCACTCCCCATGTCACTTCTGGTTGTAAACTGAAATCCCGTACCCGGCGTCTGGAGATTGGCTGGGTCTGAAGCTGCTGCCGAAAGTCCCACCCCCAGGTGTCGAGAGACCGTGGTCGGTCAGCCCAGTAATCCAGCTTCTGCATCTGATGCTTGATTCCCTCGCTAATTATGGAGGTTATCTCCGGAGAGGCTGGCAGTCATGTGTCAGTGAGTAGTGAAATTAAATTGCATGTCTCTGTAGTTATAAGCGATGTTACTATAATGGTTACTGATGTTTCTAGTCAAGCAACCTCTTCTAGTCCCATGTGTGTAGTGTCTTCTGTGCCTGAACATGCTCAGTCTGTGACTGTTGAGTGTAACCCTGAACAAGCTAGGATCCCAGTTAGCCAGGTTCAAGCAAAGATTATTGATACTATCTATGGTCCACTTAAAATGTCTGAAAGGGTTAAGAGGCAGTCCTGATAGAAGATGTAGCTAAAAGAATGCCAAATATTCTGTCCAGAAAGTGTGTTCTGTTAAGCAGCTGGAGCCTCGTTCTAAGGGGCCTTCTGTACAGCAGTAGATTAGCCCCAGTGGATTATCTGTGGCAGGTTCTAGTGGGGAGGCTAAGGTGAGTGTTAAACCTGTAAAGTCCAGTGCCCCAAATGTTGCTATGGGTCTGTCTCTGTTCCTGGTCCGGTCTCATATGCAAAGGTTGTGTCAGGTGCTGAGGCTCGGAAAGCTGCAGTAATTCCTCCTATGGGGCAACTGCCCAAACGGCGAAATGTGGTCCAATTAAAATTTATGGGAATGGACCCCCCGAGTAGGTTCGAGTTCCTTAAAAAGTTTTTGAAATCATTTAAATTTGTGCCTTCTGATGGCTTTGCTTGCATCCACCCTGTATGTACATCGGAGTACAATGTAAGTTCTTGTCTTATCAGGGTCTGCAGGTTTTTTGGAGCAGGTGGGCTGGATGCAGGGGAAGAGATTTGTGGGTAATTTTTGGGCCATAGCAGCCACTTAGCAGGAGCGAGTGAAAATTACCATCTTGGTACGGAATGAATCAATTCCGGTAACTGACCTTACATATTGGGTAAAAAGGTATTCGATTCTGGTATTCCCACTTGTCAAAATGCCCGATCCGAGCCATGGTGTCTGTGGTGGCAGATGGTCTGCCGCGTTGGATCCGCGATGCACGGAGGCTGGCCTGGTGCACATACCATCTGCCGCGTTCTTTGGGTGAGATAGGATTCAGTGTTTCTATCCGGGCCAGCCAAGAATGTGTCACCTCAGCACTAATTGTCCTCTACAAAAGTGCGGGCATTGTGGGTACATCGGGCATGAGTCTAAGACTGTAGAGTTAATCCAAGTAGCTGAAAGTAATGAGACAGGGGAGGAGGTGAGGGCATCTACAAGCTCTTTCCAATAAGAATCCTTGCCTATCCTTTATTATTCGTCAGTGCACAATCTGAGGTTTCAGCGTTAGAGCCATTGAAAGTTGTGTTGGAGAACCCCTGGGTAGCACAAAAGAAAAGGGGGAAGAGAAGTCAGGCCAAGAAGGATAGTAATAATGGTTTAGTGGTGTCTAACAATTTTCAGTTTTTATCAAGCGAGGAGGAGGGGATGGATGGGGAGGCGGTGAGGACTGTGAGTAGGGAGCTGGTTCTTAGGCCAAGGATGGAGGAGGAAGTGTAAGAGATCCAGTGATCTAGCCTTTTGCGAGGTAGCCACAATATATTGGAAGCCCAAGGACAAGTCCAGGGTCACCAAGTCTTTCCTTAAAACACTGGTAGTTCCCCCTGGGTCTCTTTCTTTGGAGGATTTGGCTCGTCCCCCATTTTCTGACCCCATTCCTCCCCCCGACCACCCTGCTCCTGTTCCTGTTCCTTCTGAGTCAGCCCCAGGGATGGTCCTCTTAGATGC
Source organism: Mixophyes fleayi (assembly GCF_038048845.1). Taxonomy (NCBI): domain Eukaryota; kingdom Metazoa; phylum Chordata; class Amphibia; order Anura; family Limnodynastidae; genus Mixophyes; species Mixophyes fleayi. The sequence goes on from NC_134403.1 coordinate 240,300,487, forward strand.
TGGTGGTTTGGTATCCAGTCCCAACCCTGTTCCTACTCCCGTGTGTACTCCCCTAACTTGCCCTGTCCCTTCACAGGTTCCTGCCCCTGCTCTTCCTCCTGTTCCCCCCCTTTCTCACTTCTGTTTTACCTCCTGTTCAGGGGTATGTAGTTTTGGGCGTTCTGCCCTTTATTGGGCCATCTCCACAGGTAATGTTGTTCCCAGGAAGGTGGTGGATGATGTAAATAGTGTAGTTGTTGTTGGGTCTGGTGGGGTCCCCCCTTCTGGAGAAGTTATTCTTCTGGAGGGGGAGGCCTTACCGGCTGGTGTCAATTGTAAAAGGTACAGGTCCTCGGATGAAGAAAAAGTGAGCTGGTTCCTACTTTATAACTCTGAAGGATGGCTTCCCAGCCCATAAGATTCGCCACCATAATTATTCTGTCCGAACGTGCTTGATGACCTTTGATTTTTTTCAGCACAGTTGAGGCTCACTTTTTAATTTTGCAGGAGACCAGATTAGGTCATCTAGCGGACCTACATTAAACCAAAAGAGTGGAGGCGTGGGCCCTTCTACTGGTCTCTTGCGGCCGAGCCATATTGTGGGGTGGCGTTGCTTTTTACCGGCATGATAACTGTCCAACGAGTTATACAAATAGAAGTAGGTAGATGTATGGTCTTGGATTTCAACCTGAGAGGGCATGACCTGAGATTAATTAATGTCTACGGTCCCCAAACCAAGCGGGAGAGGAAGTGTCTTTTCAGTGCGATTAAAGCCATACCTTTTTTCAGCCTGGCAGATAGTCTTTGGTGGTGACTTTAATACCGTCATTAGGCCTAAAGACAGGGGAGGTTCAAGGACTTCTCTGGGCAATGACTCCTTTTTTTTAGCTAGTATGGTTAGACAGGCTGGTCTGGTGGATGTGCATGTTCGTCATTTTCTGGACCTTGCGGGGTTCACCTACTTCAGAGGTAGTTGTAGGCCTAGGATAGATAGGTTTCTCGTTAAGGAGAGCTTGAAAACCTTGGCTCCAGAGCTACGGCCAGCAGAGTTCTCTGATCACGTTTACCTCTTTGTGTCCTTGAATGCCTCAGAGACTTTTCTGAAAGGTAGGGGCATCTGGCGCCTGAACTCTAAGCTCCTAGATGAGGAGGTGGTAAGACAGTCCTTTAGGGACTTCTTTGAATCCCAGGAAACACTTTTGGAGGCTGGTTGGAGTAGGTCTGAGTGGTGGGAGGTGCTTAAAAAGAGGACCTTGGGCTCTTTCCGTGGCCTGATAGCTAGAAATAACCTGTTAAAATAAAGTACCTTCCTGGCACTGAGAAAGAAACTTGGGTTCCTGATCTCTGGCAAGAGAGACGGTGGGGAGATCTCCCGAGTGAAGGCTCAGATGAGAGAGATACCATATGACCGGTACGCTTCCGTGATTCTGGAGAGGGACTATGAGACATACCACTTGCCCAACCCTTTTCAGAGCTGTAGGAACTCGGTAGATATTAAGGAGGTGAGGGGCTTGCACGATGCTAGGGGTGTGCTCAGGGAGGATAAGGAGGCATCCTTGGTGTCATGCGGTCTTTCTACTCTTATCTCTTGTCAGAGAAGTCACTAGTGATGGCTGCATAGTTAGTGTGTATAGTTACAAGTGTAAAAAAAACATTCTGTCTAATACCACAGCTACAAAAGGAAAACAGTCAGTATTCACCTGAAACAGCGTAATCTAACTCTGATGTTTCCATCGCTCTCTACAAGCTTCACACAACATGAGGACTGTTTTGGATCTTATTCTCTACTCAGCTCATGAACGTTTGTTTTATTTGTCAGTTTTTTACCTGCATAATTCCCTCTGTTTACTCAGCCTGCTGTACTACTTGCTCAGCCACTCCCTACCCATGCTAGAGCTATTTCAGACTCCCTATCTCATCATTGTACTTTTAACTCTACTTAAGGCTTTGTCTGCCATCACAAGTAGGAAGAAATGATACTGAATTTTCACCACTCTCCTCTCGCATGACTCTGCAAAAACTCAGCTACTCAATTACCTGCTCTTTATTTTTCTCCATTCAACACTTCCAACCACTCCCCCACATGCCTCCCCACATCAATACTCTATACTATCCAGACATCCATGAATAAACTACATTTGCTGCAGCCTCACTCTGCACTACTTCTCTGATTACACAGGACATTGCAATTAGATAATTCTTTTAATTGTTGCTATTTTACTCATAAATCCCTGTGCTTGCCAAAATATTTTTTTTCTTTCTCTCTTTTCATGGCATTATCTTTAGGACTATATCTCCCATCACCCATCCTGCAACAGAAATCTCTATCCACATTGCCACTTCATTACTTCACTCACCTCTAGTTAACACTCATGAACTCTTTTCCTATTTAAATTCAATAACTTTGACAGTCTCACCCTGTTGTCAGAAACTGAAAGGACATACATCTTACAATCATCTTTCCTACCTTTCTTCCTCCCTGCTTCTATTAGCTGGTGATATATCACCTAATCCAGGTCCCCCTCGATTCTCCCACACGCATATATCTGAACACTACAGAAATCCAGCAAACCTCAAATGCATCACCTGTCTCCCCTCACTTCCAAAATCCTTTAAATGTGCCCTTTGGAATGCATACTTTGTTTGTAACAAACTTACCTCTGTACACGATCTCTTCCTCACAAACAACCTCAACCTTCTAGCAATAACAGAAACATGGCTCACGCAATCAGACACTGCCTCATCTGCAGTCCTTTCACATGGTGGTCTCCTTATCACCCACACCCCTAGACCAGGAGGCAGACAAGGAGGGGGGTTGAACTACTTCTCTCCCCACAGTGCACGTTCACAGTTCTACCAAATATCCCATCACTCACGTTCACATCTTTTGAAGTACATGCTGTTAGAATTTTAACCCAGTCTTTATGCGTGTTGCTGTCATCTATCGCCCCCCTGGACCACACCAATAATTTCTTGAACACTTCTCTGCGTGGCTCCCTCACTTCTTATCCTCTGACATCCCCACCATCATCATGGGTGATTTCAACATCCCTATTTCTAATCCATGTTCCAATGCTGCTTCCAAGCTACTCTCTCTACCCTCCACACTTGACCTCTCCCAGTGGATTGAATCATCTACTCATCAGGATGGTCACTGTCTTGATCTTGTTTTCTCTAGACTATGCTCAGTTTCTGATTTCCTTAACACTCCTTTTATCCTCTTGGATCATCACCTTATTAACTACTTGCTCACCTCCAGTTCTTTACCCACCCCAGTGTCAAACTCTTCCAAGCCTCCTCACAACCGCAGGAATATCAACTCTATTGATCTTCAACAGTTTTCCACTTCTCTTCAACACCTTCTCTCCCCAATTTCTACATTCTCCTCCCCTGATTGGACAGTACCCCCATTTCAAGTGGCTCCACTGACACTCTCTCTTCATTTGATCCCACAAATGAAGAGGAAGTTTCTACTCTCTTCTCATCTTCCTACTCTACCTCCTGTCCTCTTAATCCCATTCCCTCACAAATAAGTAGGTCCCTATATCCTGTGCTCATTCCCCTCTAACTAAAATCTGTAATCTACCTCTTTCTACTGGTATTTTTCCATCACTATTCAAGCACGCAGTGATTACTCCCATTTAAAAAAAGCAAAATTCTGACCCAAACTCTCTCGCAAATTACCGCCCTATGTCTCAGCTCCCATGCCCCACCAAGCTTATAGAGAGAATTGCCTATACTCGACTCACACACTTTCTTACAGCAAACAACCTATTGGATCCTCTTCAGTAAGGCTTTCACTCTCAAGACTCCACAGAGACTGAGCTGACCAAGCTTGTCAATGATTTGATCAACGCAAAAAGTAATAACCACTACTCTCATCTAATTCTCCTGGATTTCTTTGCTGCATTTCACACTGTTGACCACTCTCTCCTCATACAAACGCTACAATCCCTAGGTCTTGAAGGCACTGTCCTATCCTCGTTCTCATCCTACATATCTAATCACTCTTTCAGTGTTAATTTCTCTGGATCCACCTCTGCTCCCCTTTCTTTATCAGTTGGAGTACCACAAGGCTCAGTTCTAAGTCCTCTCCTATTCTCTATCTACACAACTTCTCTTGGAAAACTAATAAGCTCCTTTTGGATTTCAGTATCATCTCTATGCGGATGATACACAAATTTATCTATCCTCTCTTGTTCTTTCACCATTTGTGTTGTCTCGCGTTACTGACTGACTTTCTGCCATTTCATCTTGGATGTTTTCTCACTCACTCAAACTAAATCTTTCAAAAGCTGAATTAATAATATTCCCACCCAAAAACAGAAGCTTCTTGCCTGACATTTCTATTTCTGTTGATAACATGACCATAAATCCCACCCCGCAAGCTCGCTGCCTAGGTGTAATCCTTGACTCACAACTATCATTTATTCCCCACATCGACTCTATATCTAACTCATGTTACATACATCTAAAGAACATTTCCAGAATACGCACATATCTCACACAAGACACCGCAAAAACCTTAATTCATGCACTCATCATCATCAATTCCCTACTTACTGGTCTTCCCAAAATCAGACTTGAACCCCTGCAATCTATTTTGCACGTAGCGGCTAGATACCTGCGCCTCTTTCACTCACATCACATCCTCCCATTCCAGGTTACAGGACTTTTTTCGGGCTGCATCTACTTTGTGGAATTCCCTCCCTTGCACAGTCAGACTTTCCTCTAGTCTTCATACCTTCATGCGTTCTCTGAAAACCCACCTCTTCAGACAAGCTTACGATATTCCTCAACCACCATATTAATCTCCCTAGGTTACCCTATTACCACCCTCTACCCAGCTAACACAAGACAACAACCCTCTGACCAACATTGCTACACACACAGCCCACTCAATACTTTTACCTTTGTATTCTAGCTGGTCATGTGTGCAACGTGATGTAGGACATGCCCTTGTGTTTCAAACTCCCATTGTCCCATAGATTGTAAACTTGCGAGCAGGGTTCTCATACCTCTCTGTCTGTATGTATTACCCAGTATTGTTTCATTAATGTTTGTTCCCAATTGTAAAGCGCTACGGAATTTGCTTGTGCTATATACATAAATGTTGATGATGATGATGATGATAGAAAGAGAAAAGACGGACCAGTTCCTGAGGGAAACCCCTGACCTTGAAGATCTAAGCGGCTCGCTTGAGTCCTTGGGTAGTGAGCTATCAGTGGACAAGGTCAGGAAGGCGATAGATGGTTTAATTATCAAGAAGTCCCCGGGCCCAGATGGTTTAACATCTGAGTTTTTTAAGATATTCGGTGACATCCTGACCCCGCGCCTCGTAGAGGTCTTCAATGAGAGCCTGGGGAGAGGTTTTTTACCTTCCTCCATGAGGGTTTTCGCCCTTATTTTGCCAGAGTAGACCCCACTCCTACCCACCACTATGTCACCTCGGCGGGGGGAGTGGAAGTTTCCAGCAGTAAGAGAGGTCCCCTGCAAGATCCTAGCCCTGCAGCCGGTGTTCCCCCTCCAAGCAACATCGTGGAGGGGGTTTCAGGGCCCACTGCAGTGGTATTACCTGAAGCAAGTCCCACCTGTATGAAGCCAAATACAGGGGAACCAAGCAAACAAGCCTTTGGCTGAAGTTTCATCCTACAAACTGGCCCTAGTGAGTCAACTAGGTGCCGGCAATGAGGGCTCGCCTGTGACAGCGAACGTGGGGGCCCCAGCGAGTGGAACCAGCTTCTGTGGCCCAGTGATTATACAAATGGAGGCCAAGGGGAGCCTTCCTGTGAAGTGCAACATGGCAGATTCCCCAGCCTTGGAAATTCATCTAGTGGATTCCCAGTGAGTGGAACCAGCATGTGTGACCCAGTGAATATACAACTTTAGGCCCAGGGAAACCTGTCTGTGAGGAATAACATGACAAGTTCTCCAGCATCCGATACTCCATCCAGCGAGTGTGGCTCAGCCTGTCACGGTTCTTACGAGGAGACTTGGAAGATGCAGCGAATCCTAGAGGTTCTTACAGTTTGGCACTACTCCAGCAGGGCGTGGAGTCTAACGAGGAGATGTGTTCACCAGGAACTGCCGCCGCAAAGCGGTATGGGCTTAGCTGCGTCTACCTCGCAGGTCGCGGGCCCTACTAAGAGCACTGTACGGAAGCCCTTGGGAAGGCTACAGGGAATAGTACCGTAGGAAGGGAGGTCAATGCTGTAAGTAATGGCAGAGTAGATGCCGGAGATAGTCGTCGGCTCTGCAGGCCACTATGTGGCAGATGAGGCAGGAGATGAGCATCAGCTCTGCAGGCCACTGTGTGGCAGATGAGGCAGCAGATGAGCGTCAGCTCTGTAGACAGCTGTAGAGAAGATTCCGGAGATGAGCGTCAGCTATGCAGACCACTGTGTGGCAGATGAGACAGGAGATGAGCGTCAGCTCTGCAGGCAGCAGTAGAGAAGATTCTGGAGATGAGTGTCAGCTCTGCAGACCACTGTGTGGCAGATGAGACAGGAGATGAGCCTCAGTTCTGCAGGCAGCAGTAGAGAAGATAAATGCAGCAAGACACCAGGGAAGCCACTTCTATCACCAGGAGGTGACTCAAAGAACAGGCACTGAAGACAGAGAGGAGGTGCATTTTAAACTTGCCGCCAAGGAGAAGGACCAATGAGCAGGAGGCAGAAGATTTAATGCAGCCGCATGCGCAGACCCGGATCCAAGATGGCGGCGCCTAGCGGGAAGCGGAGCGCTGATGAGAGGTAAGTCTGCCGGGTGTTGGGTGCGCTGCCCGAACACCCGGCGTGTGATAGTACCCCCCCCTTTAAAGACGGGCACCGCACGTCTATTGCAAGGTTTCAAGGGAAACTTCTTGTGGAATTTATCCAGCAGGTAGGGAGCGTGGATGTCGGAGGCACGAACCCAAGAGCACTCTTCAGGACCGAAGCCCTTCCAGTCTACCAGATACTTCAGACCGCCTTTACAATTTTTTGAGTCTAGGATTTGTTTAAGTTCGAACTCCTCCTCTTGATGGGCTCCTGGAGGGGTGGAAGGAGCTACAGATGTAAATTAATCTTCAGAGGTTTTAATAGAGACAAGTGGAAAGAGTTAACAATACAAAGAGATGCCGGTAATCATAATTTGAAGCAGACTGGGTTAATGACTCCAGAGATACTGTATGGACCAATAAATCGCGGAACCAATTTCATGCAAGGGACTTTGAGGCGTATATTCTTGGTGGAGAGCCATACCCTATCACCAACCTTGAAGGTGGGAAGAAATCTACGTCTCTTATCCGCGACCAATTTGTAGTGAGTAGAAGTTATTTTAAGGCAAGACCTTACTTCCCTCCAAATGGTGAGGAAATTGCTGTATAGAGAATTGGCTGCAGGAACCTGGGTGGGTGGGAGAGGCGCAAATTCAGGAATGGAAGGATGATGTCCATAGACCACCAAGAAAGGAGATTTAGAAGAAGACTCATGGAAGGCGTTGTTGTGGGCAAACTCTGCCCACGGTAGAAGATCTACCCAGTTATCCTGGTTGGCGGAAGAGAACATTCTGAGGTAAGTCTCCAGATCCTGGTTCACCCTTTCGGTCTGTCCATTTGATTGAGGATGATATCCAGATGATAAACTCAGTTTGATTCCCAACAATTTGCAGAGAGACCTCCAGAATTTGGAAACTAATTGGACACTTCGATCTGAGACAATGTTGAGCGGACAGCCGTGTAGGCGGAATATTTCTTTTACAAAGTGGGATGCCAGGACTGGAGAGGATGGAAGACCAGGAAGTGCCGTGAAATGCTCCATTTTAGAAAATCGATCCACTACAACCCATATGACGATACAATTCTTACTAGATGGGAGATCGGTAATAAAATTCATACTTATATGGGTCCATGGTTCATGATGTATGGGCAATGGAAGTAGTAAACCAGCGGGAGACTGATGTGTGGATTTATTTTGAGAACAAATGCTACAGGAGGAGACAAAGTCCTTAACGTCAGAGTGGAGGCTGGGCCACCAATAGTTCCTGGATATCAATTCCACGGTCTTGCGGGTACCAGTATGTCCAGCGAAGATGGTGGAGTGATAATGTTTCAGCAGCTTGTGGCGAAGGTCAGGAGAGACAAAACTTTTCCCCGGTGGAGGTTTAGGGAATTTAAGCCGAGTTGCTGAAACCAAGCATTTTGGGTCCAGGATGGGACGAACAGGATCTTCCCCCATGGCTTTGTGAGTAGGAAATGCACGAGAAAGAGCATCAGCTCTTTTATTCCTAATGCCTGGTTTGAAAGTGATGCGAAGTTCAAAGCGGGAAAAGAATAATGACCAGCGTGCTTGTCTGGGGTTCAAGCATTGAGCGGTTTGAAGGTAGAGCAAGTTCTTGTGGTCCGTGAAGATAGTCACCGGATGTTGTGCCCCCTCGAGGAGATATCGCCATTCAGCCAGAGCTGCTTTGATTACCAACAACTCCTTATCCCCTATGGTGTAATTTTTCTCAGCAGGAAGGAATTTTCTAGAGAAAAAGGCACACAGATATAATTGGGCCTGTGGAGATTTCTGAGAGAGGACGGCTCCGATGCCTATATTACAAGCATCGATTTCCAGGAAGAACGGAGAGGAGACATTCGGTTGTTGGAGGATAGGTGCTGAGGCAAAGGCTTTTTTCAGGAACTCAAAGGCCTCGACAGCAGCTGAAGACCAAGATTTAGGGTTGGAACCCTTTCGAGTTAGATTCACAATAGGTGCCGCGATGGTGGAGTAACCCTGGATGAAGAGCCTATAGTAATTGGCAAATCCAAGGAATCGCTGAATAGGCTTCAGCCCAAGGGGACGAGGCCATTTCAGATTGCTCTGACCTTGTCTAGATCCATTTGTAGCCCGGATCCGGATACAATGTAGCCAAGGAATGGCATCTGAGGGAGCTCGAAGGAGCACTTCTCCAATTTACAAAAGAGTTGATGGTGGCGTAGCCTGGAAAGAACTTCAGTCACATGCATGCGGTGAGAGGTGATGTCAGGAGAGAAGACTAAAATATCATCCAAATATACCACCACACAGCGGTAAAGTAGATCTCTAAATATCTCATTGATAAAACTCTGAAAGACGGCGGGGGCATTGCACAAACCGAAGGGCATTACAAGATATTCGTAATGTCCATCGCGGGTATTGAAAGCCGTCTTCCACTCGTCTCCTGCTCTAATCCTAATGAGATTATATGCGCCCCGCAGATCCAGTTTGGTGAAAACCTTTGCTCCTTTGATACGATCAAAAAGCTCGGTGATGAGCGGGATGGGGTAGCTGTTTTTGACCGTAATAGCATTTAGACCACGATAATCGATGCAAGGTCTTAAAGATCCATTCTTTTTTTTAACAAAGAAAAACCCTGCTCCCGCCGGTGATGAGGGGGGTCTGATAAAGCCTCGCGATAGGTTTTCCTTGACATATTCCGACATGGAAGAGGTTTCGGGTATGGAGAGAGGATACACTCGGCCCCGAGGAGGTATTTTACCTGGCTGAAGTTCGATAGGGCAGTCCCACGAGCGATGAGGTGGCAGACGCTCTGAGCGACCCTTGTCAAATACGTCCAGAAAAGAATGATATTGCCTGGGCAGCACGGAGACCTTGGAATTAGAGGAAGTGGAAATGGAGCCAAGAGGTTGAACTCGAGTCAAACATTTCAGGAGACAAGTAGGACCCAAGGACAGAATCTGAGAAGTGGACCAGTCAAGCTGAGGGTAGTGCTGCTGGAGCCATGGTAGTCCCAGGATGATGGGAGTAGTAGTAAATGGCAGCACATGAAAGGTAATCACTTCACGATGTAAGGCTCCTACTTGAGGGACGATGGGTTTAGTCCGGAAGCTATATGGGAACCGTCATTGGCCGTGATAGAGACAGGAAATTCCAGCGGCACAGTTGGTATAGAAACCTGCGAAATCAAAGAGAAAGAGGTGAAATTTCCGGTTGCTCCAGAGTCCAGCAATGCAGAAGTGTGAACGGGACCACACGGACCGTGCAGGGTAACAGGGAAGGAGCAGACATTAGGAATTTCAAAGGAGGGAGAGGTTTTAGAAAGCCCTAATCTGACCTCTCCAGAGCAGGTTAGGGTCTGGCATTTCCCGACCTCTTGGGGCAGGTATTCAACAGATGACCAGGATCCGCACAATAAAGGCACAACTTATTTTTAAGTCTTCTATCACGTTCCTCCGGAGTTAAGCGGGAGCGCCCGATTTGCATGGGTTCCTCTGTCATCACTGGATGAGTGAAGCGAGGTGCAAGCCTGGCAGAAGTGCACCGGGAGGAGTCCTTTTCAGACGATCGTTCGCGGAAATGCAGATCCACGCGGTTGCATAGCGAGATCATGGCATCTAAAGTAGTGGGAAGTTCTTGGGAGGCCAAAGCATCTTTGATTTTGTCCGACAGGCCCTGCCAGAAAGTTGCCACCAACGCTTTGTTGTTCCAGCGTAATTCTGATGACAAAGTTTGAAACTGAATAACATACTGAGCCACTGAGCGGGAACCTTGACGCAGGCGGAGAATACTAGATGCTGCTTAGGTGACCCTTCCTGGTTCGTCAAAAATTCTGTGAAAAGCCGCAATGAAAGCAGCACTATCGGCCAGGATTGGATCATCAAGCTCCCAGAGGGGTGAAGCCCAGGCTAAGGCTTGACCAGTAAGTAAGGATATTAGATATGCCACCTTGGAGCGCTGGGTAGGGAAATTCTGTGGTTGGAGTTCAAATTGTATTGAACACTGGTTCAAGAAACCACGGCAGGTTGTAGGGTCTCCATCAAATTTGGAAGGAGTAGGAATCCTTAGAGTCGAGTTGGAAGCAGCTGCAGGGACAGGTGCCGGCGGACTGGCCACCTGAACAGATGGTGATGCTTGCAGTGAGTCAAACCGAGCCGCAAGACTTTGGAAGCCCTGTAAGAGTTGACGTTGAATCACATCTTGTTGCTCTACCCGGTTGAGCAAATGCTGGAGCATGTCTTTAGCGGATGGTTCCACGTTAGGTTCCATCATATTAATAATAACGTTATGGCCTGTTCTTACTGTCACGGTTCTTACGAGGAGACTTGGTAGATGCAGCGAATCCTAGAGGTTCGTACAGTTTTGCACTACTCCAGCAGGGCGCGGAGTCTAACGAGGAGACGGTGTTCACCATGAACCGCCGCAAAGCGGTATGGGCTTAGCTGCGTCTACCTCGCAGGTCGTGGGCCCTACTAAGAGCACTGTACGGAAGCCCTTGGGAAGGCTACAGGGAAAAGTACCGTAGGAAGAGAGGTCAATGCTGTAAGTAACTATCTATCTCCGTAGATGCCGGAGATAGGCGTCAGCTCTGCAGGCCACTATGTGGCAGATGAGGCAGGAGATGAGCGTCAGCTCTGCAGACAGCTGTAGAGAAGATTCCGGAGATGAGCATCAGCTCTGCAGACCACTGTGTGGCAGATGAGACAGGAGATAAAAATAAATGCATTGGCAATTTATATAAATAAGCGCCCAGCGATATTTCCTTTAAATAAAAATTATACCAAAAGTTATTTATCAGTGATCCAGTCACAGGGCCAAGTAACTAGAAAGAACGCAGAAATGGCCCTTCAGAATAGTCTGGGGGGTCAGTCTGTGTCTGGGTTAGGGGCTCGGTGACAGGTGGTAGGTCCAGGTTCGCTCACATCAAATGGCCAAGCCATGGATATTGGGATTGATCCTGGCCCTGCTACCCCTGCGTTTCCTACCCCCAGTTTAGTGTCCCCAGTGAGTGGTGAAAGTGTAGGCCCAGAAAACTTGGTTCCAGGCCCAGTTTCTCATGCCCAGGTGGTATCTGGGGCACAGAAATCAACAACACCTCCTTCTGGCGGCCCCCCTCCTAGGGGTACGCTACATGGGGGCCCGCCTCCTATGGGGCAGCCATCAAAAAGGAAGAATGTAGGGGCGTGACCTGGCGGCCATACTAGGCAGACGCGACTCGCCACAGATCCGCCAATTTGGGGGTTTAGTTGGCTAATTTTAGGGCTCCCCCCGCTAATTAAATTATTGAATACAGCTTCTCCCGACGCGTGAAGCCCAGCGGCACCTATTAAAATGCTTCAGGCCCCACAAATAGCGTCTGGACCACTAGGAAGACCCGCGGCCTACATGGGGCGGCAGACTGGGCACCAGATTGCCAGGTGCGCGGGACGGCGCGTAGAAAGAGTGCCTGCACCTCCTCCACCTAGGTCCTGGCCCGAGCGCGGCACCTCCGGTCCCGTCGGCGGGAGAGTCCCGCATAAAGAGCCACCAAGAGCCTAACTGACATTTACCTGGGGGTCTGCTGTGAGAGATATTTCTCTTATACCCTCACCTGCTCCTGTGTCCTCTGACAGGAAGATCCGCAAAGGCGGAAAATTATGCAACCCCAGCCCAGAGGCACCTATAGAGCTACTTACCTGGAGGGTCCCTGTCAGGCCATCCCTGGTCGTTTCCTCCGGTCTGCTGCGCTGGTGAGAAGCTGGATCTTTTCTTTTGTGCCTTATCACACTTGATAGCTGCCCAAGACAGTTCACTGCTATACGCCTCCAGTATAGTGAAGAATCTGTGTGCTGGAGTGTTTACAGCCTCACATAACTAACGGAACACTGCCTCCAAGTGGCCGATCCGAAGTATTGCAGCCTTTATCAACATAGTCACTAACTGTATTACTGTGCAAAATTCTACCCTTATTTAGTGACAACTGCACTCTCACTATATTGTTTCTTCGATTTCATTGGTGACGCACTTCACACCTCCTACAAGGAGCCGCAACCCCTTTGTTCCTGCAGGCTCCAAATGATCTAAATATTCACCATATGCTGACAGGGGGAGGAGCTTATTCTATGCTAATGTACTGCTGGATATGTCTGTGAGTCTCCTCATCCACGTGGGCTCGCTCATCGCATTTTACTCTCACACGGCATTCCGGACCCACTGTCCGGCAAACCTTATCTCCTCTAATTATTTCCTCTTTCACCATGCCTAAGGGCAAAAAAACCCACTCCAAAGGCCTTCCTCAGTATTTTGCAAAGCAGAAGACTCAGGCCTCCCGCCCTGAGAGAACGGACTCTCCACATACCTCCGCTGAGTCTGACTCTGACGAGGAAGACGACACGGCTCCTATCACTAGGCTGGACTTCATGACCCTGATTAAAGAAATGAAGGAGCTCAAGTCATCTGGACACTCGGAAGTACAATCTGCTCTTCATTCACTGCGAGCAGAAGTGACCTCTATTGGGAATCGTACTGACGAGGTGGAAAAGAGATTGGAGACGGTTGTGACCTCCCAGACGGGAATGGAGGAGGATATCATCAGGAGGACATGGACAACCGGGTCAGATGGAACAATCTATGTATCAAGGGCATACCTGAGTCAGTCGAGCTTCCGCAACTTGACCTATACCTTAAGAAGCTTTTCTCTCAGCTTGCTCCTGAGGTCTTAGAGGAACATCTGCTACTGGACAGAGATCATAGGGCACTAAAACCCAGGATGCCCGACCAAAACCAACCCAGGGATGTTATCCTGCACCTTCATTTCTTCAGAGCAAAGGAGATGATCCTGCGAGGTGCCAGAAAGCTTTCCACTCTCACGTATGAAGGCCATACTCTGCAGATCTTTCAGGACCTCTCGCCGGTTACTTTAGCCAGGCGCAAGGAGTTGGCCCCAGTGACGCAGATCCTGAGAGCCCATAATATACGCTACAGATGGGGCTTTCCCTTCCGTCTCTTCCTTTTGGCATGAAGAACCTTTCACTGATGTGTTCCGGACATGTACCCCCCCCCCCCCCCTGAGCCCACTGGAGACATGCTACGCCTCCTCCCCCCCTGTCAGCGTCCCTCTGTCACGTCACCTGAGTTATGTCAGCTAGTCACGTCCCCTTCAGAGCTTTCTGCTCTCAATTGGTCCCCAGATACCTAGTGTATAGCTCCCCTCTCCCTACCAGCTCCGTGGGCGAGTGCTCTGCACTGCACCCGACCTGTCCTCCTCTGTTCCTCACCATCCCTTTCATACCTTTTCCCCCAGGTCGTCATGTTTTCCTATGTCCTCAGAAAGTAAGCTCCATGCTATTCAGCTCCTGTCTCTCTCATTTAATCCACCACCCCTAACTTTCTCATGACTCTCCGCCTTATATCCTTCAATGTAAAGGGAATTAACTCCCCCCAAAAATGAGGCAAACTTTATACATCCCTGCATGCTCTTAAGGGAGATCTGGTGTTCTTTCAGGAGACCCACTTTGTTAAACATTTACATCCTGAACTCAGGTCCAAACGTTTCCCTCTCACTTTCCATGCATGCGACTATACTCAGAAGAGACACGGGGTGGCTATTCTTTTTGCGCGGCACCTTCATTTTGAGTTACAGGATACACATAGCGACAAGGAGGGTAGATTCCTCATCCTAATAGGTAATTTGAACAATCTGCCCTGCACATTGGTCAATATTTACGCCCTTAACCAAGACCAACATGAATTCTTTAAGCGACTAGGCATTTTGTTATCTCGGGTCCGTAGAGGGGAACTGATAGTCGCAGGAGACTTTAATGTAGTCCTCACTCTTTCCTTGGATAGATCCACTGCCCCGAATGCCCTTCCCAACAGGAGAGACAGGTTGAACTCTAAGGCCTTACAGGATTTTTTAAAACTACACAACCTGTACGATTCGTGGCGCATTTCTGACCCCCTAGCCCGGGACTACTGCTACAATTCCCCTGTACATAACACATACTCCAGAATCGACATGATCCTGATCAGCCATGACCTCACCCATAAACTCCTTAATTCACACATTCACCCAATTACATGGTCGGACCATGCCCCGATTTCCTCTGACCTTTCCTCACTAGCCCTGCGCCCCTCCTCCTTCACGTGGAGGATTAACGAATCTCTGCTTCATGATAGGAACATGGTGACTCATCTCAAATCCCTCCTATCCGAAAATTTCGAGACTAACGATTCCGCAGACATCTCTCCCACAACCCTATGGAATGCCCATAAGGCTGTTATTAGAGGACATCTTCTAGCCCTGGCTTCCAGTGCCAGGAAAGAAAGACTCGCTAAAACCATCCATCTCACTAACTCCCTACAACAGTTAGAAGCACAGCAGATCCCATAATTCTCCAACATATTATTAAAATATGAGGTGAGCTTAACCTCTTGCTGTCACATCAAGTGGCCAATAAGTTGAAATGGTTAAATCAACGTTATTACGAAAAGGGAGACAAGGCCGACAAAATTTTGGCCACCCAACTCCGTACCAAAATCTCAGCTCGTAACCTCCTGGCCACTAGAGACATTTCTGGAGTGCTGGTGTATGACCCATAAATGATTCGCTCCGCCTTCCAAAAATACTATCTAAAACTATATAACCTCCCACAACCTTCTAGCGATGCGGCCCGCCAGAAGCAAAAAGAATGCATAGAGGAATTTTTGTCAAATGCTCATCTCCCTAAATTATCCCAACAGGCGGCTACCAGTCTTAGTGAGTGTATTACCTCAGAGGAAGTTGAACAGGTGGTAAAGGCGCAGAAAGCCGGCAAGGCACCTGGGCCGGGTGGGTTCTCGGCGGCTTATTATAAGAAGTTTGCGGTCCAGTTAGTCCCCCGTTTGTGCACCCTTTTTAATTCAATTCCTAAAGGAGCTCCTTGGCCCAAGGAGTCCTTGGAAGCGAGGCTCTCCCTGATTTATAAGGAGGGAAAGGATGTCCAAAATTGTGCTAGCTATCGCCCGATATCCCTTCTTAATATTGATGTTAAGCTCTGCGCCAAAATTCTTGCTCACTGACTTAACTCTGTACTCCCCTCCCTAATCCATTATGATCAGGTTGGTTTTATCCCTGGCAGGCAAGCTAGGGATAACACGAGGAGAGCCGTTGACCTTATCCATATACTTAATACTAGGAAAACCCCCTCGATTATCTTGGCGCTGGACACCCTGAAAAGGCCTTCGACAGGATCTCCTGGCAGTGCATGACCCATACATTGAAGCACTTTGGCCTGACTGGAGACTTATTGGCTGGAGTGCCAGCCTTGTATTCCTCTACCATTGCAAAGGTTATGGTCAATGGCTCACCTTCGGACTCCATAACGATTAGCAATGGTACACGCCAGGGATGCCCCCTTTCCCCTCTCATTTTCGCCCTTGTTATTGAACCCCTGGCGGCCACTATTTGAGCAACCCCGGATGTGAGGGGTGTGCACACGGGGGACCTGGAGAGCAAGATTTCTCTTTTTGCCGACGACGTCCTTTTGACCCTTCTGCAGCCGATGATATCCCTGCCCAACCTATTCACTATCATGTCCCATTACGGAGAACTCTCCAGCTACAAAATTAACATTACTAAATCTGAGGCACTGCTACTTAACCTCCCTCCCTGTAATTGTCACGATATCACCTCCGAATTCCACTTTCGGTGGCAAAAGAAAAGTTAAAGTACCTGGGGATCTACATTATCCCCACCTATGAGTCCCTCTACCAGGAGAATTACCCGGCTCTCTTCCTCAAACTCAAATCCGATATATTCTCTTGGAGGCCCCTAATTGTCTCTTGGCAGGATCATTGCCGGTAAAATGTCTGTTCTCCCTCCACTCCTCTATCTATTCCAGACACTCCCCGTAAGGGTCCCTATTTCTGAATTGACTACCATGCAACGACACTTAGCTAAATTTGTAGGACTCCTTGGGTCCGACTAGCTCAGCTCAAGAAACCTACAAATTGCGGAGGTAGATGATTTCCGGACCTGAAGGTCTATTACTGGGCATCCCATCTCAGCTCTGTTGTCACCTTCTTTGCCCCTCCGGCCTCCCATGCCTGGGCGTATATATAGAAGCAGCCTACCTCTCTCTACCAGACCTTTCTAGTATTTGGGGACTACCTAAACAATCTAGGCTTGCACAGATCAAGAGATTCCCCACCTTGCTATTTGCCGCCCGGAACTGGGAGACCTGCAAAAGCCATCTATCTGTCCCCCCAACTTCTTTGAATATCATGCCCTTATGGTACAACCCCTGGCCTTCTCCCCCGGTCTTTCTCTCTAACATGGATCGCCGCGGGTGTCCGATTTGCCGGCGCTCTTTTGGATCAAGGAGGATTAATGACTTTTGACGCTCTTCGCTCCAAATACCCCAAACTAAACCCGCCATTCTATCAATACTTACAAATCAGGCATTTTGTCCTCTCTCTCCTGTCGGGCAATCCACCTACACTGATCTCCTTCTTTGAGACTCTGTCTCTCCTCACCTCTTCAGAGAGGCATGATTTCTTCAATCTATAATTTACTTCCAGACAAAGTGCTGATCTCTGGGAGTAGCCACGAGAGGGAGAGGGATTTGGGTCCCCCCCAGAGGAGGACTGCCTGGAGACCATCAGATCAAATGTAGCCTCTAGTTCCATCTCTACTTTAATTAAAGAGAATGCTTACAAGATTCTATACAGATAGTCTCTTACGCCTGACAGACTAGCTAAAATGTACCCAACTGCCTCCCCTGCCTGTTGGCGGAAATGCGGTCATAGAGGTACCTTCTTCCATATCTGGTGGTCTTGCCCTGCCATCGCCTCCTTCTGGGATAAAGTAGCTACCCTCCTTTCCTCCCTTCTTCAATTCCCTATCCAGAAGGATCCTTGGTCCTTCCTCCTTTGCTACCCTATACAAGACGCTGACGTCCCCTCTGCAAAATTGCCCTTGCATGTTCTAGTGCCCGCTAGATGCCTAGTAGCCAAATCCTGGAAAAGTGCAGCGCCTCCCCGCATCTCTTCTCTAAAGTCCTATGTCTGGTTCATTGCTAGCATAGAAAAAATCACCTTCCACCTACGAGATAAAGAGGACAAGTTTTACCAAGTCTGGGCCCCCTGGTTACACCAGTAATGCCCCCAATACTTCCCCTCCTATAGATTGACTCGGCCGTGGGGTGATTGGTCACCACTTTAGCAAGTGCCCCCATGCGGACCACAATGTGGAAGTAGCTGATGAGGTGGAGAAGGAGCAAAGGGGTGAAGCTTCCGTGTGCCCTGCTAAACCAATATCTACTGAGTCAATATCTGCTCCTACCTCTGCCCCTTCTCAGCAGGTAACGGAGGTTATACAGCCTTTTGCCAATGTAGAAGTCCCGGTTAAGGATAGAGAATGGGTGGAGCCTAAGAAGAAGAATAGGAAAAGCAAGTAAAAAAAAGATAAGAACTTGGTACTGTCTAACAAATTCCAGTTTCTAACCAGTGAGGGGAAAGAGTCAGAGCAAGGAGAGGTTATAAGATCTGCAAGGGGTGAACTAGTTCTTAAGCAAAGTTCTAGTAGGAAGAAGAGAAAACTGAATGATCCCGTCCTTATGGATGTGGCAGTTTAGCGCAAGCCCAGGGATAGATCAAGGGTCCCTGGTGCCTTCCTCAAAGCAGTTGCTCCCAAGGGGCCTCCTTCTGTGGGGGATTTAGCTCCTGCCTCTGTTCTTGTCCCTGTCCCCTTCTCTGCTCTTCCTTCCCCTGTTTCTGTCCCTGTCCCTTCTGGGCCGGCTTCAGGGGTGAATCCCTTGGTTGTTGGTTCAGATCCCTATTTCTCTCCCTTTCCTAGTCTATTCCCAGGCTCCAGCTCCTATCCCTGCCATCCCTCCTGCTCTCCCCCTTGTTCTTCCTGTCCCCTCTCCTGGTCAGGTGTCAGAAGGTTCGGGAATTCTGTCCGCTAGTGGGCTTTCTAGTGCTGTGATTTCTGCGGTGGTGGTGGGTGATGTAAATAGTGGTGATGTAAATGTGGTGTTAGGTCTGGAGTGGTCTCCTCTCCTGGTGAGGAAGTAATCCTTTGGGAGGGGAAGGCCTTACCAGCCGAGGTGAGTTGTAAAAGGTATGGGTCCTCTGATGAGGATTCCATAAAACAGGTGAAAAAGTGAGTTGGGTACTACTTTCTATAACTCTGAAGACGGCTTCCCAACCCATTAGATTCGCCACCATTAATGTGACGTCTATACTGTCCAAACAAGCTTGTTTTATTTCTTGTTTTATGACTTTTTTGGCACAGTTGAGGCTGACTTTTTATTTTTGCAAGAGACCAGATTAGGTCAAATAGCAGACCTACACAAAGCCAAAAGGGAGTGGAGGCATGGGCCCTCAAACTGGTGTCTTGTGGCCAAGCTGTACGGTGGGTTGGCGGTGCTTTTTAGCGGCATGATAACCGTCCTGCGAGTTATAGAGCTATAAGTAGGTAGATCTATGGTCTTGGATGTCAATCTGAGAGGACACGACCTGAGGCTGAGTAATATCTATGGGCCCCAAACTAAGTAGGAGAGGAAGTGTCTTTTCAGTGCGATAAGGCCACACCTTTTTTAAGCCCAGCAGATAGTCTTTGGTGGTGACTCCAACACCGTAATCAGGCCTAAAGACAGGGGAGGTTCAAGGACTTCTCTGGGCTATGACTCCCTTTTTATAACTAGTATGGTTAGACCGGCTAGTCTGGTGGATGTGCATATTCGTCACTCCCCAGACCTCACAGGCTTCACTTACTTTAGAGGTAGTTGTAGGAATTGAATAGATAGGTTTTTCGTTAAGGAGAGTTCAAAAACTTTGGCTGCTGAGCTGAGGCCAGAACAATTCTCCGATCACGTTTACCTCTCTGTGACCTTGAATGCCTCAGAGTCCCTTCAGAAGGACAGGGGTCTTTGGTGCCTGAGCTCTAAGCTCCTGAAAGAGGTGGTGGTAAGACAGTCCTTTAGAGACTTCCTTGAATCCCAGGAGACAGTTTTGGAGGCGCGGTGGAGTAGGTCTGAGTGGTGGGAGGAACTCAAGAAGAGGACCCAGTGTTTTTTACGAGGCCTGGTAGCTAGAAACAATTTGCTTAAAGAGAATGCCTACCAAGCGCTGAGAAAGAGGCTTGGATTCCTGATCTCTGGTCAGGGAGATGATGGGGAGATCTTCCGGGTGAAGGCCCAGATGAGGGAGATACAATATGACCGGTATTCTGCCTTGATTCTGGAGAGGGATTATGGGAAGCACCACTCTCCTGACCCTTTTTTAGAGTTGTAGGAACTCGGTAGATATGAAGGAGGTGAGGGTCTTGCTTGATACTAAGAGTGTGCTCAGGGAGGATAAGGAAGGCATCCTTGGTGTTGTTCGGTCCTTCTACTCTTGTCTGGGCAGTCGTTAGATAAGGAAAGGATGGACCAGTTTCTGAGTGAGACTCGCGATCTTGAGGATCTCATCGGCTCGCTTGAGTCCATGGGCAGTGAGATATCAGTGTACGAGGTCAGGAAGATAGATGGTTTAACTATCAAGAAGTCCCCGGACCCGGATGGGTTAACATCTGAGTTTTTTTAAGACCTTTGGTGACATCCTGGCCCCGCACCTTGTGGAGGTCTTTAATGAGAGCCTGGGTAGAGGTTAATTACCTCCCTCCATGAGGGTTTCCGCTCTTTTCTTGCTGTCTAAGGGGAAAGATCAGTTGCGAATTGAGAATTGGCGCCCCATCGCTCTTCTTAATACCGACAGAAAAATTTTGGTGAAGGTACTTTGTAATAGACTGATGCAGGTCTCCGGCCAGCTGCTTTCCCCCTCTCAGCATTGCACTGTGAAAAGTCAAAGTGCTTTCAGTGCTGTCCTGGGAGTCCGGGAGGCCATTGAGCGGTGTGGTGCTGAAAAGTGGGGAAAGTATGTTTTAGTGCTAGACCAATAAAAGGCCTTTGATAGGGTAAAACATGAGCACCTTTGGGCTCTACTTCTGCGATATGGTCTTTCAGTCAGAATAGTGAATTGGGTACGTACCATTTGCAAGCAGGCCGAGAGCTTCCCTCTTGTGAATGGTTGGGTGGGCCATTTTTCGTGGTCAGCTCTGGAGTAAGACAAGGTTGTCCCCTGAGCCACCTCCTGTATGTGTTTGCAATAGATCCTTTTATCTGGATGATTGTAGGCAGCATGATTGGAGGGACTGCTATTTGGTCCAGAGTGTCCGCAGATGATGTTACTGTTGTCTTGTATTGTCGAGTCCCGCAGAAGCAATAGAGGTAGCATCTCTGGTCTGCAAGTACTTCGAGGCCAGTGACTCATTGGTAAACCAGGAAAAGAGCAAGGTTTTCTGGATGGAGAGGAAGGTTGTGAATTCAGCCTTCCAGACAGCTTGCCCCGGTCTAGTAACAAAGTTAAGATCTTAGGTTTCCAATTTGGCACTGGCGATTATGCCAAATGAAATCGGGAGCTCAGGCTGGAGGAAGCTTCCCGGAAAGTGGAGAACTGGAAGAGGTGTGCCTTTTGCCAGAGTCTTTATTATTATTATTATTATTATTATTATTATTATTATTATCCTTTATTTGTTAGGCGCCACAAGGGTTCCGAAGCGCCATACACTGCACAAACAGCAGACTATACAGGGTAAGACATTACTGAACAATAAACTATAAATACCAAAACTTCAGAGGCTCCAGGCAGGCTAATGCAGTAAGGATGGAGCAGAAGAACAGGTATGGATACAGGAGGGAAGAGGGTCCTGCTCAAATGAGCTTACATCCTAAGGGAGGGTGAACAAGACTCAGGCACAAAGGGAGTCAGGTGACGTATATGGGAGAGAGGAGGGACCGGGAGGAGAGAGGGGATAACGGGTTAGGTGGAAAAATGGTAGGCTTTAAGGAACGGGAGTTTTAAGTGCCTGTTTGAAGGAGCTTAGATTGGGAGAGAGACGGATGGAGCGTGGGAAGTCGTTCCAATGAAGGGGGGCTGCACAGTAGAAGTCTTGGATTCTGGAGTGGGAGGAGGTGACCAGGTTGGAGGAGAGGCGACAGACATTGGCCGAGCGCAGGGAGCAGGCAGAAGTGTGAATAGAGAAGAGGTCAGAGATATAGGGGGCAGTAGACTGGGATAGAGCCTTTTACATGGTGGTCAGGAGTTTGAAAATGATTCTATAGGGGATGAGGAGCCAGTGTAGGGCAAGGCAGATAGGGGATGCGGAGGAGGAGCGGCGAGAGAGGAAGATGAGTCTTGCAGCCAGATTGAGAATAGAGCAGAGGGGGGTGAGGTGGTAGAGGGGGCGGCCGGTAAGGAGGAGGTTGCAATAATCTAGGCGGGAGATAATGAGTGCATGGATGATAGTTTTGGTGGCCTCCTGAGAGAGAAAGGGCCGTATGCGGGCAATATTGTGAAGCTGGAAGCGACAGGCTTGGGTTTATGCAGTTTATTCGGGGAGAATTCCGCCAAAGCTTTGGGACATTGCCTGGCTCTCCTTTCACGGGAAGCTCTACGTTAGAGGGAACCTCAAGTACAGAAGTGCCGATGATCGTGGTTTCCCACGAGAGGAGTGTCTTGGGGAGGTAGAGTTGATGGACTATTTCTAGGTCCCTGGGGATTCCTTGTCTTTCGGGCTCAGTTACCCTAAATGGGTCTATGGGGCATTCAAGGCCAGGTGGAAGTCTTTTGATTTGTGCACCCTTTTTTTAGTCAGCTTAGTGGTTAGGTACTTCATGTTGCGCGCGAGGTGTCAGGTTTCTACCAGACAGAAAGTCCTCCCCTGTGAAGTGGTGGTGGGTGATATCCTGCACAAGGTATGGAAATTAAGGGATATGGAGAAACACCGATGCCAACTGGCTCAGGCTCTGGAGGGGCCTGAGACTGCCATAGTGAGGTCAAAGACTGGTGATTTCTCTATCTAAGGCTTTTTTCTCTTTGTCCTTTCACCCCCTAGTTTTGTTGCATGTTAATGGTTTTTCTAGTATGGCTTACATACATCTACAGCTTGCTTCTTTGTGGTGGGTGTAATGTGTGGTGTATTGTATATTGGATATTGTTGTCTATGTTTGGTTTAGTGTTGGTGCTTTTTTTGTTTATTGTGATTTTATCCTATTTATATTTTGTATGTTGGACTTTTATGAGCATAGCCCTTATTTTCTTTGCTCAAACTTTAGTGGAAGCAATCCCTGAGTTTAATTTTGCAGTCTAGGGTGCCACCTTGTTAAAGCGTGTATTGTTTTGTTGCAAGATCTAATAAAGAAATATTTCCAGGGTGTCTGGCTTTCTGTCCAGCACCCATTCTTTCACCTACGGTGTGCATCGGCAGTGAATTTGTTCTCGACACATCAGGTCTATTACCTCCTCTTCGGTCTGGGGATCTGCTCCGCGCACCCACTTCCTGGCAGACTCCCGCAGTAGGTTGGCAAACTCCTCATGGGTGGCGTAGAAGTTCTTGATAAGGTCCCAGAATTACAGACAATAGGTCTCTGGGGTAATAGAGTAACGTTTAATGAGTGCCCTTTCACTATATATGGTCTGCACAGTCCTCATCGTAACTCCCTGTTTCACACGGTAGGCCTCCACTGCATGTCCTTGTAGTGTGGGCACAAGATGATTGACCTATTCCTATCTGGGTACAGCATGTAGCCTGCAGGTCCTTTCAAATGCCTACAGGTGCTCATCAAGATTTCCAACACAGTCCTCAAATTGAGGGCAAGGTAGAGATGTAAGTCCTGATCCCCTAGGGGTCGCCTCCACCCTAGGCTGCATGGCTGGCTCCCTTCCCTCTTGGCAGCATGCCTCAATGAGTGTGCCCAGTCAGCTGGAGTCGCATTGTCCAACGTATTACGCCTTAGGGGACATGCAGTCGCATTGTCCCCAGTTGGATCTTAAGCTCGGCGGCCCTTTGCTCATCATAGGACAGAGAGGCTGGTTATACGGGTACAGTCTGTCGAGAAGAGGTTGCTGATGTCTGGGGTTCTGGTTCAGCTAGCTCGCGGTCGTCAACTGGGCCGCTGCCTTGGCCACTGCCACCTTAAGTTTCCTCTTACTTGGTACCATGCTGTAGGTGCCATTCTTTCAGCAACTCTCCTCTCCGCCCTGTTCAGTGAATGGCTGAGGTCAATGCCCTTGGCACTGTACAGAGTCTCAAGATCCACCATGGTGTAATCAGGCGTCCTGTTTCTTCCACTGGGTGCAGTTATTCTTGTCCTGAATAATTTAGTTCTCTTGACTGGTGCACGAAAAGCTGCTTGAGGTTATACTACCGCTTGCCACCAGAAATCTGGCTGGTCTTACTTTGCCACGGTCCCCTTTCTTTTTCCCAAATACGCCCTTTGTGTCACAATAGGAGGGGCCTGCTGCCACCACTAGGCTCCTACAAAGGAACCTACAACCGCTTCCTTCTGGGTAACTCTCGCTGCTAGTGTACCCCCTTGCTGGTACACCCTGGCTGGTATACCTGACCTCTTGCCTTCAGATCAGAGATGCCGTGGACGGTTCCACCCTGGCTGATCACACTGGCCATAGCTGCAGGTAGCGGGCGAAATGTTGCTACTGGTATGCTGGGTCTACCTCAGAAGAACTGGAGAACGCATTAGATTTGAGTCTAATCTGCAGGTCACAGGAATTTACAGCAGGGTAAGTAGTCAGCAAAGCAGTTTCTTGAAGCAAAATTATGTTCTATTAGCTCAAGTGTCCTAGTAAGAACAGTTACAGCCACTAGTTGAAGGCACTAGTGACATCCAGAAAGGTACAGATGAAATGATACATTTCAATACAGACCAGTGCTGTTTTATACAGTTTTGAATACAGCCTAGCAAGGGGTAAGCCAGCCCCCTGAACTCTTTTCTGGCCCTATGAAGTCTGAGTTATTTTTAGCATCAGGATGCTATATGTTTCCCAAACATGGATTAAAATGCAATTTATACTTAACAAAATTTACACTTATCTGTGATATCCTACATCGTGTGCTGTTTACAATGTTTAGACAGGATTTAACACTCTGGACAATAAGTTATTTATAAGTGATTGAGCCACATAGTTAAATATGGGAAAAAATTATTTACCCCCAACCCAAATCATTTCATGTTCTTTCTTCATCTGTTGTAGACCAAGGATATGATTAGAAATAAAAAAAGAGTAATCAGACTTCTTTTCCATGTATTGTCCTCTCCTTCCAGTAAATGCTTCCACTATTCCAGGGCTTGCCTCTTTACATTTGTCTCCTTTTTGAGATTTTTCACTTTTTTAGAAAAAAAGATCGTAGAAATTTTTTTTCTATCCTTGATACACCGTGTAAAAACAATTTCAAGAAAATAGGGTCATGCAAAAATAGCGACATGCAGGATTCAAGTTTACAATTAAAAGGGCTTTCAATAAGAAAAAAGGGATGGCCCTGTTTTTCATAACCAATTTTGGGAGTTGGATTCTTCACTAATGGGAGCAAATATTGAGGAATGATTTTGAATAAACTGATTAAAGTACTTAACAAAACAATAAAATATTATTATTAATTTGAGGCCCCTGGGGTACAGTAACTTAATATTTACAGAGTTTTTCTCAGGATCCACTCTCAAGCCTTGGACAGAAACCATAGAGCCAAGGAAAGACAAATGAAATTTAGAAAAACACATATTTTGAGTTTTGCATGAAGTCTGAGCAATTCCAAAAACTAAAAGACTTCCTAATTGCTCATAGTGACATCTTGCATCCAACTTGGTAAAGTAAGGTTAGTGGTAGATGATAATATGTACTAGTTATATTGTTTAATTCTGCACAATCAATACAGAGAATGTGTTTTTGTTCTGGGCAAAGACAAATCCATATAAAGCAGGGAAAGATTTGTGAATGAAGTACTATTTAATATTCTAGGGCCTGATTGATCAAAGTACAGATCTGCCTTCTTATGCGGATAATCTGATAATCGTCTCTGCGCACGTGCGAAACAGGGAGTTACGATGCGTTAAACACCATAATATGCTGCTCAAACAGAGCATATCCATCACGGAAAGGAATACGTGTCTCAAACTCCATCGCAAATACATTTGCGATGTTGGCTGACCACTTGAGAAGAAAGGGGTGAGAATGGGAGGAGAGTGTGCTTGTAGTGGGCGGAGAAAAGATATCAGTTGAGAAGAGTAGGCGTTATGGATTTTAACTTAAGATGAATAGGCGTTCCCTCTGTCCGTGTACGGAAAACTGACGTCAATCATGTCTCAAATCCTTGCTGACACTTAAGGCAGTTCAGGGTCATGTTTAAGTCCAAAACAGCTAGCTAAAACAACAATTAAACTGCCCCAAATGCATCGTGCGCTTTTAATGAATACATAATTTTTTTATTTTTTTTAAAAATGTTAACATTTATTTGGATATATATCTTAAAAATTTTCCATTAGTATGTTTGTGTAAAAGAAGCCTCTTTTCCTTACAGACACCTTTAAATGTAATAAATGCCACTGTAAAGTGTATAATGTTTGCTGATATTTTGGGCCTTTGGGTTAAATCCGTAACTTCCAGAATTTTGTTTTAAAAAAAGTCAAATTTTTAACACTATTTGCTTCACTCTCTGTACTCTCTGTTTCACACTCCATAACTGTTTACACCTTACAAATTTGAATGTAACTAATGTGATTTACACAAGGTGATTTTGGTGTTTGCCTCTGGTAAGTATCCATTTTCCATACACTTCTGTGTTGTTTCTATATGGTGAGGTGGTGTTTGCTCAATCAATAGGGCTGGAGTAATTTTTTTTTTACCAACATATAATGTTAATTTCCCTAAATCTTGACTGTACTGTGCCACAAAAAGCAGGAAGATGAATTTTCACTATATTGTAAGTATTGGTTTCATAATTTGAGGCAACGGTGAAAAATGAAAGGTGGAAATGTGTCACCTACTGTTTTGTTTATCTCAGGCTTTTGTAACACATACAGGGGATTGTTGAGTTTGACTACAATCTGTTTCACGGGGGCCCTGCTCCTCCGACACGTCCAAACCAGCAACTAGTACTACATCGCCATCCGAGGGAGCATGTCTTCAGGCCATGTGTCAGCCTCTTTGGGATGTCGGATGCGGAGGTTGTCCGCCGCTATTGACTGCCTCCGCATCTGATCTTGTTGGACACCCTGTGCATTGTGCAGCGTGACCTGAAGCCAATGCGCAACATCCCAACAGCAGTAATGCCTTTGACCAAACTTTTGTCGGTACTGCACTTCTGTGCGTCTGGTTCATTCCAGACCACAGTGGGGGTCGTGGCAGGTATGTCCCAGGCCACCTTCAGCCGCGTGCTGAAGGTTGTGCTAAGGGCGTTCCTGTCACGGCTCGCCAAGTTTATCTATCTGCCACTCGAGTCCCTTGGGCGGATTAAGCAGCAGTTTGCCACCATAGCTGGCTTTCCGCACGTCATATGGGCCGTAGATGGGACACATGTGGCTTTGGTTCCGGTGAGTGGGAATGCATCGGTTTTGATGAACCGCAAGCATTTCCACTCAATCAATGTCCAGGCCATATGTGACCCATCTCTTCAGATTCGGAAACTGGTTGTGAAATGGGGGGGGGGGGAGTAGCCATGACTCCTTTGCCTTTCGCAATTCAGAGTTGTGGCCTAGATTGCAATAGAGGCAAAGGGGTGTCAGGCCACATGGAGATGGTGGCTTCTTGGTAATTATTCCAATATATTGATTCTGTATAGTTGAACTTGTTATCAATAATGTATTTCAAAGTTAGTTCCTGTAAATGTAAACTTTCCATGAGATGCTAGTGTTACACAATGTGTTATATAGTGCATGTGCCTTGTATTTATATTTGGTCCAACTATACAGTACTAAAAGACAATTGTCCACATTTTGTTAAGTTAATGGCAATGTAGGCCATTTGCACAAACAGACCTAACAGTTAAGGTTATGTTATATTTGAAAACTGAACAACGGCAGGTGCGTGTGTATTATTTTTTTGGAAAGTGTAATCAGAAAATCTTGAATGATCTTTGGTTTTAGAGATTTCTTAGACATTGTTATTTTACAATGTATGGTAATTATACAGTATTATGACTCATTTACCTAACTATTTAGCATTGAGTTAAGCTATGAGCCATATTTGAGTATGTTTGGCTAATGACGCTGGTCAATTGTTACTGTTAAAGTGTATTAATGTTTGTTTATTATGTCTTTCCTCTTATCCTACATAGGAAACAATGCGTATCCCTCCTGCCCTTGGCTCCTCACTCCGATCTTGAACCCACGCACAGAGAAGGAAGAGTCATATAACTCAGCTCATGTTGCCACCAGATCGGTCATTGAAAGGGCATTCTGTGTTTTAAAGGAGCAATTTCGCTGCCTGGACTGATCTGGTGGTGTACTCATGTACGAGCCGAGGAAAGTTTGTAACATCATAGCTCTGTGTGTAGTGTTTCATAATATAGCCATCTGGAGTGGGGCTCCAGGGGTCATGGATGAGGTTGCGGGGGTGGATGAGGAGGAGGAGGAGGAGGAGGAAGATCTTGAAGACCCCCCTCGGGAATCAGTGCGTGGGTCCAACTTCAGGCAGTATGTGGTGGATAGATATTTTTGAGGTAAAGCAGTTATTGGTACTGTTTCCTTTAATACAACAATGCTCTCTGCTGTAAAAGTGATCACGTTAACCCAAAATATGAATTGCAAATGTATGGACAGACCAAATGTGGTTAGAAATATACATGGCCTGGTGTGCTAGTGAAATGTGTAAATGTGTTACATTTGTCCTAATCGAAAAATCAATA